>NC_054479.1:22166579-22495150 GCF_017639515.1 Carcharodon carcharias
ACCAAGGCTCCTGAAATAGCACCTGCCAAACCCACGAACGTTACCATCCAGAAGGATAAGAGCAGCAGATGCATGGAAACCCTTCCAAGAAGTTCCCTTCCAAGCCACTCACCATTCTGACTTGGAAGTATATTGCCCGTTCCTTCACTGTCACTGGGTCAAAATCCAGGAACTCCCTCCCTAACAGCACTGTGGGTGTACCTACACCACAGGGACTGCTACGTTTTAAGAAAGCAGCTCACCACCATCTTCTCAAGGGCTGGGCAATAAACGCTGGCCTAGTCAGCGGCGCCCACATCCCATGAATGAATAAAAAGAAGTGAGGACATTGAAGTAATGTCGAACAATGCAACAGCCTAATTGCAAATAGTAATGCTGCACAATAGCAAACAAAATTCAACAGCTTTGAGTGAAACTTGAACCCATGATTATTGACTCCGAAACAAGAATGCGAATAGTGAACCATAGTGACACTCTGCTACTAAATTTATTGTGGCTCACACGCTCTGTTGTTCCTTTTATGGGGAGTACCCTTGATTTTCCCATTTGTGCAATGCTTCTTTTGGGAACATGCAGTTTTAAAATTGGCCCAATACTGTAAATATCCATGTGAATGTGTTGTGTTTTAAATCTACTCCACATCTACTAATTGCAAAAAATGTAATAACAAATGTAATAATTAGAGAGTCTGTCGAAAGAAATGGCAATGTGTGATTTGGTCATGCAGTAGTCCGGAGGTCCCCAGTATCACAGATGCCAATCTTCAGCCAATTCAATTCACTCCACATGATATCAAGAAATGGCTGAAGGCACTGGATAATACAAATGCAAAGGCTATGGGCCCTGACAATATTCCGGCAATAGCAATGAAGAATTGTGCTGCAGAACTTACTGCGCCCTGAGCCAAGCTGTTCCAGCACAGCTACAAGACTGGCACCCACCCGGCTGTGTGGAAAATTCCCCAAGTGTGTCCTGTACACAAAAAGCAGGACAAATCCAATCCAGCCAATTAACCGCCCATCAGTCTACACTTGATCATCAGTAAGGTAATGGAAGGAGTTGTCAACAGTGCTATCAAGTGGCACTTGCTCAGCAATAACCTGCTCACTGATGCCCAGTTTGGGTTCTGCCAGGGCCACTCAGCTCCTGACCTCATTGCAGCCTTGGTTCAAAAATGGACAAAAGAGCTGAACTCCCAAGGTGAGGTGAGAGTGCCTGCCCTTGACATCAAGGCCGCATATGACCGAATGCGGCATCAAGGAACCCTAGCAAAACTGGAGTCAATGGTAATCGAGGAAAACTCCCCACTGGTTGGAGTCATACCTAGCACAAAGGAAGATGGTTGTGGTTGTGGTCAGTCATCTCAGCCCCAGTACATTACTGCAGGAGTTCCTCAGGACAGTGTCCTCAGCCCAACCATCTTCAGCTGCTTTATCAATGACCTTCCTTTTATCATAAGGTCAGATGTGGGGATGATGATTGCACAATGTTCGACACCATTCGCGATTCCACAGATACTGAAGCAGTCCTAGTCCAAATGCAGCAAGACCTGGACAATATCCAGGCTTGGGCTGACAAGTGGCAAATAACATTTGTGCCACACAAGTGCCAGGCAATGACCATCTCCAACAAGAGAGAATCTAACCATCTCCCCTTGGCATTACCATCAATGAATCCCCCACAATCAATATCTTTGGGGTTACCATTGACCAGAAGCTAAACTGTCCTAGCCATATAAATACTGTGGCTACAAAAGCAGGTCAGGGGCTAGGAATCCTGTGGTGAGTAACTCACCTCCTGACTCCCCAAAGCCCGTCCACCATCTACAAGGCACAGGTCAGGAGTGTGATGGAATACTCCCCACTTGTCTGGATGAGTGCAGCTCCCACCGCACTCAAGAAGCTTGACACCATCCAGGACAAAGCAGCCCGCTTGATTGGCACCACATCCACAAACATTCACTCCCTCCACCACCGAGGCACCGTAGCAGCAGTGTGTACCATCTACAAGATGCACTGCAGGAATTCACCAAGGCTCCTTAGACAGCATCTTCCAAACCCATAACCACTACCACCTAGAAGGACGAGGGCAGCAGATGGGAACAGCCCCACCTGGAAGTTCCCCTCAAGTCACTCACCATCCTGATTTGGAAGTATATCGCCGTTACTTCACTGTCGCTGGGTCAAAATCCTGGAACCAACCTCCTAACAGCACCTTGGGTGTACCTACTCCACATGGTCTGCAATGGTTCAAGAAGGCAGCTCAACACCACCTTCTGAAGGGCAACAACAGGGATGGGCAATTAATCCTGGCCTAGCCAGCGATGCCTGCATCCCATGAATGGAATCAAAAGGTCAACATCCTTACATAACGTGTATCATTAACCTTATAAACACACCAAAGAGAGGCATCCTTTGTGGCTCTATCCGGTGACTTCTCCTTTGTGAAGCACATTAAGCTGTTTTCTATGTTCAGAGCACTAAGTAAGTGTCAGTTGTTAGATCCAGGCCATTTGCATATTAAAAATAAAAGTTGTCGTAACAATATGCTTGCTGTGTCTCATTTGGTCTATGAAGAGGATCCTGATCACTTTAGCTTAGGTCAAGAATTGGGCAGCATAAGGATTGAATCTGCCTCTATTTTGTTCAAGACACCACAGGTTGTTGCTGTACCAGTTTTATTTATTATAATAATCTTTTGAAATTGATATTGTGATGTGTGTCAAAATCAAATAACTATCAAGTAATACGGATGTACAGCAGACATTTGATTGTGAGGCGCAAAAGAAATTGGTTTCAGAAGTACAGAATTAACTGATTATCCTGAATCCACATTTGCTGCTTAGGTATTATTGATGAGGAATAGTGATTTCCATTGTTTTGTATATTTTGCAGAAGTTCGTTTATCCGCCTCAGGTAATTCATGCCTTTTACAAGTTATAGTTGTTTGGGTGGGTGAAAGGAGTAGTAGAATCTTGAATAGTGTCAGGTAAAAAATTTTGATGGTTTTTCAAAGATTCTTTCTGGCTAATCATCCACCGCCATATAAACAATTTCACTGATCATTTCATCACAAAAACACAGGAATAAGGGGCTGAATTTTCCCCCCATTGGGGGGGATGTTGATGGGTGGGTGCATATAGGCGCACTTCCAATTGGCGCCCCCAATTGGAGGCACGCCGCCATTTTACATGGGCGGACCAATTAAGGCCCGCCCAGTGTGACGTCCACACAGAAGCGCAATGTGCTCCCTGTGCTGGGGGGGGGGGGGGAATATCCCAGAATCGAGAGTGTGTTGTTTTATGCATGCACACGAAAGAGCGCACTCATCTCTCTGAGACTAAGTGCTGCCTCAGGGAGATCGGCTGTAAATGTGAAAAAGACAAAAATAGAAAAATAAAATTTCCCTTACGTGTCCCCTCATGTGACAATGTCACATGAGTTGGGACATGTCCATAATTTTTACAAAATCTTTATTAAAATTTTTTAAAGCCTACATGAAACTTCATCCTGCCCGTGGATGAGGTTTCATGTTTTTTCTAGTTCGCACCGGGGCTGCTGGCCTGCACGCAAACCTTGAGGTTGGATGGGCAGGTCCTTTAATTACTTAATTGATCGTGTCAATGGCGTCAATTGGCCATTGACAGGTCGGCGGGCGCACGGCTGATTTTGCTGCACTCCCGCCTTCCTGAAAATTTAAATTGGGCGCGGTGACGTCGGGAGTTCCCCCGTCACCCCGCGTCATTTTACGCATCGGCGAGCGGTCCCTGCCTCCGCTTGCCGACTCGTAAAATTCTGCCCAATGAATTAGAAATTCTGAAGGTTTTTGCTCCATAGGAAATGCAGTGGAGAAAGGCATCTACCTGCCCATTTGCCCTCACCTTGATCTTGCCCCACAGTTTGGTGATGGGGTAATTTGAATAATTGGTATAAACATCCCACCTAATAACAATGTTATTGAAGTGCCTGCTCATGTTACCAGTGTCTCTTAGTATGCACAGACAGCCTTGCCTTTGTGTTATGAACATACAAAATTGACTGACGGGAAAAGTGTAGTTTGTCCATTAATGCTGCACATTTATTATGGCCGAAACATTTTGAGTAGACACTACCTCCCTCCATACCACTCTATGTAATTTCCTGGGAGAGGCAGAAAAAAGGAACAATGAAAAATAATTCCTGATGCTTGCTTGCTATTTTGTTGCTCTCAAAACGGCCTTCAATTTGCCTCAGATTGATCCCTGGTCAGACCTGATATCATAGGGGTATGGTACATGTGTTAGAATAAATCTTTTACCCTTTTTAATAACAGATTCAGAAATCTAGGGACAATGATTTGGCCCGGATTTTGCAATAGTAATGATGGCAAAACTGTCAGTGTTTGCTGCCAACATTGCGAGAATGGATGTTATTTTTTAAATGTATTTGGGGAATATTGTGTTATTCTTTGAAGAAGGCTGTGTGTATGTGTGTAAATGATTTGATTAAGCTGGGGAAAAGTCACTAGAGACGGGTTAACTGGGAGGTTTAGGACATGAAAGGATAACGATGTTAGGTGTGCACTTGTAATAAGACAATAATAATTGTGGGTTTGAGGTACAAGTAAATAGGTTGGATCTAACATTTGCATTTTCAGAGAAGTTGAAAGTTCATTTGAATATCAAAGGGGAGTCAGAGGTAACAAGAAACATTTTTTCATCTTATAGGAGTTCTATGGGTAAACAGAAGAGAGTATATTACATTTTATTGACCCTAAAGCAGAGACAAAGTACAAACATGAAAGATTTTATATTTGGAAGATTTGAGTTTCAAAGAGGTGTGAGAAGAATGGAACCTGAGATGAAAGCAGTTAAAAGGTATTTTAGAGTTACTGTGTAGAGCTCAAGAGTGGTTGGTTGGCTGTTAATTGTTGGCTGTTGGCTATGTTAGGAAGATCTCCTGGAAACAGCTCTAGGCTGGGAGAAGATGCAGTTTGAATCAGCCATCCAGTCAAGCCAGAAAATTCTTAGGCTGCAAAAATAGTCTTGTTTTGAAGTCTTGGATTCCCATAGCAGAGTGGAAAAGAGTTTAAGATGTTGTCCGGTATGCCTTGAGTAAAGCTACAGCAGTTTGCCTTGGGTAATATTACTGGATTTATATAGTTAAGCATCTATAAGGGAATGTTGCCAAGAAGATATTTCCTTGTGGGAGCAGGGAGTCTTTTGGGAAAGTGTTTTGTAAGACTAATCTTAACTATGTAATTATAATTGGGCAAAATTTTTACCTTGGCGGGCGTGTGCCCCACCCGCTAGAGCGTAAAATGAAGCACATTGACATCGGGTGAGTGTCCCGATGTCAACGCACAGCCGTGTGACATTCCAGTTGGCGACCGCGTGCTGGTGTCGGCAACGTGCCCACTGACAATTAAAAGACCTATTAAGGGCATTAACAAGGTAATTAAAAGAAATCTTTTGCTGCCCGTCTAACCTTACTTTGGAGGGGCAAGCAAAAAGGCCAAGCAGCCTTTACACTTTCTAGGAAACCTCATCCATGGGTGGAGTGAGGTTTCCTAAGGCAAATAAAAATAAAATTTAAATTTAAAAATTTAATTAATAATGTGTCCCTGCTCATGTGACAAAGTCATATAAGCAGGGACATACTTTATAACATTTTTCATTTCTTTATGTTTTTTTAAACTCTTCATCTCCCTGAGGCAGCTCTGAGTTTCAGGAAGATTATCAAGCATGTACTCACACGCATGCGTGAAGTTCGTGCTCTCCCCGCTAGCCCTCCTTCCCCCCACCCGCACAGGCAGTGCTGAATGCTGTTGCTTGTGTTTCACGCTGGATGGACCTTAATTGCCCGCCAGCATGAAATCACCTTTCAGCCTTGATCACGGGCGATGGGCCTGCCCGGCATGGGCTAAATTCTGCCCCTTGTATGCTTAGGTTTTCTTGTCTTCTTGTTAATGAAATTTTTAGTCTTAATTTTTAAAATTCCAAAAGTGCTACTGGACTTCTTGCTGCTGAAATCAGTACATTTTCTCATTTTCAGAATACAAAAACATAGGGTATGGCCTGTAAGCCAAGTTTCTCTCTGGGATTTGGTTTGCTTAGCAATTAACATCTGCTGTGGTCATAACAAATTCTCTCTGAAACTGCCAGCAACTTCTGGAGTCCATACATGTGCAGTTGAACTTGAAAATCCATAGGTTGCTGTCAGTGATTGCTCATTGCTCCCTAGGGTGTGCTGATGAAGTTCTCATAAACGGCAATCAGTTAGAAACCAGCGAACTGACCGAGAACTTGCCCTTTTACTCTGTTAGCCTTGTTGTAAGAACCCTTGTTGAATGAAGGGTAAGCGGGTTTTTAATGGCATGCTAAGTTTATAGTTACTCATTTGTAAGATTTTGGGGGTCTTTGCACCCCTTTAAGACAGAAACAGACTTGGCAGCAAAGCTTTTTTTTGAATCGACTTTATTGAGACAAAGTCAGGATAAGTTTATTGAGTTCTCAGATAAACTATGTCAACAAAATTGGCCTGCACTCCATTCTGGGTTTCTCTCTCGCACTCTTTGTCTTTCTCTGCCTTGTCCTTTTTCTTGTTTTGTTCTTGTTTTTGGATGGTCTTTTTCTTCGCCACAGGCTAGGCAAACTCAGGGCGTCCTTAACTCTGGCTGTTATCCAATTAACCCCTCCTTCACCCCTTCTTCACCCAATCATCTTCAGCCCCATGTGAAGACACTTATCTAGATCAACCAGGAATGATTTATGTTCTGTTGAAGGGTCATTCGGACTCGAAACGTTAACTGTGTCCCTCTCCGAGATGCTGCCAGACCTGTGGAGTTTTTTCAGGTATTTTTGTTATTGTTTTGGATTTCCAGCATCCGCAGTTTTTTGCTTTTATCTTATGATTTATGTGGCTGTTGCTGACCTTACATATTTACATAGGTAATGACCTTTGTATGTAAAACTGTATCTCAATGTTTTACATGCCGTGGTTCCTTACCTGGTAAAGAGAGACATCTACATTCCATTCTCACACAAGCAGTTATTCCACAGCCAGCCTTCAAGGCCCAATTATCCACTTTTGCTGTGAGCAATCACTTGACATGAACTCCCAGAATCCCTCTACCTTTGCATCTTTTCTATACTGTGCCCAATTTCTAAGTTTTTCTACTTCACTGCTATTCAACGATGGGTATCTAGTAAAATCAGGTGTTAGTAAGCTACAAGGTTAGATTTTAAGATTAGTATTCTTGTTAGTAATCTAATAATTTTACACATGCAAAACCTTTCTGGTCCTGAACAATGTCTCCATTGTAATTAACAAATTCCGCATATTCTAAAACTATTTGTTTTTTAAAGTTTGTTTATGATATTTCAGCTACTAACTTAATCCCATGGCCAGGATTTAATGGCCCCTCCCACCCAGCGGGTTATTATAGTCCTACCAATCTGAATGGAGATTTAAATGGTTCGCTGGGAGGAGACATGCCAAGGCGGGACCATAAAACCTTGGCCTATGTCTATGTCTATCTCGCAGTTACTTTGCTTTCTGTAAAATAGGGTATCATTTTCCCGTTGGTGTGCGGGGGTGGGCCCCGCATGTTGGTGTGTAAAATGATTTGCGGTGATGTCGGGCGAGCGTCCCAATGTCACCACGTGCCATTGCGATATTTTGTTGGGCAGGCGGGCGCACGATGATATCTGCTGCGTGCCCGCCATTAATTAATGGGCCACTTAAGGCCCTTGACTCACCAATTGATGCCGAGTTTTCGGCGCCCGTGCAACCTTCAGGTCGGCACACAGGCGCAACGAGCAGGCGGGTAGGACACATTTGTATAAACCTCATCCACGGGCCGGATAAGAGGGCTCAGTGGAGTCGCAAGTATGCTCTCTCAAGAATTGATATTTCAAAGTTTTTGAAACTTGCCTATGTGATCTGCAATACATCAAAACGCATACCAGCTGCTTTCTCTGAACTCTTAGCCCTCAAGTCAGTATTCTGCAGTGAGGAATCTTTTTGGGGCCTGTAGGTTTTTGGAAGCCTTCCCATAGCCTGGGAATGGGAGCTGAACTCTCTACTGGAGGCACCTCCTCTGAGGAGGAAGCGAGGGCTAGAAGGGGAGGAGGCCAGGAGTGCACATTCAGCCTCCAGGGACGTTTGAGAGGACAGGCGTAAGCACAAGGGGCCAAAAGGTAGACCAAGGCGGAAGGAGCTGCAGAAGACGCCACTATCCTGCTGCCAAGGTATACGGGTGGTGAACCAGCTACCTCAATATGTCTGAGGTGCAGTGCCGAAGGAGGCTCCATCTCTCAAGGGAGACAGTCAACTATGTCTGTCAGATGATAGGGCCTGAGACCTCCACTAACTGTGTGGGTGGACACCCATGCCAGTGGCACTGAAGGTCACAGCTGTCCTCAACTTCTATGCCTCTGGCTTCTTCCAGGGGTTGGTGTGTGATCTTTGTGGTGCCTCCCAATCAGCTGTCCACTCTTGTGTCAAGCAGGTTACAAATGCACTGTTCAGGTGTACATTGACCTTCATCCACTTCTGTTGGAATCAGGCAAACCAAACACAGTGAGCCAGAGGCTTCGTGGCCATTGCTGGCTTCCCCCGCATCCAGGGTGCAATAGACTGCACATGCAGCCATCAGGGCGCCAGCAGGTGAGCCCAGTGCCCTCGTCAACAGGAAAGGCTTCCACCCCATGAACGTGCAGATAGTGTGATCACAGGATGCTGATTTTACAAGTCTGTGTAAAGTACCCAGGCAGCTCCCATGACATCTACATCCTCAGACACTCCCAGATGCTGGGTCTCTTCAGTGCTCCAGCCCAGCTTGATGGATAGCTGCTGGGTGACAAGGGCTGTCCCCTCAGAAGGTGGCTTATGACGCCTCTCTGCCATCCAAGAACAGAAGCTGAGCAGTGGTACAATAGGAGCCATGCCTCCACAAGGGCTGTGGTGGAGAAAACCATCAGTCTTCTCAAGACGCGCTTCCAATGCCTGGACAGCTCAGGGGGTGCATTCCAGTACCCCCCAGATTGTGTGTCAGTGATAGTGGTTGCATGCTGCACTCTACACAATCTTGCGCTGGAAAGGGGGTACGCAGTGGAAGATGGAGACGTCAATGGAGTAGCTATGGCTGAGCATGCACAGGGAAATGCTGAGGGGTAGATGCTGACCCAGGCATACTCCAGGGAGGCAGGGACACCCAGGAGGCTTTAATCGAATGAACCTTCAGTAAGAACACCACAGATGGACCTCCAGGACAAGCCTGGGCTGTAGACTTCATACTTGATACCTAAGTGCCAAATCTTCCAGGTTAGGAACAGTAACTAAGGGCCTTGTTAATAAAGCTGAATGTCCCACCAAGCACTCCTAACATTTTTGGAAACCATACACATGCAGAAGAAAAGAGGAACCTGCAACCACCGTCACATGTCTGAATTTAATATCACAGACAAAGAAACTTAATGTAACAAAATGACAAGGGTGTTCCAATTCAAAGGAAATCATAAAGTCCTCATCTTGGGCCAACAGAAAAGCACCAGTGATAAACCCATGGTGTGCCTAAAGTGCCTTATGTTTACGTTTCCGGATGCTACGTCTTGGTGCTGCCCAATCGCTGGGAGTGGCATCTGAGACAGTCTGCTGACTCTGCTGTCCTGTTGGCCTCGATGACCTCGTCAGTTGTCCTTTGGCCAATGAGGCCTGTGCTGGCACTGCCTGGGAGGGACCTGCCAGTTCCACAGCTGGCTTCACCCAGTCGTCGCAGCCTCACCGGATGCTACAGTCACTGGGAGAGGGGCTGCCCTCATCCGGATCACCCTGAGAGGTGCTCGCAGAGACGACAGGCAGCTGCTGCGCCGACATGAGGTCGCTTCGGACCTCCCTGCTCACCGTGGACGGATGGGCACCGAGCTGGGAAACCTGGTGCCCACACCATCTCCCACACTGGCACTGACCAGCTGAGGTCAATGTCGATGCGAGGGCTTGCTGGTCAGAGTGCATCCCCAGGAAGCTTTAATGGGTTTCCTGGAGGAGGCTCTCCACGAGAGTCACCACTCTCTCCATGGAGAATGCACGGCGCTTGGACATGTGGCTCATTGCTTTGGTGATCGTCCACGTAGATTCCTCCACCACAGAGACCAAGTCAAGCATAACCTCATGTATCTCCCCCAGTTGCTCCCGCATACCCGGTCACATTTAGAAACATAGAAAATAGGAGCAGGAGAAGGCCATTCGGCCTTTCGAGCCTGCTCCGCCATTCATCATGGCTGATCATCCAACTCTAGCCTGCTCCTGCTTTCTCCCCATATCCTTTGATCCCTTTCGCCCCAAGAGCTATATCTAACTCCTTCTTGAAAACATACAATGTTTTGGCCTCAACAATTTTCTGTGGTAGCGAATTCCACAGGCTCACCACTCTCTGGGTGAAGAAATTTCTCCTCATCTCAGTCCTAAATGGTCTACCCCATATCCTCAGACTGTGATCCCTGGTTCTGGACTCCCCCACCATCAGGAACATCCTTCCTGCATCTACCGTGTCTAGCCTGTTAGAATTTTATAGGTTTCTATGAGACACCCCCCCCCCATTCTTCTGAACTCCAGTGAACATAATGCTAACTGACTCAATCTCTCCTCATATATCAGTCCTGCCATCCCAGAAATCCTGGTCAACCTTCGCTGCACTCCCTCTATAGCAAGAACATCCTTCTTCGGATAAGAAGACCAAAACTGCACACAGTATTCCAGGTGTGGTCTCACCAAGGCCCTACTCCTGTACTCGAATCCTCTT
Source organism: Carcharodon carcharias (assembly GCF_017639515.1). Taxonomy (NCBI): domain Eukaryota; kingdom Metazoa; phylum Chordata; class Chondrichthyes; order Lamniformes; family Lamnidae; genus Carcharodon; species Carcharodon carcharias. The sequence continues at coordinate 22,177,362 of NC_054479.1, forward strand.
GCTATGAAGGCTAAGATACCATTTGCCTTCTTTATCACCTGCTGCACCTGCATGCTTACCTTCAGTGACTGGTGTATGAGGACACCCAGGTTTCGTTGCACATTCCCCTCTCTTAATTTATAGCCATTCAGTTAATAATCTGCCTTCCTGTTTTTGCTACCAAAGTGGATAACCTCACATTTATCCACATTATACTGCATCTGCCATGCATTTGCCCACTCACTCAGCTTACCCAAATCACGCTGAAGCATCTTTGCATTCTCCTACTCAGCTTTGTGTCATCTGCAAATTTGGAGATATTACATTTAGTTCCCTCATCTAAATCATTTATATATATTGTGAATAGCTGGGGTCCCAGCACCGATCCCTGCGGTACTCCACTAGTCACTGCCTGCCATTCGGAAAAAGACCCATTTATTCCTACTCTTTGTTTCCTGCCTGCCAACCAGTTTTCTATCCATCTCAATACGCTACCTCCTATCCCATGCGCTTTAATTTTACATGCTAATCTCTTATGTGGGACTTTGTCGAAAGCCTTCTGAAAGTCCAAATAAACCACATCCACTGGCTCCCCCTCATCAGCTCTACGAGTTACATCCTGGAAAAATTCCAGTAGATTTGTCAAGCATGGGAAGAGTGTCCCACAGTCAGCATTGCGGTGAAGCAGTCTGCAAAGAGTGTCCTGCAGTCAGCATTGCTGTGAAGCAGTCTGGGAAGTGCCTGCTGCAGTCAGCATTGCTGTGAAGCAGTCTGGGAAGAGTGCCCTGCAGTCAGCATCTCTATGAAGCAGTCTGGGAAGAGTGTCTTGCAGTCAGCAGCGCTGTGAAGCAGTCTGGGAAGAGCCTCCTGCAGTCAGCATCGCTGTGAAGCAGTCTGGGAAGAGCCTCCTGCAGTCAGCATTGCTGTGAAGCAGTCTGGGAAGAGTGTCTTGCAGTCAGCATCGCTGTGAAGCAGTCTAGGAAGAGTATCCTGCAGCCAGCATCGCTGTGAAGCAGTCTGGGAAGAGTATCCTGCAGTCAGCATCACAGTCTGCACTGAAGTGCTGCTTTGGGAGTTTGGTGAGGAGAGAACAAGGTGATCCTTTGAGTATGGTGAGTACGGCTGGGTAAGTATTTGCTACTTTTATCGCTTATAGTTTTTGAGGTCTTACTTTGTGGTTCACCGTTTGTAAGGGCTATATTCTGTAACAACAAGGAGCAAGGAAGGAGGGCCCTAGAGTAATTGATATTATTTGATATTAAGTAAATTCCAAAAGGTTTAATTTAACTTAAAGGGGTAAGTCATGGCAGGAGAGCTCAAAGCGGTGGTGTTTTCCTCCTGCTCTATGTGGGAAGCAAGGAACATTTCCAGTGCCCGGAGCCAGCATGTTTGCGGGGAATGTCTCCAGCTACAGGTCCTGGAAGCTCAGATTTAGGAGCTGGAGTGGCAGCTGGGGACACTGTGAAGCATCCACAAGGCGGACAGTATCGTGGATCGCATGAATAGACAGGTGGTCACACCGCAGGCTAAGATTCCACAGGCAGGAAGGGAATGGGTGACCACTAGGCAAAGCAAGAGGACTAGGCAGGCAGTGCAGGAATCCCCTGTGGCTATTCCCCTACAAAACAGATATACCGCTTTGGATACTGTTGAGGGGAATAGCCTCTCAGGGGAAAACAGCAACAGCCAAATTCATTGCACCATGGTTAGCTTTGCTGCACAGGGGATAAAAAGTGTGGGAATGCAACAGTTATAGGGGATTCAATTGTAAGGGGAATAGATAGGCGTTTCCATGGCCGCAAACGAGACTCCAGGATGGTATGTTGCCTCCCTGGTGCTAGGGTCAAGGATGTCTCAGAGCGGCTACAGGACATTCTGAAGGGGGAGGGTGAACAGTCAGTGGTCGTGGTACAAATTGGTACAAACGACATAGTTAGATAAAGAGATAAGGTCCTAAAAGCAGAATATAGGGAGTTAGGAAGTAAGATGAAAAGTAGGACCTCAAAGGTAGTGATCTCAGGATTACTACCAGTGCCACATGCTAGTCTGAGTAGAAATAGCAGGATATATCAGATGAATACGTGGCTGAAGAGATGGTGTGAGGGGGAGGATTTCAGATTCCTGGGACATTTGGACCAGTTCTGGGGGAGTTGGGACCAGTTCAAACTGGACAGGTTACACCTGGGCAGGACCGGGACTGATGTCCTAGGGGGAATATTTGCTAGAGTGGTTGGGAAGGATTTAAACTAAAATGGCAGGGGGATTGGAGCTTATGCAAGGAGTGAGAGGAGGGGGAATCAAGGACAAGAACAAAAGACAGAAAGGGGAATAAGAAAAGTGATAGGCAGAGAAATAAAGGGCAAGAATCAAACAGGGCCTCAGTGAAAAATAGTGAGAACAGGACAAGTAATGTTAAAAAGACAAGCAATAAAGTGGATGAATTAACCATGCAAATAGATGTAAACAGGTATCATATAGCCGGGATTATGGAGACATGGCTGCGGGGTGACCAGGGATGGGAACTGAACATCCAGGGGTATTCAGTATTTAGGAAGGACATGCAAAAAGGAAAAGGCAATGGATTGCTGTTTAAAGAGGAAATTAATGCAAGAGTGAGAAAAGATATTAGCTCCGACGATGTGGAATCTGTATTGGTAGAGCTGAGAAACATTAAGGGCAAAGAGCATTAGTGGGGTTTGTATATAGACCCCCAAACTGTAGTGGTGATGTTGGGAATGGCATTAAACAGGAACTTAAAGACGCATGCAATAAAGGAACATCTGTAATTATGGGTGACTTTAATCTGCATATAGATTGGGCAAAAAAATTAGTAACAATACCATAGAGGAGCAATTCCTGGAATGTATATGGGATGGTTTTCTGGACCAATACGTTGAGGAACCAGATAGAGAACAGGCCATCCTAGACTGGGTATTGTGCAATGAGAAAGGAATAATTGGCAATCTAGTTGTGCGAGGCCCCTTGGGGATGAGCAATTATAATATGATAAGAATTCTTCATCAAGATGGTGAATGACGTAGTTGATTCTGATACTAGGATCCTGAATCTTAATAAGGGAAACTACGATAGTATGAGGTGCGAGTTGGCCATGATGGATTGGGAAACGTTACTTAAAGGGATGACGTTGGATAGGCAATGGCAAACATTCAAAGAGCTCATGGGCGAACTGCAATAATTGTTCTTTCCTGTCTGGCACAAAAGTAAAACAGGAAAGGTGGCCAAACCATGGCTTACAAGGGAAATTAGAGATAGTATTAGATCCAAGGAAGAGAAAAATCAATTGACTTTTGGCCACTCTCTAAATTTTCAAGTCCCGCCCGTGACGATTCCCGTCACTGGTGGGACTAGAAATGCCCGGCCAATGCCTTGGTTAATGAAGGAAATGATCCTTCAGAACTGGAGAATAGTTCTGAAGAAGAGTCCTATTCAGCTCGACACATGAACTCTATTTCTCTGTCCAGGTGCTGCTGGACCTGCTGAATATTTCCAGCGCTTCCTGTTTTTATTTCAGATTTCCAACATCCTCAGTGTTTTGCTTTAATAAAGGGACTGATCCTGTATACCTTCTTAACCAACTTTTTTACTTGTCTTGCTGTCTTCAGCTTGGATGAGCTTGGTGCCTATCCTTTCCAGAAAGGAAGCGATGACCAATTCCTTTCGAACACTGCATTTGATGGCATTGTCTCAGCTTCCATTGCAGCACAAGCAGCTTCCATCAGAAATCCGAGTGTGCAGCAGAAGTTTAAACTGTTGTCGTACAAGATCAGCTTGTGCCAAGCTTGGCAGTAAGCTGAGACTTCTGCCATCATGACTGTGGATTAAAGTGCTCAAAGCGGCTTGCAGGATGTCACAGCAGTCTCTTTTCCAATAGATTGGTAGGTTTGCTGAGGAACCTCCTGGAGGAGTGGCTGGGCTGTTGCCCCATAGAGCCTGAATGTGCTGTCCTATCTCAGGAAGACAGCATTCATCCTCCCACCCTTGCCCCTATACTAATGGCCTTAATTTGCCTGTCAACCAACTAACACAGACAGAGGTTGGTCCATGCTGAGATCTGCAGTTGGGCCTTCAATTCTAGAACTGCTTGAGGTGATCATTCAAGGCCAGCTGCTTCTTCACTGAAAATAAGCAGCCTTCCACTTATCATGCTGAGATAGCACTGCTTCAGAGCACTTGGACAAGCAAAGGCACAAAAAAGACTGGCACTATAGCATGCACAAGGGTGTTTAGTTAACTGTCTATGCAATATTACATGATTTCATTTATAAATTTGCTGTGGAATGTTTATTTTTTGGATTTTATTTCTGCATTGTAGTCAAGCAGAGATTGTGATGGTCAGTGACAGAAGGAAAGTAAGCAGTAGGACTGTTCGTGAATAGGATATTGGGGTTACAATTACTGTTATTGCCCTTTGATAAGTTCTTCACAGACGGCAAGCAGAAAGAAGCTGCCTAGGTTCCCTTCTCTTGTTCTTCCTCCTACACTTGCTCCTGTTCCTGCTCCTCAGCTACTCGCCATGTAGCTGGTGCCAAGGACTGAGCCTCATATGGGCAAGGTTGTGCACATTGTAATAAGCCCTTCTCCCCTCAAATAGCACACAGGTAAACCAACTGGCGGTTACCCATGGGGAGGTGCAATAGCCAATACGAGCCTGCACTGGTGTGTGGCGGACTCACCAACCGCATGGTCCTGTTGTGTGCTCTAGCTATTGCATATTAAAGATTTCACATTTTCCTAAATATTTTTAATTAAAGCTTGCTACGCTTGTAGAGTCCACTCCATGCACACACCACTGGAGTGAACTGATGCTTGGAGGAGAATCGTATATTCATATACTCCTGTTTCAACCTGGATCATTTAATAATTAGGGATGTTACTCCCTTCCAACAGCACTTCCCCCCACTCCCCCACCCCCACTGCACTCTCTGTCACCACCCACATACTCACCAGTGTAAGAACTGGCTCCTCCACAGGCTCCAGTTAATTTTTTCAGATCAACCAGTTTGTTAATCCACCTTCTACCTCTTAATGCATACCAGGTTCCAATAGAAACCATGGAACAGGAACTCCTGAGTTAGTGAGTACCCTGCTTGTGAATCTTGAGTAGAAGACAAAAGTCATGGGGATCAGGCAATCAGTGCTGAGATTAGATGTGATGGAAAGATTCATTGGGAAAAGGATGAAGTTGGGGAGGAGAAAATTAATGAGTTGAGCATTGAATTTGTTCATAGTGTTGCTACCAGGCGGGACTCTCCTCACCAACTCGGGGCGGGGGGACAGGGGCGGGCGATTGGGGCCTGGGTTTGATGGGGGTGTGTGGGGAGAGAGTTGAGCAGGGCAGGACTGGATGCTCTCTGGGCCTCGGTGCCAGTGCAGATGCAGTCCCAGAAAAGGAGGAGCTCACAACTCCATCCATTGTTTCTACAACCCCAATTGGGCTCTTGACCCACAGTTTGGAAATCATGCTGCAGTGAGTCAAATGCACAGTGGACTGCCACAGAATGAAGGCATCTTGGCTGCTGCTAGAATTCCGGGCACTGTATTACATGATTCACTGTTGAGGGTTGAGCGAGTGGAATCCGTTTTTTTCTAATATAGGGCAGAGTTGACATTCAGTGACTCTAAAGTGATGCAGTCAATGGCACCCTTCACCATGGGGAAGCCTGCCATTCTAGTGAAGCCACATGCTCGCTCTGCTTGCTTCTCTCTAGCAAGAGAGAATGAAATGCAGTTAGCATGCATTGAATAGAAAACCTCAGTGATCTGCCTTCTGCACCAGTTGACGTATAACTGCAAGATCACAGAATGGTTACAGCACAGGTGGAGGCTATTTAACCCATTTTCTCTGTACTGGCTCTCCGAAGGAACAATTCACCTAATCCCAATTCCCTGCCTTCTCCCCATAGCCGTGTACCTTCTTCCTTCCTAGATAATCCAATTCCCTTTGGAATTCCTTGATGGAACCTGCTTCCACCACACTCTCAGACAGTGCATTCTAGATCCCAACCACTCGCTGCATGAAAAAAGAATTCTCATGTTGCCATTGCTTCTTTTGCTAGTTACCTTAAATCTGTGCACTTTTGTTGATCTTTCCCTATTTTTTCTGTCCAGACCCCTCATGATTTTGAATACTTCAATCAAATCTTCTCTCAGCTTTCTCTTCTTTTAGGGAAACAGTCTCAACTTCTCCAATCTGAAGTTCCTTATACTGGAAACCAATCTTGTGAATCTTTTCTGTACTCTCTAATGCCTTCACATCCTTCCTAAAATGTGATGTCCAGAGCTGGATGCAATACTCCAGTTGAGCCTGAACCATTGTTCAATGCAAGTTTAACATAACTTCCTTGCTTTTGTACTCTATGTCAATATTAATAAAGCCTAGGATGTTGAACATTTTATTAACCGTTCTCTCAACTTGTACTGCCACCTTCAAAGACTTATGCATGTGTATATCCATCTGCTCCAACGCGCCACTTAGAATTGTACCCTTTGTTTTATATTGTCTCCCCATGTTCTTCCTATCAAAATGAATCACTTACACTTCTCAACAAAAACTTCATCTGCTACATGTTCACCCATTCCACCAATCTGCCTATGTTCTTTTGAAGTTCTACACCATCCTTCTCATGGTTTACAATGCTTCTGAGTTGCATATCATCTGCAAATTTTGATATTGCACCCTGTACACCAGGGCCTAGGTCATTAATATATATCAGCAAGAGCAGGGGTCCTAACATTGACATCTGGAAACTTCACTAGAAACTTTCCTTCGAACAGAGAAACATCCATTCACCACTACTTTGTTTCCTGTCATTCAGCCAACTTCGTATCCATGTTGTTACTATCCCTTTTATTCCATGAGTCCTAACTTTTCTCACAAGTCTGTTGTGTAGCACTTTATCAAATGTCTTTTGGAAGGGGATTGACCTCATCAACCCTCTCTGTTACCTCATCAAAAAATTCCAGCAAGTTATTTGCACATAATTTCAGCTCCAGCCTTGAAAGAGCTAGACACGTAAGCATTCATGGCCACAGATGCCTTCAAAGCACTGGCAATACAGTCCTTGCTCTGTGCTGAGGTTGCAGTTCTAGCTGTAGCACGTGGCAGATTTTAGTGAGGCTGATTTACTGAAGCACAGATATGCAAGATCATAATATCATAAGCAATAACAGGAGTAGGCCATTCGGCCTTGGAGCCTTCTCTACCATTCAATAAGAACATAACTGATCTGAATGTGGCCTTACCTCCACTTTGTTGCATGCTCCCCATAACCCTTGATCAAAAATCTGCCAAACTCAGCCTTGAATATATTTAATATCCCAATGCTCACTGTTTCCTCTCAGCATCAACCCTGTCAAGTTCCCTCAGATTTTTATATGATTCAATAAGATCACTTCTCATTCTTTTAAACTCCATTGAGTATAGGCCCACCTTGCTCAAGCCTTCGGCATAAGACAACCCCTTCATCACCTGGAGAATCAGCATAGTGAACCTTATCCTAACTGCTTCACAGCACTGGCAATACAGTCCTTGCTCTGCTCTGAGGTTGCAGTTCTAGCTGTAGCACGTGGCAATGCAAGTATATCCCTCCTTAAGTAAGAAGACAAAAACTGTATACAATACACTAGGTATGGCCTTACCAATGCCCTGTACCGTTGTAGCAAGACTTCCCTAATTTATATTCCATCCCTCTTGCTATAAAGGCTAACATTCCATTTGCCTTCCAAATATGTCTTTCTGTATCTGCATTGTATTTCAGGCACAAGGGCACCCAGATCCCTCTGTACCTCTCACGTTCCTTGTTGCTGAGGTTCAAGTAGGAGAATATTTCCCTGCAAATTTTGGATGAATATCGCCTCCAGCTGACCCCATGTCACTTGTCTTCTCCTCTTCCATCTTTCAGCAGCTTGCTCTGCTATGTATGTCCCATGTTCATTCTTCAAATTATGCTGTATTCCAGGATGAATGACTAACAGTGCCCCTTTGTCTGGGAGCCACTGGTTTTAGCCGAAGTCTTGGAGTCAGGACCAAGTTCTTCAGCACCTGCCACTGTATCTCCTGTTGAGTTTTGGAGCCATTGAAAGCATTAAACATTTGTAGAATCAAAGCAGAAACCAGAAGAAATCAACCGGGCACAAAACCTGCAAATAGTTGATAATTCCTGTAAATAGTGGTGGTGGGAATGCCTTCCTGCTGCTGAATGCGTATTCAGCTGTGTGATGTTAAGTGAAAGTGTCAGCTGGAGTATTGGGCTCCAAAATGACAGGGCTGGCATCAAATCACTGCCAATGCCCTCACCAAGATGGTGTTGAGTATGATTCGTCTCACAAATGTGCATGCATGTTGCAGAAGTCATTTAGAAGTTCTGAGGACACCCATAGCGCCCCCAAAAAACAGTGTGTTAAGAAGCTAAATTTCTTGTCCTGTGCCTACTCCTATCAAAACCTTTCATAATTTTAAAGGTCACCCCTCAGCCTTCTCTTTCCTAGAGAAAAGAGACCCGTCCTGTTCATCATTTCCTGATAAGAACAACCTCGCTGCTCTGGTATCATCCTGAAAAATCTTTTTTTTGCACCCTGTCCAGAGCCTCTATCCTTTCTATAATATGGCATCCAGAGCTGTACACAGTACACCAAGCCTAACCAAGTTTTGATACAAATTTAGCTGAATTTCTTTACTTTTCATTTCTATTCCTCTAGAAATAAATACTAGTACTTTGTTTATCTTTTAAATGGCCTTACTAACCTGCCTAGGCCCTAAGCTCTGGAATTCCATCCTTACACCTTCCAGAGCTTTCCTCTACCTTGCTTTCCTCCTTTAAGTCACTCCTTAAAATCTCTGACAGTTTTTGGTCATCTGACCTAATATCTTCTTATGTGGCTCAGTTTTATATTTTGTTTTAGAAATGCCTTGGGATATTTTATTACGTTAAAGGTGCCACTGTATTTAATATATAACTTGTTGTTGCAACACTACTTTTTGTAATTGCGTATTTGTACTCTTAGTACCCTTTGTTCTTCTACTCCATTTAGATTCTTAGGTTCCAAGTCATATGTGACCTCTTTATTTTTCTTACCAAAATGTAACATTTATGTTGACATTCATTTTCAACTGTTCTGCAAGTTTAATTCATGTCTTCTTGTAATCTAGCCCGGACCCTTAGCACAATATGGTGTCATTTGCAAATTAGAAATTATGTTTATGATTCCAAAGTTGAAATTGTTGCTATAAATTGTGAACAGCAGTGACCCCAGCACGGATCCTTGTGGGACCCCACTTCCCATCTTCTGCCACTCTGAATAGTTACCCTTCACCCCTGCTCTGCTTTTTGTCTTGCATCCAGCTAACTATCAATTCTGCTATCTGGCCCCTGACTCCACATGCTCTTATCTTATTCATTAGTCTATTGTGTGGTACCATATCCAAGGACTTTTGGAAATCTAGATATGTTCCATCTGCTATCTTGCCTATGCTCTTACCTCTTCAAAAAATGTAAAAAGATTGTTCCCTTTTGAAACCCATGCATATTATGCATTATTATATATTCATTATTATATTTTGTTTTCTGGTTGTTTTTCTGCTTTCTACTTTAGCAAAAGAAAAAATAAATTACATTCATATATTGCTTTTCACAAACACAGGGCGTCCCCAAGCACTTTGCTGCCAGTGAAGTACTTCTGTGGTATCGTCACTGTTTTAGGAATTCCATTATTTTTCTTATCACTGATTGTTAGTCTGATTGGCCTATAGTTCCCTGAACATGTTGGATCTCACTTCTTAAACATAGCTGTAATGTAAGCCATTTGCTAATGCTCCAGTACAACATTTTTTTCCAAATGAATTATTAAATATGTGTAATTGTACCACTGTTATATGTCTTCCTTAGATTCTTTAAAAATGCACAGATGCTAGGTGTCCAGATCAGGGGTTTTGCCCTTTTAAATTTGATTAGTTTATTTAATATTCCTCATGTTTATTTTAAATGTGGTTATTGTCAGGAAGGTATAATAATTCTCATAATGTTATTGGAAATTTTTGTTAAGTAGTGTAACAATGGGGTCTGTGTCTATGGGTCTATGTCTATGTGTGACTTAATTGAATTAAAGGCAGCTGGTCTGAAGGCTTTGATGTGTCAGAAGATAAGCTAGGTTTGAAATGTTAAGTAGGTAAACAAGGGGTAAGTTTTAGAATGTAAGAGGTAACAGGAACATTTGCATTTTAAATAAACCTAGCTTGGATTCAGAGAGAGGGAGTGAATTATTATACCTAGTCAGGGGAAGTTAAGAAACAGTCTGTTTATTTTTCCCAAAGATTACTGGTAAACTTGTACTATGAGAGATTTTTATTCTTCGAAAGGCAAAGTCCAAAGACATAGTAAAACAATGGGAATTTGCATTCAAGGGGAAAATATGTATAAAGAAGCGAAGGCCAAATGTAAGGGTAGGCATTCTAAGATCTAACAAGTGTGAAAAGCCTTCAGCATCTATGCCTCAAGCTGCTGTCTACAAAGTACTGAAGTTAAGGAAACTCACTTTGAGGGTACCATGGCCAGAATTTTCCAGCTGACGTGCAGGTGGCGGAGCCCACACGTCAGCGCTTAAAATGTCGCGCGCTGATGTCAGTGTGCAACATCGCGATATTTCGGTCAGTGGGCGCACTCGGCAGTGGGGCTCGTTAAGGCGTTTGACTTACTAATTGTCCAGGATTTTGAGGGGCCCGTGCGAACTTCGGGTCGGCGCATGGGTCCAACAGGCAGGCGGGTAGGAGATTTTTTAAGAAAACTCTTGCAATGTCAGGATATGTGGACTCAGAGGGGTTGTTCATGTTTTACACTAAGTTTTAATGGCTGAAAGTGTTTAAAAGTTGTCTGTGTGATTGTTAGCAATTCTCAAGGATTTCCAAGAGCTTCTTGTGTACTTTGAAACCAGTCTGCAGACAGTAATTTTTCTTGGGCCTGCAGCTTTCCGGAGGCCTCCATTTAGCCTGGGGATATGAGTTCTGACCTCTTCACTGGAGGCAGCTCCCCCGAGGAGGAAGGGAGAGATAGAATAAAGAGGAGGCCAGGACTGGACAATCAGCGTCCAGGGGAGCCACCTTTGGGAGGCCAGGCGGAGGCACAAGGGGCACAGGGCCAAGAGTTGTCCAAGGTGCAAGGGGCCGCAGAAGCCACCTCTATCCTGCTGCCAGGGTATACAGCCTGCGAAGCTGCTACCTCAATATGACTGAGGTGCAGTGCCGAAGGAGGCTCCGATTCTCAACTATATCTGTCAGATGATTGGCCCTGAGATCTCCCCTAACTGTGTGGGTGGACACCCCATGCCAGCGGCTCTGAAGGTCATAGTTGCCCTCCACATCTATGCCTCTAGCTCCTTCCAGGGCTTGGTGGATGATCTTTGCAGTGTCTCCCAATCAGCTGTCCACACATGTGTCAAGCAGGTTACAGACACTCTGTTCAGACGGATATCCACCTTCATCCACTTCTGCTGTGACCAGGCAAGTCAGGCACAGCGAGCCAGAGGCTTCGCAGCCAATGCTAGCTTCCCTCGTGTCCATTGTGCTATAGACTGTACACATGTGGCCATCAAGGCACCAGCAGGTGAGCCTGGTGCCTTCGTCAACAGGAAGGGCTTTCACCCCATGAACGTGCAGATAGTGTGTGATCACAGGATGCAGATTATGCAAGTTTGTGCAAGGTACCCAGGCAGCTCCCACGATGCCTACTTCCTCAGACACTCCCAGGTCCCGGCGCTCTTCAGTGCTCCAACTCGGCTGGATGGTTGGCTGCTGGGTGACAAGGTGTATCCCCTGCGAAGATGGCTCATGATACCACTACAAGAACTCCAAGAACAGAAGTTGACCAGTGCTACAAAAGAAGCCAGGGCTCCACAAGGTGGAGAGAGCTATCGGTCTTCTCAAGATGCGCTTCCGTTGCCTGGACCGCTCAGGGGGCGCGCTCCAGTACCCCCCAGATCGCGTCTCTCTGATAGTGGTAGTCTGCTGCACCCTGCACAATCTTGCGCTGGAAAGGGGAGATGTGGTTGACGATGAAGACCTTGACGCCCTGGATGAGGCTGCCCATGATGAATCCAGCAGTGCCTCAGAGGATGAGGAAGCACAGGGCGATGATGAGGGGCAGAACGATGACCCGCATTTACACCAAGGAGGCAGGGACACCTGGGACAATTTAATCCAAAGAACCTTCAGCTAGCTCCACACAAATGGATCAGCAGGAACAACATTACCTGGCACTTCCACACGTGGCACTTAGGTGCCACATCTTCCACCTGTTCAGCTGCAAATAAGGGCTTAGTACAGAAACATCAATGTCCACTCAAATACTTATGATAAATATGTGAAGAAGAAAAATGCACCACAACCAAAAGACCCTCAGCTTTGGTTACAAAGGTGAACTTTATTTTGTCCAAAAGAAAAACACACAGCACTTTTTTGCGATCACAAAAATATGGGTCCCTATTTGAAGGCCAACACAAAATCACCAGTGACATACCTATGGAGTGCCTAAGGTGCCTTATGCTAACGTTTTTGGGTGCTACATCTAGGTGTCGCCCCATCGCTCGGAGTGGCTTGAGAGAGAGCCTGCTGAATCTGCAGTCCTATTGGCCTCAATGACCTTGGCGGGTGTCCTCTGGCCCATGGAGCCTGTGATGGACCCACCTGGGAGGGAGAGGCCAGCTCCAGAACTGGCACCTCCCCAGTTGTCGCAGCCTCAGTGGAAGAAATGTTGACTGGCAGAGGGGCGGAGGAGCTGCTGCCCTCATCTGGAGCACCCTGAAAGGAGCTCACAGCAAAGACAGGTTGCTGCTGCACCGACGTGAGGTCCTTTTCGACCACCCTGCTCACCGCAGCTGCATGGGCACCGAGTGCCAATGCTTGGTGTCCACAACATCTCCCACATTGGGAATGACCACCCTTGGCCAGTACCCCTGCGAGGGCTTGCAGGTCAGAGCATATCCCAATCATAAAATGTTCCATTCGATTGAAGCCCCTCTCTTTGAGAGTCGCCAATCTCTCATTGGAGGAAGCCTGAAGCTCTGCCCTGAGGACCAAGCCTTCTTGTTCATTCTGCCTGGACTCCTCTGTCGCAGAGAGCAACTGAAGCATTCCCTCATGCAACTCTGGCAGATGCAAACGCACTTTCTGCCACCTGTCCTGCAGCTGCTGCATTGGGGACAACTCCCAAGGCAAGTCATCAGTGCCGGACTCAGCATGTGCCTCGTCCCCTGCAGCCCTCCGGCTGCTGGCGCCAGCGGCACTCTCTGCCCGTACCATCTCCAGCAATTGTGATGTGCCCTCTCCACTGTGACCTGGGACACTAACCGACGGTAAAGTCTCCACTGAGGTGTGTGTGTCTGCGCTGGTGCCTGGCTGGCTGAAATGATGTGCCGCAAGTTGCACATGTTGGCCCTCAGGTATGGAGTGGAGGGCTACAGGGTCGACATCTGGTGATGATGCTGAAATTAACAACAAGATCAGTGTATCAGTTAGTATATATTCAGTTCAACCTTTCATCCCTTGCCGCCCCCCAGCCTCATAAGTCACTCACCCTTCAAGACCCTAAGGAGAAGAACATTGTTGAGGTGGAAAAGAGTCAATACGAGCCCCAACCATTTAAACGCACATGCAGACAGGCTGGTCAGATGGCTTCAGGAATGCCACATGGCACTTTATGAACCATAGCAGTGGGGAGACTGCAGAGGTACCTGACCTGGATGCATTGTGGCCTGGATAGGTGCAGGGCTGAGGAAACACCGCAAACAGTTGCGACATTTGCCGTCGATCACAAGAGATTGAGAGGTCACATTATTGGCCTTCATTCCATAAGGAGGGCCATAGACCAGGTGGGCAGAAGGCAACATTTCCCCTTGGCGCAGGGAGGAGTAACATGGTGGCATTCATCTAAGTTGAGTGCCATGAGGTTCACAGCTGTGGTGCTGAGAACCTTTTGGACAAAGTAATGTGGGGCACACTGGCTGAAAGGGTGCTGGAGGCTCCAAATGCCCTCAGATGAAATAAGTCTTTGGCCGTGCAGCAGCGATCCAATGGTATGTTAAACCATGGTGATAGTTAAATGGGATAAGGTGACTTTGGAAGGTGGTGGAGACGCGATTCCTCAAGGGGACGAGGGTCCCTACTGTATGACCCACACTTCAGAATGTCACAATCTGTGAATGAGCATTGTTTCAGCATTAACGATTGCAGCAACCATCAGTGGTTTGGATGGTGGGCAGACAGAGTGAGTGGGACTGTGGACCTCAAATACCTGGCCGCTGGACCGCAGCCTCGCCACCCCCAGCTGCCCTGGCCTCCTGACTCCACACAACTCAATCTGTAAATTGAACATTCAAATCTCCCATTCCAACAACTTGTTTCCTACACTTTTCTTTTACCTCTTCTTCCCTGACAGGCTGCTGGATTTTCTTGTGACATGACACTTTCTTGCCTCTCACAGCCCTCTCTTAAATCTCCAAATCACCTCTTTTTCAAAGGAGAGCACCAGCCCGACTGCTGTTGCCCAATACTGGATCACACCATATGCTTCATTTGTAATGGAAGTTTACCTTCCACCTCTAGGTATCCGGGTCTCCTCGCCTACTTCAACTCCCAGAGTGGCCTAGTCTAATATCTCCCATATATTTTTATGCTTGAACTCTTCAGCCTTGAGTGCATCAACCAGCTTGCAGATGCAATCCTCCAGAAATTGGCTTGAAGGCAAACATTTCACGAACTCTACCACAAGCAAAGTATTTCAGTACTGTGCACCTTCAAATTTTGAAGGTTGTTTCCTTGTAAGGAGAAAAATGCCCAAAGGCAAATCCCTTCAATTAAGTTCCTTGAATTGCTCTCCTTTTTTTGCTTTTGTGCCTCAGTTAATTTTCTTAACATGTCCTTCCCCTCTGTAAATTCTCAACGTCCTTCATTCTGTTTCCAGCTTACTCTGATTTGTTTTGAGCATTTTTTTCATGCAATTTTACTATAACTGTTGTACCAAATTTATAATTTTTAGGGATGTAATACTTACATTTTCTTGTATCAATAAGAGTATGATAACTTATTTGTCATTCTATATATTTTAAAATCATAATGGTAATATTTATAATATACAATTATTTCTGATTTTATTTTTCAGATGGTAACGTGCACAAAACATCTGGTAATATATTTTAAATTATTTACCCTTTACAGTTTATATTGAAACATGTTTCATTTCTAAATATGCTAACTTAGATTTTCAGTAGGTTTATTGCTTATATTTACCCTGTAGCGAAATTATTTTAATACGATTAGCATCAGTAAATACAGGATGAGGTGGGAGGTGGAAATGGATCAATATTATACCTTTCTTTTGATTTTCTATTTTCAAATATTAACAAAGAGATGATCAACATTAATGTATTGATTCAAAAAATAAATGGCTGAACTTCTTTCAGACATCTCGGCCTAGAAATTGGTTGGCTGTGAAATTGGTTCCAGTGTGAAAACAGGTTGGCTTCAGGCCTCATTTACATGAGACAGGTGAGCTACAGACACTTGCTGGACTTCTCCAGATAGTTAATTGGTAGAGAGGATTTCAATATATATACAGACCTTATTGGCCGTGTGTGAGCATTCAGAAGGAAATGGGCAACCAGGAGGGGAGGGAAACAGTTGGGAAACAATGGGCGCATCACAGAGAGGTGGGAAGTGATCAAAAGAGAGGGGGCCAACAATTGGAGAAGGAAAAAAGGCAATAATCAAAATGATTGGTACAAGTGTGGAAGGATAGGTGGGTGGAATGGTCAGCAATGGTTTTTGACACTGCAGTGAAGCCGGGGTGAGCATTCTTGCTTTTCTTAGTTCCGCATTCGGTTACCTGTTCATTTTGAATATAACTCTGGTGGTGAACTCCAGTCGTTCTTTTAAAGGCCACAAGTTAGACAGTGTGTTGAGAACGTTTTTCTTTTTGCAGCCAGCCCAATTCCACAAGGTCTGAAATGGGCATTAGACTGACCCCCACGCCAGTGTTTGCATATGATAATGCCTATTTAGGGCACAGACCATGGGTGCCTGTTTTCTGCCTTTACCAATTCCAATGACGAATGAAAATGCCTTGCCCACCATACTGGATGCGTAGCTGCCTCTGTTGCACTTAAAATTCTAGGCCAGTATATATTCAAATGACATTAAGAAGAAAGAAACAAGTACACAACATATTCTCCCCATTGTCTGAAATATGCATTTTCCTGAATGAACACTGGCAGAAGGATATTTAAAATACCTAGAACTGTTAATTGTTGACAAGAATGAAACCTGTGTCACATATCATGGGCAGAGAACGTATGTGCTCTTTTACTGCCTGTGATCATTATGCTTTGTATTGGAAGAGGTGTGTGTTTTTTTGCCCCGTTTGAGTGTGTATCCCAACTAAATAATTCAGCAGCCAGCTTTTGTGAGTTTTAAAATAAAAATGGTCATTTATTCTCACACACTTACCCTGAATTAAAAACGTCAGGCACATTCGTTCTCATGCACACACAAATATTAGATACAAATAAACATTTAACAAGTTCCAGTTATCTCACTCTCTGGTTTATGAGTTCCAGTCTCTGCTTTTGCAGGCCTGTAGCTTCTTGGTGTTTAATGCTTTAAAATTGAAGGTAGGGTCTTGTGAAGCAAAAGGCTTACAGCAGGTTGTGAATTTCTAGGAGGTTGGTTCTCAGGTGACCTTTCATTCAAACAGGTTGCGTACTTTGGCTGCCTGATGTCTCACAGCATGTTTCCAAGACTGGTTGAACTGATGGTTCAAAGGCTTTGGTGGAACTAACTGCAAACAGCTTCAGCTGATCTTTTAAACAGACAAAGGCAACGTGGCTGTCTTTCCATCTGATCATGTGACTTTTCACAAATTCAAGTCCTTTTCCAAAGAAGTGTTGTGTTCATGTTGATTCCACATCCTATGTTGTGGGTTTTGTGTAGAAATTCCCCTGGAGGCCTGAGACAGTCTGTGTCTTTGTTTTAGAATGATTCATTCAAAGCAGATTATTGGTTTCAGGGAATGGCATTGAGTCACGTGAATCTGGAATGTTCTTTTATTCCCTCTTAAGAAAGCGGAGTGGCTCTAATCCACAAAAGAGGTCAGGCGACCTTGGGCAGCCAAATTTTACACCCTTTTTGTCCACCTAAAATATATAATTAGTTTGAAGCTCAGTGTAACATACTAGTGCTGGGCATAGCATGTATAATAATGAGATGCTTTACTGCTGCTTGCCAGAAGAAAATTCAAGTTGATATATAAGACCATAAGACATAGGAGCAGAAATTAGGCCATTCAGCCCATCGAGTCTGCTCCACCATACAATCATGGCTGATAAGTTTCTCAACCCTATTCTCCCACCTTCTCCCAGTAACCTTTGATCCCTTTACCAATCAAGAGCCTATCTATCTCGGTCTTAAATACACTCAATGACCTGGCCTCCACAGCCTTCTGTGGCAATGAATTCCATAGATTCACCACTCTCTGGCTAAAGAAGTTTCTCCTCATCTCTGTCCTAAAAGGTCTTCCCTTTACTCTCAGGCTGTGCCCTCAAGTCCTAATCTCTCCTACTAATGGAAACATCTTCCCCAAGTCCATTCTATCCAGGCCCTACAGAATACTGAAAGTTTCAATCAGATTCCCCCTCATCCTTCTAAACTCCATCGAGTATAGACCCAGAGTCCTCAAACGTTCCTCAAATGTTAATTCTTTCATTCCTGTGATCGTTCGCGTGAACCTCCTCTGGACCCTCTCCAGGGCTAGAACATCCTTCCTGAGATACGGGGCCCAAAATTGCTCACAATATTCTAAATGTGGTCTGACCAGAGCCTTATAAAGCCTCAGCAGCACATCCCTGCTTTTATATTCTAGTCCTCTTGAAACAAGTGCCAACATTGCATTTGCCTTCCTAACTACCGACTCAACCTGCAAGTTAACCTTAAGAGAATCCTGGACTAGGACTCCCAAAACCCTTTGCACTTCAGATTTCTGAATTCTCTCCCCATTTAGAAAATAGTCTAAGCCACTATTCTTCCTTCCAAAGTGCATGACCTCACACTTGCCCACGTTGTATTCCATCTGCCACTTCTTTGCCCATTCTCCTAACCTGTCCAAATCCTTCTGCAGCCTCTCCGCCTCCTCAATACTACCTGTCCCTCCACCTATCTTTGTATCATCTGCAAACTTAGCCAGGATGCCCTCAGTTCCTTCAACTAGATCATTAATGTATAAAGTGAAAAGTTGCGGTCCCAACACTGACCCCTGCGGAACTCCACTAGTCACCGGCCGCCATCCTGAGAAGGACCCTCTTATCCCCCACTCTCTGGCTCCTGCCAGACAGCCAATCTTCTATCCATGCTAGTACCTTGCCTCTAACACCATGGGCTCTTATCTTACTGAGCAGCCTCCTGTGCGGCACCTTGTCAAAGGCCTTCTGGAAGTCCAAGTAGGTAACATCCATTGGCTCTCCTTTGTCTAATCTACTCGTTACCTCCTCAAAGAATTATAACATTTGTCAGGCATGATCTCCCCTAGATGAAACCATGCTGACTTTGCCCGATTTTATCATGCACTTCCAAGTATTCTGAAATCTCATCCTTAATAATGGACTCCAAAATCTTACCAACAACTGAGATCAGGCTAATCAGCCTGTAATTTCCTGTCTTTCGCCTTAGTCCCTTCTTAAACGGGGGGTTACATTAGCGATTTTCCAGTCCTCTGGGACCCTCCCTGACTCCAGTGATTCCTGAAAGACCACCACTAATGCCTCCACTATCTCTTCAGCTATCTTTTTCAGAACTCTGTGGTGTAATCCATCTGGTCCAGGTGATTTATCCACCTTCAGACCTTTCAGTTTTCCTAGCACTTTCTCCTTGGTAATGGCTACCATACTCACCTCTGTCCCCCGACTCTCTTGAACTTTGGGGATGTTACTCGTGTCTTCCACTGTGAAGACTCGCGCAAAGTACCTATTCAGTTCCTCCGCCATTTCTTTGTTCCCCACTACTACTTCTCCAGCGTCATTTTCCAGCGGCCCAATGTCCACTTTTGCCTCTCTCTTACCCTTTATATATCTAAAAAAAACTCTTGCAATCTTCTTTTATATTACTGGCTAGTTTACCCTCATATTTAATCTTCTCCCTTCTTATTTCGTTTTTCGTTGTCCTCTGTTGGTCTTTGTAGGCTTCCCAGTCCCCTGGTTTCCCACTGCTCTTCGCCGCATTGTATGCTTTCTCTTTAGCTTTTATGCTGTCCCTGACTTCCCTTGTCAGCCATGGTTGCCTCGTACTCCCTTTAGTATGCTTCTTCTTCCTAGGGATGAATTTTTGCTGTGTCTCCCAAATTACTCCCAGAAACTCCTGCCATTGCTGTTCAACTGTCTTTCCTGCTAGGCTCATCTCCCAGTCAATTCTGGCCAGCTCCTCCCTCATGCCTCTGTAGTTGCCTTTATTCAACTGTAATACCGTTACATCTGATTCCAGCTTTTTCGTCTCAAATTGCAGGGTAAATTCTATCATATTATGGTCACTTCCTCCTAAGGGTTCCTTCACCTTAAGCTCCCTTATCAAATCTGCCTCATTACACATCACTAAATCTAGAATTACCTGTTCCTTAGTGAGCTGCACCACAAGCTGCTCCAAAAACCCATCTCGTAGACATTCCACAAATTCATTTTCTTGGGATCACCCACCAACCTGATTTTCCCGTCTACCTGCATATTGAAATCCCCCATGATCACTGTAACCTTGCCTTTCTTACACGCCTTTTCTATCTCCTGGTGTATCTTGTGCCCCATATCCTGACTACTGTTCGAAGGCCTGTACATAACTCCCATTATGGTTTTTTTTTATCTTTGTCTTTCCTCAACTCTACCCACACAGATTCTACATCATCTGACCCTACATCATTTCTTGCTATCGATTTAATTTCATTTCTTACTAACAAAGCAACCCCACCCCCTCTGCCAACCTGCCTGTCTTTTCCATAGGATATATATCCTTGGATATTTAGCTCCCAGTCCTGATCCCCTTGCAGCCATGTCTCCGTGATGCCCCCCACATCATACCTGCCAATTTCAATCTGCGCCACAAGCTCATTTACCTTATTTTGTATACTGCGTGCATTCAGATACAACACCTTCAGCCCTGTATTTCCCCTCCCCTTTCTTATTGTCCTCCCTTTATCTGATGTGCTTGAAGTTAGATTCCTAGCCCTTTCCAAACACTCTGTCCTATATATACTTTTGTCAGTAGATTTAACAAAGAAATTTCTAATTTTTTGTGACTAAGTAATCATTTACCTATATTTCTAAATGTATTTAACATTGATGGAATAACATTAACATTTACAAGTTGCAAACAAATTGTTCTATGGTCTTGAACATTTCTGCCAGTTCATATTTGTTCAAAGTGAAGGCTAAATTACTTTCATTTGAGCAGTTTGCTATCAGTCTGCAAGCATAGGTGGAGTTCTCTTTTGCACTCCTGTTACAAATCTCGCATATGTGTTTTGGACTCACAATGTAAACTAGTTATTCTTGCATTAACATTTATCGAGAATCAACTTTACAATTTTCCAAATGCTCCAAGGGGCAAATCAATATCTAGCTAGTCACAGATAATGTTTTGATTCTGCATTTTCAGTATTTGGTCAGGGAACAGTATGTATTAGATTCCAATTAGACAATAGACAAAAATGGCACCAGTCGCAATTTTTTTTCCTTTATCCCTTTTTACTACATAGCAACTCTCAGTTCTTTTAATAGCAATTATAGAAATGAGTATAGTTCATTTAGCATAGTCAACACGTTTTATCATTTGAGGTCCTGTTTCATTTTTCAGTCTACAAATTTAAGAGGTACAGTTGTGCCACCGGATATTAATCAGGGTGAAACTTCTAGGAGCTGTTTTGATATGGGGTTGAGCCTACTCAGATCACAGAATCAATTGATTTAAATAATTTGAGATGGGCAGCCTATCACACCAAATTTAAGTGAAGAGGGTCCAGAATCTTACGCCTTGTGTGGAAGCCAATAGAGAGAAGAAAATTAGTAATTCAGAGGTAGAAATCCATTGCTGCAGCAGTGTAATAAAACCTGCTATTTAAAAGGCTGTGACAGTACTGGACAATGGAACACAGCTGACACAGCAGCTATAAAAGAAAATGCAGGAACGGAAGACTTTAAAGTTGAGAGAGTCTGTCATCAATGTCTCCTTGAAAACATAAAACCGAAGGATCAACTGTTTGCATTTGGGGGTTGGGAAGTGGGAGAAAACCTTCTAGGTAGGAATCAAAAGCAATGTAGAGGTGAAAGTGCTGGTAGTCAGTACTTCATCCATGACAGTCAGGATTCCTCTGCTGTAACAACAGAAAAAGTAGTTACTGCACCAGAAGAGCAAAAGTAAAGTACCTGTAACCTGTAATTCACCCTGCACTCAAATGTGCATGTGTTTTAAATAAATTGTATTAAGCGCTCAGTATCAATTTTCATTTTGATATGGGGTTAGAATGGCACATATTCATAGATTTCAGTATCCAGCAGAAATTTAAACTTTATGATTATTTCTCCATGGAATGTCATGCATTGGTGTATTTCATCAAAAATCAACACTTGAGCATGCAGCTCTGAATTCCTGTCTGATCTAACGGATGGGGCTTTCAGAAGATATATTGCCCTACTGCCTATCTTAGGAGATCACCTAAAGTAACAAGGTCACATATTATAGGTTACAGAAGGAGAACTACTAGATGCTAGATCATTGATACCACAAGAAGAAGAAACATTGCAGCTATTGAGGAGCCATGCTGAGACTCAATTGGCGATGGAGAAGGAAGAGGTCCTATAGCAGTTTTAAATTTGTCAGGACCTTCGGGAAGTTAGCATGACCCTGACTTGTTGATCACAGCAATCAATGCAGGAAAGCTAATTGTTCTTCTTCAAATGCAGCCAGTGATTCATTCGGCAATAAGTTTGTAAGTCATATCTTTTCTTTAATTTTCCTTTCAGATGAGTCACAGCAAGATGCTGCTGAGGAGAATGAAGAAGTCAAAATGACTTAGACTCCACTTCCACTCTGCATTGTCAACTCTCACTCACTGGCCAGGATTTTCCCCTCGGCGATTTGGGGGCAGGGCCTGCTCGCTGAGGGGAAAATGATGTCGAAAGGAATCCCCTACGTCATCCCGGTCCCTTTAAATTTATAGGAAGGCAGGCGGACAGCGAAATCAGCTGTCCGTGCGCCGACCTGTCAGTGGCCAATTGAGGCCATTAACAGGCTAATTAAAGAACTGGCCAGCTAACCTTAAGGCTGGAGGGCAGGCCAGGAGCCCCAGTGGGCTCCAGATTATTCATGAAACTTCATCCACAGGCGGGATGAAGTTTTATGTCCATTTTGTAAAAAGGTAATAAAGTTTATGTGTTTCTTATTAACATGTCCCATCTCGTGTGACATTCTCACATGAGGGGGCCATGTTAATAATTTTTTAATGTTTCTACTTTTACACTTAACTGTCACGAATCTCCCTGACGCAGCACTTTGGCACAGGGAGTAGTGCGCTTTCACGCACATGCAGGAAAGAGTGCACTTTGACAGATGGGGAATCCTCCCTACCCGGAACAGGAAGCACATAGCGCTTTGTGTCGGGGATGCCATTGGGTGGGCCTTAATTGGCCCGCCCACTTAAAATGGCAGCGGGCTGCGTTTCAGTGGCGGGGGTCGGCTGGCTGCCAAGCCGGTGGGGCCTGCACGCCATCCAAGGGCAAAATTCTGCCCACTATCTCAGAAAAATACATCCAGACAGATATAGATAATCCCAATAATTATTTGTCACCACACGAGGTACAAAACACAATAGTGCCAGAGGAGTCTACTGACTGCGGTCTTGCATCTCACAGGTCCGACATGGAAGCATTGACCACTTCACCTTCAGTCTTGGGGCACCATACTGCACAAAGAATGGCAACCAACTTCCAAGAGCTTTGGGCATGTTCAGGATATGCATGAACTAACTGCAGCAGTCAGATCTGACTCCATACAGATCCGTGGCCACACAAAATGCATAGCTCAACATAGCTGGGATGGCAAGCATCCTCATGTGAACTTTAAAGTGAACCCCTTCAGATGCCATGTTCGCGTTTGTGAGCCTGGTAAGGCAACCTGCAAAAATGTCTTCATGACTAAGAACCTCTGAGTCAAGAGCCATCTTGGCACTTGGTGTTCAATATACTACAATACAACCTAACATTCTTGACTGCCGATCTTCAGTTTGCACTTTGATAGGGTGCCGCAATAGGTTTAAGAAAGCATTGTATTGGAAAATGTGTGAAAATAAAACATTTGCTTTAAGTATTAGCGTGCATAAAAACACTTACTGATGTGACGTCCCATATTCAGAAGTATGCCAGTTCTTGGATTTGTTTTTGTTTCTCAGGGCTGAATTTTCTGTTTGGCATGGGGGTGGGGACAGAGCAGGCGGGTGCAGACCTGATCGCCACCGCAATCGGGTCTGTGCCGCCAACTTACGCAGGTGGGCCAATTAAGGCCCGCCCAGCATAATGCCCGACTCCTGAGAATAGCAGGAGTGGGCGGGCAGCGGCAGGAGTGCATTGTCCGCCGGGTCCAATATCAGAAGCGCTGGCAGCTTTTGCAAGGCTGCTCACAATGTCAAGTGGAAGGGCTCACTAGAGGGCTTTTGGTGAGCAGGCCAGTCCGGAAGGTAGACCAGCGGAGCAGACAAGGCTGGAGGGTAGGGCAGTGGGACAGGCTAGACTGGAGGGTAGGGTAGGGGGCCAGTGTGCCCCTCGTCTCTTGGATGACTGCCTTGCTGTCGTCCTAAGGAGATGGCAGCACGGCGGGAGGTGCTGGTTCCCCAGGATGGGAGGAGGAGGTCCCCCCACAGGACGAAACATGCCTGGGAGGAGATGACAGATGTGGTGAGCTCCCATGACGTCGTGCACCTGGATCTAGTGTCGCAAGCGCTTCAACGACTTGTTGTGCTCTGACAGGGTGAGTACCATGTCAGCATTGGTCACGTAACCCAGCAAGCCAGCTTATCCCCCTGCTGCACCCTCCCGCACCACCCCCCCCCCCCCCCCCCCCCCCCCCCCCCAAAATTCTGAGTGTAGGGACCGCATTGAACCATTGACGGCATTTGTCCTTTGCTGGGTGGGCCAGCAGATACTGTCCATGCTGATGTCAGCCTGAGAGGGTGATGAAGAGATGTGTATTGCCCCCGCAGCATGTGTTACACTGAGTCCCACATGACTGGTTTGGGGGCAACCTGGAGGATCTGCACCTAGGCGCTGTGTTCAAACTCCAGGACATGTCCAAGTCAGGGTGATGACATGCTGGGAGGGGAGCTTCCAGGTGGCCTGGCAACCAACCATCTGCTGCGCTCTACGCTCCATGTGCTTGCGCCTCCTTGCTATGGAAGGATATACCATGTGGTGCCTAACGTGATGTAGGCAGCACGTGTCCAAGGGAGGGGTGGTGTGAGGGTGTGGAGCAGGCCTAGCCTCTTTGTGTGAGTGTTCGGCAGCAGCGGGGTGAGGAGGCTTTGGAGCCTTGATATGTGCCATTCTGGTTGGGGTGGGCCGGGCGCAAAGAGAGTCCATGTGCAATTTTCACTAATCAATGCTCATCTCTCATTTTCATGAGAAGAATGCTCATAACGTGGCAGAGCGTGCAAGGACTGGCGGTGGCCAGGCGCAGATCGCCATTCTCAGCCACTTCGAGCAGGAGGCCCTGGACCTGGAGAGGCACCATGCGCTAAGGTCCACTGGTGTCGGTGAGGCTGGGGTGCCACGGCCAGGTACTTATGCCCAACAATGAGGTCAGCATTGTTCCCCCAACAGCCGTAGCAGTGCTGAATGTTAATTGATTTAATTTTGCAACATGGCTTAACCATTGATTATGGAAGGATGAGCGCATAATGATCCATGGGACAGGGATACACTTTGACATTGTCTCCACGTTAAGTAATCCACTGTCCTTGTTCTTCCTTTCTGCATCATCGGAGCAGGCTGGGAGGAGGAGCAGCAGAAGCCCCCTCTTACACCTGAGGGGCCTGAAGTATCACCAGCATCACACCATTTCTGCGAGCCAGGCACCAGCAGAGATACTAGCACCTCGGTGGGAATTAGAACATCAGCTAGTGTCCCGGGGCACAGTGGTGAGGGCACTTCACAGTTGCTGGAGGAGCTGGCAGAGACAAAGAGTGCCCATGGCACCAGCAGTCGGAGGACTACAGGGGACCAGGCACATGCTCAGTCGGTGCCTGATGATGTGTCTCTGGAGTCGTCTGCATTGCAGCAGGTGCAGGAAATGCGGCCAGGTGTGCGGGAGCATCTGGGGGAGATACATGAAGCTATGCTTGGCTTGGTCTCCGTGGTGGAGGAGACTACGCGGACGATCGCCGAAGTAATGAGCCACATGTCCGAGCACCATGCGTCCTCCGTGGAGAGAGTGGCGACTCTCGTGGAGAGCCTCCTCCAGGAAACCATCAGGGCTTCCTGGGGATGCACTCTGAGCAGCAAGCCCTCACATCGGCATTGACCTCAGCTGGTCAGTGCCAGTGTGGGATATGGTTTGGGCATCAACTTTCCCAGCTCGGTGCCCATCCACCCACGGTGAGCAGGGAGGAGAAGCGACCTCACATCGGCACAGCAGCTGCCTGGCGTCTCTGCGGGAACCTCTCAGGGTGCTCCAGGTGAGGCCAGCAGCTCCTCTGCCCCTCTCCCAGTGACTGTTTCATCCGATGAGGCCGCGACGACCGGGGAGATGCCAGCTGTGGAACTGGCACTCCCTCCCAGATAGTGCCAGCACTGGCTCCATGAGCCAGAGAACGACTGCCAAGGTCATCGAGGCCAACAGGACAGCAGAGTCAGCAGGCTGTCTCAGATGCCACTCCAAACGATGGGACAGCACCTAGACATAGCACCCGGAAATGAAAATATAAGGCATCTTAGGCACACCACGGGATTTTCACTGGTGCTTTTGTGTTGGCCTGACATGAGGTCCTTGTGATTTGTTTTGTTTGGTAACATTATTCTCTTTTTTTTGGAATAAGTTGGTTTGCTTGACAGAATTAATTCAGATATGTCACCATGGCTGAGGGTGCCTCTTCTGCATGTGTAGGTTTCCAAAACTGTAATGAGTGTTTGGTTGGACATTCAGCTTTATTAACAAGGCCCTTAGAAACTGTTCCTCAGCTGGCAGGCGTTGCACTTAGATATCAAGTATCGAGCCTACAGCCCAGGCTTGTCCTGGTGGTCTGTCTGTGTTGTGTAGCTGAAGGTTTGTTGGATTAAAGCCTCCCAGGTGTCCCTGCCTCCCTGGAGTATGCCTGGGTCAGCATCTACCCCTCAGCATTCCCCTGTGCATGCTCATCCTCGGACTCACTGCAGGACTCATCGTGTGCAGCCGCAGCCACTGCGTCGACGTCTTCATCATCCACTGCGTCCCCCCCCTTTCCTGCGCAAGATTGTGGAGAGTACAGCATGCAACCACTATCACTGAGACACAATCTGGAGGATAGTGGAGTGCGCCCCCTGAGCGGTCCTGGCATTGGAAGTGCACCCTGAGAAGACCGATGTTTCTGTCCACCACAGCACTTGTGGAGGCGTGGCACCTATTGTACCGCTGCTCACCTTCTGTTCTTGGATGGCGGAGAGGCGTCATGAGCCACCTTCTGAGGGGATAGCCCTTGTCACCCAGCAGCCATCCATCAATCTGGGCTGGAACACTGAAGAGCCCCGGCACCTGGGAGTGCCTGAGGATGTAGGCGTCGTGGGAGCTCCCTGGGTACCTTACACAGACTTGTAAAATCAGCATCCTGTGATCACACACTATCTGCACGTTCATGGAGTGGAAGCCTTCCCTGTTGACGAAGGCACCGAGCTCACCTGCTGGCGTCTCGATGGCCACATGTTTACAGTCTATTGGACACGGGGGAAACCGGCAACTGCCACGAAGCCTCTGGCTCGATGTGTCAAGCTTGCTTGGTCCCAACAGTATTGGATGAAGTCAATGCATGCCTGAACAGAGCACCTGTAACCTACTTGACACAAGTGTGCACAGCTGATTGGGAGACACCATAAAGATCACCCATCAACCCCTGCAAGGAGTCAGAGACATAGAAATTGAGGGCAGCTGTGACCTTCAGAGCCACTGACATGGGGTGTCCACTCACACAGTTAGCGGAGATCTCAGGCCCTATCATCTGACAGATGTAGTTGACTGTCTCCCTTTAGAGTCGGAGCCTCCTTCAGCACTGCACCTCAGACATATTGAGGTAGCTGCTTCGCCGCCTGTGTACCCCGGCAGCAGGATAATGGCGTCTTCTGCGGCCCCTTCCGCCTTGGTCCACCTCTTGGCCCTGCACCCCTTGTGCCTGTGCCTGTGCTTGTCCTCCCAAAGGTGGCTCCCCTGGAGGCTAATGTGCACTCCTGGCCTCATCCCCCTTCTGGCCCTTCCTTCCTCCTCAGAGGAACTGCCACCAGTGGAGAATTCAACTCCCATTCTCACGCTATGGGAAGGCTTCCTGAAACCTGCAGGCCCAGAAAAGATTACTCACTGCAGAGTTCTGACCTGAAGGTTAAAAGTCCAGAAAAAGCAGCTGGTATGCGTTTTGAGGTACTGCAGATCACACAGGCAAGTTTCAAAAACTTTCAGAAATAAATGCTTGACTGTGCACACTCGCGCCCCATTGAGCCCTCTTATCCCACCCATGGATGAGGTTAATACGAATGTGTCCTACCCACCTGCCCGTTGGGTCCCTGTGCCAAGCCGAAGATCACACAGGTGCCAAAAAATCGGTGTTGATTGACGCCTCAAGGGCCTTAACTGGCCTGTTAAATAATGGTGGGTGTGCATCGGACATCATCACGTGCCTGCCCAGCAAAACATCACAATGGCACGTGGTGATGTTGGGACACTCCTCCGACGTCACCACGCGTCATTTTACGCGTGGACGTGAGGGGCCCGCCCCCGCACGCCAAAGGGAAAATGCAGCCTCAATGTTCACGAGGATTTCCTGCAGAGAATAGAGCTTCTCGGCTTCGTGAATAGCTGAAGGGAAAAGGGCAAAAAGTTGGGTTGATAATAAAGAATGTATCAGTGTAATGACTGCAAAAGAGGACGATCTGTTTATTGCTTGGAGAAGGTACTGTTTATCAAATATTGTCTTACATGTCTCCCTTGAGAACCTGAGTTTCATGCTGCTGCTAATGGTTAAATGGTTACTGAGCTCTCATTACTGCGCTCCTTTCTCTTCTGGGATGTCCATTGGAAGGTCTTACATCGGGGAAAATTTGTGTCATATGCAACATACCAGTTATTCTGGAGACTGTGGCTGCACAGCAGTGCTCGCATCTACCTACAGAAGTAGTTCTACAAAACCTGGCAATGGCCTCTTTATACCTTTTCTTCAAATCAGTGGAGAGGAAGATGACAAGGGCTAGGACAGCAAAGTATAGTTTTTGTCACCAAAAATGAGCCACATCATTCTTCTTCCTCAAAAAGCAGATAAATGCTGGTTTCCTCAGGATGAAGGCATGGTGACAACTTTCTGCAGACCTGGCATTTATGTATATGGTCTTGCATTGCTGGTCACATGTCATTTGTACTTTGAGGGAATGGAATCCCTTGCGATCGATGGGGGTATGCATTGTGACACAAGTACCTATTTCAAGTTTGATATTCTCTGAGATGGTGTTTAGGGGTGTGCCCATACTTCCCTATATCTTTCTATAAGATATAATAACCCAAAGGTATGACAATGGTATGATGTGTTATGAACTAGATATTTGAATCTCTTGCACCCGTGTATCAGTCTTTTAAAAGCAGACAGAGAAAATACTTGGTGAGATAAGGCCAGCTATAAAACATTAGCTGCTTTATTTAAAAATTTTCAGCATATAGTGCAACAATTAGGATCAGATTCACTTATTTTGTCTTGCTTTTTTTTTAACCTTGTGAGGCTACATTATCGTGCAATCCCTCCATTCTTAGTGTCAGTCGGGTAGTAGCAGCAGAAATATTTTGAAAAAGAAGACTGCACTGATTTCGTATCTGAAGACCATCCGATGTGAACTTCAAGCGGACCTTGATTTAGGTGATCAGTCCTCAGTGTTCCTGCCTGAAACAACCATTTGTATCCAAATAACCATTCCCACATAGAAATCAGAACCCAGATAAGATTTTGGTTGCCATTATTGCATCAATAGTTCTACAAACTGCCCACAAACCACGATTGGTCCTTATGAGGGAGATGGAACTTGCCATTCTAACTTTGAGGATAGCCTCCATCGCATTGTGTGGCACTACCACTGTGCTAAGCGGGATAGATTTTGAAAAGATCTAGCAGCTCAAGACTGGGCATCCATGAGGCACCGTGGGCCATCAGCAGCAGAATTGTATACAACCATAATCTGTAACTTCATGTCCTGGCTTATCCCCCACTCTAACATTACCATCAACTCGGTGCAGGAGGGCATCCCAGGAGCAGCAATCTAAAAATGAGGTGTCAACCTTGTGAAGCTACAAGACAGAACTACTTGTGTGCCAAACAGTGAAAGCAGCAAGCAATAAACAGAGTGAAGTAATCTCACAACCAACAGATCAGTTCTAAGATCTGCAGCTCTGCCATATCCAGTTGTGAATGATGTGGGCAATAAAACAACTAACTGGAGGAGGAGGCTCCACAAATATCCTCATTCTCAATGATGGGGGAGCCCAGCACAACAGTGCAAAAGACTAGGCTGAAGCATTTGCAACAACCTTCAGCCAGAAGTGCCAAATGGATGATCTGCCTCAGCCCCCTCCTGAAGTCCCCGTCCCCAGCATCGCAGATGCCAGTCTTCAGCCTATTCGATTCATTCAACGCGATACCAATAAACATGACACTGGATATTGCAAAGGCTGTGGGCCCTGATGAATATTGCAAAGGCTGTGGGTCCTGATGACATTCCGGCAATAGTACTGAAGAATTGTGCTCCAGAACTAGCTGCGCCCTTAGCCAAGCTGTTCCAGTATACCTACAGTATTGGCATTGTGGAAAACTGTCCAGGTATGCCCTGTCCACAAAAAGCAGGACAAATTCAATCCAGCCAATTACCACCCCATCAGCCTACTCTCAATCATCAGCAAAGTGATGGAAGGGGTTGTTGTTCACTGTGCTATCAAGCAGCACTTATTCAGCAATACCCTGCTTACTGATGCTCAGTTTGGGTTACACTAGAGTCACTCAGCTCCTGACCTCATTACAGCCTTAGTCCAAACATGGACAAAAGAGCTGAACTCAAGAGGTGAGGAGAGAATGATTGTCCTTGACATCAACACAGCATTTGACCGAATGTGGCATCAAGGAGCCCTAACAAACTAGAGTCAATGGGAATCAGGAGGAAAACTCTTCACTGGTTGGAGTCATACCTAGCACAAAGGAACTTGGTTGTGGTTGCTGGAAGTGAATGACATCACTGCAGGAGTTCCTCAGGGTAGTGTCCTAGGCCCAACCATCTTCAGCTGCTTCATCAATGACCTTCCCTCCATCATAGGGTCAGAAGTGGGGACGTTCACTGACGAATGCACGGTGTTCATCACCACTCACAACTCCTCAGACACTGAAGCAGTCCATGCCCTCATGCAGCAAGACCTGGACAACACTTTGGCTTGGATTGATAAGTGGCAAGTAACATTTGCACCACACAAGTTCCAGGCAATGACCATTTCCAGTAAGCTAACCGTCTCCCCATGACATTAAATGGCATTACCATCGTTGAATCCCCCACTGTCAACATCCTAGCGTTTAACCATTGTCCGGAAACTGAACTGGACCAGCCATATAAATACTGTGGTTATAAAAGCAGGTCAGAAGCTGGGAATTCTGTGGAGAGTAAGTCACCTCCTGACTCCCCAAAGCCTGTCCACCATCTACAAGGCACAAGTTAGGAGTGTGATGGAATACTTCCCGCTTGCCTGGATGTGTGCAGCACTCAAGAAGCTTGACATCATTCAGGGCAAAACAGCCCGTTTGATTGGCACCCGATCCCCCACCTTCAACATTCACTGATTCCACCATCAATGCACAACGGCAGTAATGTGTATCACCTACAAGCTGCATTGCAGCAACTCACCAAGACTCCTTAGACAGCACCTTCCAAACCCATGATTGCTACCATCTAGAAGAACAAGGGCAGCAGATGCATGGGAACACCACCACCTGCAAGTTCCCCTCCAAGCCACACATCATCCTGACTTGAAACTATATCGCTGTTCCTTCACTGGCACTGGGACAAAATCCTGGAACTCCCTCCCTAACAGCGCTGTGGGTGTACCCGCACAATGTGAACTGCAGCAATTCAAGAAGGCAGCTCACCATCTCTTTCTTAAGGGAAATTGGGGGCAGGCAGTAAAAATTCTGGCTTAGCCAGCAACCCCCACATCATGTGAAAGAAGAAAGAAAAGCTAGTAAGGGGCTTCTGACAATGTGCTGTGGCCATAATGGGGGCTCGTCAGGATTAGCCATTGTGATTGGAGGAAGAAGAACAGGAGGAAGGAGCACACTAAACTGCAGCAAGAGCACCAAGGAGAAGAACTCAGGAATATTTGCCTGCACAGTGCTTCCAGCTCAGGACATCATACCTGCAATGCTTAGAGGAACAATGCTTCAGGATGCTGCACTTCTCTAGGAAGCTAAATACGATATATGTTATATCTTGCAGCAAGACCTACAGCCAGAGTGTGCACAGTATTCATCTCTCAGTCAATCTCATCAAAACATAGTATTTGGTTACTATCAAATTGGTGTTTATGGGAGTTTGCTCTGAGCAAATTGGCTGCTGCAATTCCTACACCAGTTACAGCACTTCAAAAGTATTTCATTGGGTGTAAAGCATTTTGAGATGTCTGGTGGTTATGAAAAGTGCTGTATAAATGCAAGTCTTTTTTATAGTATTGCCTGTGACAGTGAAAGTCACTAGTGCCCTCACCTTTCTTGCCTCCGGCTCCTTCCACGCTGCAACAGAGAATACTCATAACATTAATTTGTCCACAGTGTATGCTTACATTATGCAGATGACTGATGCCAGGTTTATAAGAGTCAATCAGTGCCAGCACTTTTTTTCATAGACAGCAAGAAAAAATAGGAAAGGGCTCTCACGCACTTTGCAGATTTTTCTCAACTCCTGTGTGCTATTGAATTCACGCATATTGCTCTAAAGGCTCCCTACAAAGACCCCAATGTATGCATGAATTCCTAGGGTATCAAGTCCACAAATGTCCAGCAGGTATTGATGACCAGCATTACATGCTGTCTTGCAGGTCAGTGCCCTCATTGAGGAGACCATTGGACCGGTTTTAAACACTGCTTTAGCAAATTAGGTGCACTGAGAAGACGACCCCCAGTGAAAATTAGGATGTGGATGGATGTTATGGCTCAGGTGAGAGCTCTAGAGATGATCATCGTCAGGGATTTCCAGGAGCTCAGGGCTGACAGAGTCCAGATGCAAACTGTAGCCTGTTGGCAGTTGCCAGGAAATGTTAAACAAAAACAGAATTACCTGGAAAAACGCAGCAGGTCTGGCAGCATCGGTGGTGAAGAAAAGAGTTGACGTTTCGAGTCCTCATGACCCTTCAACAGAACTAGGTGAATCCAAGGAAGGGGTGAAATATAAGCTGGTTTAACGTGTGGTGGGGGGGCTGTGTTGGGTGGGGGGAGAGAAGTGGAGGGGGTGGTGTGGTTGTAGGGACAAACAAGCAGTGATAAAAGCAGATCATCAAAAGATGTCACAGACAACAGAACAAAAGAACACATAGGTGTTGAAGTTGGTGATATTATCTAAACGAATGTGCTAATTAAGAATGGATGGTAGGGCACTCAAGGTATAGCTCTAGTGGGGGTGGGGGGAGCATAAAAGATTTAAAAATATTTAAAAATAATGGAAATAGGTGGGAAAAGAAAAATCTATATAATTTATTGGAAAAATCAAAAAGAAGGGGGAAGAAACAGAAAGGGGGTGGGGATGGAGGAGGGAGCTCAAGACCTAAAGTTGTTGAATTCAATATTCAGTCCGGAAGGCTGTAAAATGCCTAGTCGGAAGATGAGGTGTTGTTCCTCCAGTTTGCGTTGGGCTTCACTGGAACAATGCAGCAAGCCAAGGACAGACGTGGGCAAGAGAGCAGGGTGGAGTGTTAAAATGGCAAGCGACAGGGAGGTTTGGGTCATTCTTGCGGACAGACCGCAGGTGTTCTGCAAAGCGGTCACCCAGTTTACGTTTGGTCTCTCCAATGTAGAGGAGACCACATTGGGAGCAACGAATGCAGTAGACTAAGTTGGGGGAAATGCAAGTGAAATGCTGCTTCACTTGAAAGGAGTGTTTGGGCCCTTGGACAGTGAGGAGAGAGGAAGTGAAGGGGCAGGTGTTACATCTTTTGCGTGGGCATGGGGTGGTGCCATAGGAGGGGGTTGAGGAGTAGGGGGTGATGGAGGAGTGGACCAGGGTGTCCCGGAGGGAACGATCCCTACGGAATGCCGACGGGGGGGTGAAGGGAAGATGTGTTTGGTAGTGGCATCATGCTGGAGTTGGCGGAAACGGCAGAGGATGATCCTTTGAATGCGGAGGCTGGTGGGGTGATAAGTGAGGACAAGGGGGACCCTATCATGTTTCTGGGAGGGAGGAGAAGGCCTGAGGATGAATGTGCGGGAGATGGGCCGGACACGGTTGAGGGCCCTGTCAACGACCGTGGGTGGAAAACCTCGGTTAAGGAAGAAGGAGGACATGTCAGAGGAACTGTTTTTGAAGGTAGCATCATCGGAACAGATGCGACGGAGGCGAAGGAACTGAGAATGGGATGGAGTCCTTCCAGGAAGCGGGGTGTGAGGAGCTGTAGTCGAGGTAGCTGTGGGAGTCGGTGGTTTGTAATGGATTTTGGTGGACAGTGTCTAAAGGATTTCCTATTTAAGACAGAGATGAAGAGAAGTTTTTGCTCTTAGTGGATTGAGGGTCTTTGGAACCCTTGCTGAAAAGGCGGCGGAAGCAGAGTCTTTGAATTTTTTAAGGCAGAGTTAGATAGAGCCTTGATAAGCACGCGGGTGAAAAGTTATCGAGGGGCAGGCAGGAATGTGGAGTTGAGGTTGCCAACTGATCAACCATGATCTTATTGAATGGCGGAGCAGGATCGAAGGGTCAAGTGGCCTACCTGCTCCTAATTCATATGTTCGTATGTACTACCAGAATGTTGTCAGGGCAAAAAGCCTTAACAGTATCCAGTGCCTTCAGCCATTTTTTGATGTCATTTGGAGTGAATCGAATTGGCTGAAAACTGGGATCTATGATGCTGGGGAGCTCAGGGGGCGGTCAAGATAGGTCATCCACTTGGCATTTCTGGCTGAAGATGGTTGCAAATGCTTCAGCCTTGTATTTTACTGGGCTCCCCATCAATGAGGATGGGGTTATTTGTGGAGCCTCCTCCTCCAATTAGTTGTTTAATGGGCCACCACCATTCCCAACTGAATGAAGGTTGACTACTGAACTTCAATTTGATCCATTGGTTGTAGGATTGCTTATCTCTGTCTATTGCATGCTGCTTCTGCTGTTTGTCATGCAATTAGCCTTGTGTTGTAGTTTCTCCAGATTGACACTTCATCTTTAGGTATGCCTGGTGCTGCTGCTGGCATGCTCTCCTGCACTCTTCATTGAACCAGGGTTGAGCCCCCAGCTTCATGGTAATAGTAGAGTGAGGGATATGCCGGTCCATGAGGTTACAGATTGTCATTGTATTCAATTGTGCTGTTGTTGATGGTCCAATGCACCTCATGGATGCTCATTTTTGAGTTGCTTGATCTGTTTGGTACCCATACTATTTAGCATAGTGGTAGTGCCACACAACACAATGGAGGGTATCCTCAGTGTGAAGATGGGACTTCGTCTCCACAAGGACTGTGCAGTGGTTACTCCTACCTGTGCAGTGGTTACTCCTACCAGTACTGTCATGAAGAGATGTATCCACGACAGCTAAATTTATGAGGACGAGGTCAACTCGGCTTTTCCCTCTAATTGATTCCCTCGCAACCTGCCGCAGACCCAGTCAAACAGCTATGTCCTTTAGGATTCATCCAATTCGGTCAGTAGCGGTGGTACCGAGCCACTGTTAGTGATGGATATTGAAGTCCCCTACCCAGAGTACATTCTGTGCACTTGCCACCCTCAGTGCTTCTTCCAAGTGGTATTCAACATGGAGGACTGCTTCATCAGCCGAGGGGGGCGGTAGGTGGTAACCAACAGGAGGTTTCCTTGCTCATGTCTGACCTGATGCCATGAGACTTCATGGGGTCCAAAGTCAATTTTGAGAACGCCCACCCAACTCCTTCTCGACTGTATACCACTGTGCCGCCACCTCTGCTGGGTCTGGCCTATCGGTGGGTCAAGATCGGTGGTGGTGTCTGGGACGTTGTCTGTCAGGTATAATTCCATGAGTATGACTGTGTCAAGCCATTGCTTGACTAGCTGTGAGACAGCTCTCCCAATTTTGGCACACACCCCCAAATGTTAGTAAGGAGGATTTTGTAGGACTGACAATGCTGGGTGTGCTGTTGTCGTTTCCCCTGCCTAGGTCGATACCAGGTGGTCCATTGTTTAATTCCTTTTGGACGTCGTAGTGGTTTGATACAACTGAATGACTTGCTAGGCCGTTTCAGAGGGCATTTAAGAATCAAACACATTGCTGTGGGTCTGGAGTCACTTGTAGGCTAGACCAGGTAGGGAAAGCAGATTTTTTTCCCTAAAGGACACTAGTGATGCAGAAGGGTTTTTCTGACAATTGACAATAGTTTCATGGTCACTATTAACAAGACGAACGTTTAATTCCAGATTTTTATTAATTGAGTTTAAATTCCACCAGCTACCCCTATTCATGTTTGTGCATTAGTACCTTAGTGCAGGTTGCTTTGCCTGTCCTAATTCTTCTCTGCAGTGGCTGTAGCATAGCTGCTGGAAGCCTGGTGACTTTCACTGGGGGAGACTACAAATTACTGTGCATGATGCTGCCCTCGAGCAACTATGCCTGATTTCAGACTGCTTTATTTCAGCATGTGTGGCAGCAGTCTGCTAGCTGGCTAAAAGGCAACATCAATGGCTCAGGTGGAATGGCGAGATGAGTGCACAATTGCTGTCATCCCTGAGAGAGGGCAGCAGGTTCATGCATGACAAAGCCACTGGTACTCTTCTGGGCATGGCCTCAGTAACCCTAATGATCTGTTGCAGGTAGATTGCTAGACTAGATGCCCCTTTGAGTACTGGTGTTTGCAGCCATATTGGCAGCAGTCTGAGCCTGCATGGCACCAAGCTGAGCTGGCATGAAAACAAGCATGATTCTCATGTCCTCAGACTGAGCTTCCGTTGCACTATTGGGATGTTGGATGGCTTCTGTCTTTGTTGCAGTGGAAACTTAGACATCAGGCACCAAACCATGGGTGGCTCTGCAGGTGTTGTCATGGACATGGCCACTACTTCCACACTGGAAAGGTTGGGATTCAAGTTCTGCACAAAGCCTTGTGCCAAGTTGGAGCTGTCATGTTTCTTGACAAGAGACCTGACATTTCGCCAAGCACCTTGGTGTACATGCTAATTAGCATTCTCCTGTATACTGCCCCACCAAAGCCCTCATTTGAGTTCTCTGCAGCAGAACTCATTTGTGGCCTTGCATTCCGATAAACTGGTAACTATAGCATACTTTCCTCTGGCCGGGCTGCAGCCCACTAATCTCCTCAGATTCATTTTGTGCCAATCCCAACTCTACCCTGTAAATTATGATCAGTGCCAGCATCTGAGCTGTTGGCTGTAAGTGTCATCAGATCAAGCGATGGTGCTTCTTCATCAGAAGTCTGTTGTAGCTCTTGCTTTCATGCCAAGTCTGCACCGGCTGACAAGGAAATGGAGCAATGCACTTGATTTGTTTATCTGAAGCAGAAATGCAGAAGTGGAGGTTTAGAGTGAGGGGAGGATGAGGTAGAAAACAAGAGTCATAGAGGTCTACAGCACAGAAAAAGGCCCTTCGGCCCATCGAGTCTGCGCTGGTCAAACAAGTACCTAACTATTCTAATTCCATTTTCCAGCACTGGGCCCATAGCCTTGTATGCCATGGCATCGCAAGTGCACATCCAAATACTTCTTAAATGTTATGAGGGTTTCTGCTTCTACCATCCTTTCAGGCAGTGAGTTCCAGATTCCCATCACCCTCTGGGTGAAAAAATTCTTCCTCACATCCCCTCTAAACATCCTGCCCCTTACCTTAAATCTATGCCCCCTGGTTATTGATCCCTCCACCAAGGGGAAAAGTTCCTTCCTGTCTACCCTGTCTCTGCCCCTCATACTTTTATACACCACAATCATGTTCCCCCTCGATCTCCTCTGTTTCAGGGAAAATAACCCCAGTCTATCCAATCTTTCCTCATAACTAAAACCCTCCAGCCCAGGCAACATCCTGGTAAATCTCCTCTGCACTCTCTCTAGTGCAATCACATCCTTCCTATAAAGCGGATTCCAGAACTGCACGCAATACTCTAGCTGTGGTCTAACCAGCATTTTATACAGTTCCAGCATAACCTCCCTGTCCTTATATTCTATGCCTCGTCTAAGAAAGGCAAATATCCCGTATGCCTTCTTAACCACCTTATCTACCTGTCCTGCTACCTTAAGGGACCAGTAGACATGTACACCAAGGTCCCCCTGATCCTTGGTACTTCCCAGGGTCCTACCATTCATCATGTATTCCCGTGCCTTGTTTGTCCTGCCCAAGTGCATTACCTCACACTTATCCAGATTAAATTCCATTTGCCACTAATCAGCTCATCTGACCAGCCCATCTATATCCTCCTGTAATCTGAGGCTATCCTCCTCACTATTTACCACCAATTTTCATGTCATCCGCGAACTTACTGATCAACCCTCCTACATTCAAGTCTAAATTGTTTATGTATACCACAAACAGTAAGGGACCCAACACCAATCCCTGTGGAACCCCACTGGACACAGGCATCCAGTCCCAAAAATACCCCTCGACCATCACCCTCTGCTTGCTGCCACCCAGCCAATTCTGGATTTAATTTGCCAAATTGCCTTGGATCCCATGGACTCTTACCTTCGTTATTAGTCTCTCATGCGGACTTTATCAAAAGCCTTGCTGAAGTCTAAGTAGACTATGGCAAATACATTGCCCTCATCTACACACCTGGTCATCTCTTCGAACAATTCAATCAAATTGGTCAGACGTGACGTCCCCTTAACAAAATCATGCTGACTGTCCTTGATTAATCCCTGCCTCTCCAAGTGAAGATTCATTCTGTCCCTCAGAATTACTTCCAATAGTTTCCCCACCACTGAGGTCAGACTGACTGGCCTGTAGTTACCTGGTTTATCCCTTCCTCCCTTCTTGAATAACGGTACCATATTGGCTGACATCCAGTCCTCTGGCACCTCTCCTGTGGCCAGAGAGGCATTGAAAATTATTGCCAGCACCCCTGCTATCTCCTCCCTTGCCTCATTCAACATCCCTAGGATACATTTCATCCGGGCCTGGAGATTTATCTACTTTAAAGCCTGCCAGACCACTTAGAACCTCCTCCCTTTCTATGCTAATTTCTTTAATTATATCACAGTCCTTCTGCCTGATTTCCATACCCATGTCGTCCCTCTCACTTGTGAACACCGACACAAAGTATTCATTTAGAGCCCTACCTGCATCTTCTGGCTCCAAACACAAATTACCACTATGGTCCTTAATGGTCCCTACTTTTTCCCTAGTTATCCTATTACTTTGGATTTTCCTTTATTTTATCTGCCAATGTTTTATCATGCCCCCTTTTTGCTCTCCTAATTTCCGTCTTAAGTTCCCCCCGCACATTCAGGGCTTCTGCTATTTTGAGCCCTCGGGATCTGCCATAAGCCTCCCTTTTTCTCTTTATCCAATCCTGTATATGCCTTGACATCCAGGGTTCCCTGGATTTGTTGGTCCCACCCTTTGTCTTTACTGGAATATGTTAGCCCTGTACCCTCCCTGTTTCCTTCTTGAATGAGTCCCACTGCTCTGACGCAGATTTACCTAAAAGTAGCTGCTATCAGTCCACTCTGGCCAAACCATATCTGATCTTATTAAAATCAGCCTTCCCCAAATTTAGAACTCTGATTTCTGGCCCATCCTTGCCCTTTTCCATAACAACTTTGAATCTAATGGAGTTATGACCACCATCTGCAAAATGCTCCCCCACTGATACCTCTACCACTTGCCCAGCTTCATTCCCTAAAGTAAGTCCAGGACCACCCCCTCTCTTGTAGGACCTTCTAAGAACTGGCTTAAGAAGCTCTCCTGGATGCATTTTAAGAATTCCACTTCCTCTAAACCTATCACAGTACTACTGACCCAGGTAATGTTGGGGAAGTTGAAATCCCCACTATTACTATCCTAATATTTTTACACTTCTCTGAAATTTGCCTACATATCTACTCTTCTATTTCTCACTGACTGGTTGGGGGCCTGTAGTACACTCCCAGCAATGTGATTGCTCCTTTTTGGTTTTTAAGTTCTACCCATATGGCTTCATTTGAGAAGCCTTCTAAGATGTCATCCCTCCTTTCTGCTGTAATTGATTCCTTGATCAATATTGTGATACCCCCTCCTCTTTTACCTCCTTCCCTGTCTCACCTGAAGACCCTATATCCTGGAATATTGAGCTGCTAATCTGCCTTATTTGTCAGACTCCTTGCATTGAAATAAATACCATCCAACCTTGCCCAACTCCCTTGTGCCTTAACTGGCCCATAATTTCTATGCCTTCCAGACTTGCTCTCTCTTCTAATTTTGGTTGTGCATCTCCTCCTGTTGAACCTCCTCTCAGGATTCCATCCCTCTGCCAAGTTAGTTTAAACCCTCCCCAACAGCAGTAGCAAACCTCCCTGCAAGGATGTTGGGCCCATTCCAGTTCAGGTGCAACCCATCCACCTTGTACAAGTCCCACCACCCCCAGAAATGGTCCCAATGTCCCAGAAATATAAAGCCCTCCCTCCTGCTCCATCTCTCCAGCCATGCATTCATTTGGACTAACCTCCTATTTCTATACTCACTAGTGCGTGGCACCGAAGTAATCCAGGGATTTCTACTTTTGAGATCCTGTTTTTTAAATATGCTTCCTAGCTCCCTAAATTCTGCTTGCAGGACCTCATCCCTCTTCCTACTTATGTTGTCCGTGGACCTAAGAGATCCGTAATCACATCATTTTCATTATAATGTTGACTTTTCTACACAGTCAGCAAATCAAATTGTTCATTTTTACTTGATAGAATCTTAAAAATTACAGTGATCAATGTTATCATACAACTGCTTATCACTCATAATAAATTATTTTAACAGATTCATTAATCTATTTAAGACTAAAAGGAAAATGTCCATTAAAATAGAGATTAAATTAATTTGTTATGTACAACAGCATTGTTCAGAATGATTTACAGGCTGTAATATTTGATGTGTGCTAACTGCAGCATATATATATTTCAGATGTTGAAGCTCTTCAGGAAGTTAGAAATATGGCAGTCAACATACAGCCTGTACACCATGAAACTTACCATGACACAAAAGGTATATTTTCACTGTTGCATGTTTCATTTCCTGATTTTTATATTTAATGTATCACATATCATTTGTAAAATGTAATTCACATCCCATAAAAAAATGGAACCTTAGAGATAAATGCGATGCATTAAGCTATTTTGAAGCAATGTATACAATCTTTTTTTGTAAAATGATCTCAAGTATCACTCCTTTAGGCTGGGCAGACTGTCTGCTTGTTCTCTCTCTATTTTATGTGTTGCTAATAGTTTAGGCAGTGACAGAAATGGATCTTGAAGCACAGTGATTTACCGTATGTTATTTTCACCAACAAAATTCTAATTTGTCACAATCTATTTTAAGCCATATTTGATGTAGCATACACCAGGATACACAACTTACCCATTTTAATCTAAATGCATGTATTTTGATAATGTTGCACAAAATTAATTAATATCTGAAATATCATTCCCTGTGGAAAATACGTTTTCATAGATATAGCTGCTTCCAAAGTGCATTAGAGGCTTATAGAATTGTGCATCATTTTCATTACTCTTTTTTACATGTAGCCATTCACTCACCAGCATCTCCATACCAAGAAGGTCCTGGATAAGTTTATTACCATTTAGCAGGCTACTAATCAACTTATGAGTGGAGAGATAGATTTTCAGGGTCTTAGTAGCCAGTGAGCCCTCATCCAGGAAATGGAGGAATGCGCTTCATACATACCAAGATACATACAAACATAGATATGAGCAAGGAGCAGGAGTAGGCCATTCAGCCCCTTGAGCCTGCTCCAACATTTAATAAGATCATGGCTGATCTGATAGTAACCTGAAATCTGTATCCCACCCACCGCTGATAACCTATCACCCCCTTGCTTACCAAGAACCTATCTCCCTCTGCCTTAAAGATATTCAAAGACTCTGCTTCTACCATCGTTTCAAGAAGAGAGTTTCAAAGACTCACGACCCTTTGAGTGAAAAAAAAAATCACCTCTGTTTTAATGGGTGAACCCATATTTTTGAACAGTGACCCCTAGTTGTAAATT
Organism: Carcharodon carcharias; assembly: GCF_017639515.1. NCBI lineage: Eukaryota > Metazoa > Chordata > Chondrichthyes > Lamniformes > Lamnidae > Carcharodon > Carcharodon carcharias. The sequence continues at coordinate 22,219,037 of NC_054479.1, forward strand.
CTCCCACAAGAGGGTACATTTTCTCCACATCCACGCTGTCAAGACCCGTCAGGATCTTATATGTTTCAATCAAGTCGCCTCTTACTCTTCTAAACTCCAGCGGATGCAAGCCTAGTCTACCCAACCTTTTCTCATAAGACAACCCAGCTATTCCAGGTGTTAGCCTGGAAAACCTTCTCTGAACTGCTTCCAGTGCATTTACATTCTTCCTTAAATGACCAATACTGTACACAGTACTCCAAATGTTGTCTTACCAATGCCCTGTACAACTGAAGCGTAACCTCTCTACTTTTATATTCAATTCTCCTCACAATAAATTATAACATTCTATTAGCTATCCTAATTACTCACTGTACTTGCATACTAGCCTTTTGGGATTCATGCACTAGGACACCTAGATCTCTCTGCACCTCAGAGCTCTGCAACCTCTCACCATTTAGATAATATGCTTCTCTTTTATTCTTCCTGCCAAAATGGACAATCACATTTTCCCACATTAAACACCATCTGCCAGATCTTTGCCCACTCACTTAGTTTATCTATATCTGTTTGTAACCTCCTTATATCCTCTTCACAACTTACTTTATAACCTATCTTTATGTCACCAGCAAATTTGACAACCATCCCTTCAATCCCTTTGTCCAAGTCATTTATTTAAATTGTAAACAGCTGAGGCCCCAGCACTGATCCCTGTGGCATTTCACTCGTTACATCTTGCCAACCTGAAAAAGACCCATTTATGCCTACTCTCTGCTTCCTGTTAGTCAGCCAATCTTCTATCCATGTGAGTATGTTATCCCTTACACCATGAACTTTAATTTTCCGCAATAACCCTTGATGTGGCACTTTATCAAGTGCCTTCTTGAAATCTAAGCACAGTACATCCACCGGCTTCCCTTTATCCCAGCATGTTACCTCCGCAAAGCATTCCAATAAGTTGTTTAAACATGATTTCCCTTTCACAAAACCGTGTTGAGTCTGCCTGATGACCTTGAGCTTATCCAAGTACCGTGCTATAACCTCTTTAATAATAGCTTCTAACATTTTCCCGATGACAGATGTTAAGTGAACTGGCCTGTAGTTTCCCGCTTTCTGTCTCCCTCCTTTTTTGAATAATGGAGTTACATTTGCTATCTTCCAATCTAATGGGACTCTACCCAAATCTAGGGAGTTTTGAAAAATTAAAACCAATGCATCAACTAGGATGAAATCCATCAGGACCCAGGCTCTTGTCAGCCCGCAGCTCCAACAATTTACTCAGTACCACTTCTCTGGTGACTGTAATTTTCACAACCTCCTTCCCACTTCCATTTCCTGGTCTGTTGCTGCTTCTGGAATGTTACTTCTATCCTCTGTAGTGAAAGCTGATGCAAAATACCTGTTCAATTCACTTGTCATCTCTTTGTTTTCCATTATCAATTCTCTAGACTCACTTTCTATCAGGACCAATGCTCACTTTATTAACACTTTTCTTCTTTAAATATTTATAAAAACTCTTAGTATCTGTTTTATATTTCTGACTTAGCTTTCTCTCATACTCTAATTTTTCCTTCCTTATTCGTCTTTAAGTCATTCTTTGCTGTTCCTTATATTCTGTCTAATCTTCTGGCCTTCTACCTACTTTTGCACAATTGTATGCTTTTGCTCCGTTTTGTAAATGATTATGAACCTCCTGATCACTTTGAATAATAAGAGTTTCAAATGTCCATCCCAGACCTGTCAAAAAATGGAATAGGTCTGATATCACTAAGAATCTAACAGGACTAACTTACGTTAAACATCTAAGCTGCTGTTGTCCTGTTTGTGCATCAAATCAGGGTGATAGGATTGCTAAACTTGACTACAATGTGTTCAAAGTATAGCATCACTGGACTTTGTGCAATGATGCTTTCTCTGGAAAATGGTTGGTGAAAAGCATTGTCTTAAAAGGGTAAGTTTTCCATAACATTTTGAAAGACACATTTACAAGATACCTTTTGAACAATAATGATGCATTGAGGGCAATTAGGGAGGGTCAATAAATGCTGGTCTAGCCATCGACGCCCATATTCCAGGAATGAATATATTAAAAAATGTTGTGTTGTTTTACCCTAAATTGTTAGTGTTAGTATGTTAGTTAGAATCCTTTGCAAGGAACATAACAAACAAGAGGGAGCCCAAATATTAGATTGCAGCAGAGAATCGAAAAATTTTGTGGTACAGTGTTAAATTCCTATTGTCTACTACATATAGTTAATGTCCTTTTTTTGTGCTAGATGAATCATCTGCTGACGAAGGTGAGGAATGCAGTTATTTAAGCTTCAATCTGTTATCATTGCTATCAAACAGTCCCATGTCAAAATTGGCAGGGGTTATGTGTACGGTGAAACTTACTTTATATTACACCTTTACGTTGGAACAAAATATTCTACTGCATCTATGTGTCACAAACTAACCAAGCTTGTGGCCTTCTGAGATAAGGCTGAAAACTCTGGTGAACATGTACAGTTTTATGCTAGAGATGCATACTTACAGAAAATTGATTATTTTTGTCTGACCTTCATTTATTTAGGATTGTTACATATACTGCAGAAAGAATGCTCAATAGGTCTGAGCAGCATTCAGACTTAGATGTCAAAGGATGAATGATCAGTTATTTAGTTTGCTCTGACATATGGTCTGCCTGCATGTCGAAATGACAAGCTTCCCCTATTTGCTAAGCAAGTTACAGCAATACTGACTTCAATCATAATGACACTAAGATAGCTATCAAGGGACTTTGTTTTTGAAAGAGGAAAACTGACCAGTGTTTTCCCCCCTTGATTGCCATTTTACTTCTAGTGCTGCATTGTGCCTAGAGGACTGTAATATCTTCTTGGATTAAATAACTTCCTGGCACTCATTAAGCTCACACACCAGGAGTGACTACTTGAGTGAAGGATCAGAACACGACTAGCACATGTAAAACTATAGACCAGCAAGTGGCCAATGGCCCAAATATTGAAGTTGCCTTGTTCTGTCACAGAAGGTACAATGCAGTGAAACGCCCTGCCACTGACTTTGCTAGATGCTGATCCATATTTTAAATCTCAGGAATAAGATTATTTAGTTGGGATGGGCAGTCTACACTTGGAGACGCACTCCAGAGGTGATTACCCTGACGAAATGTTGGCAGATTAGTGTAGTCCAGCCACTACAATTGGGGGAAGCGAAAGAAAGTGAAAAACTGTTTTGTTTATTTAGGTGCAGTTGAACCAGGAACCATTAAGAGATAATAGAATCTGTCTATGAACTTTGTTCCTTACCTTTTAAGAGCCCTTCCCAAGAACCTGTTACAATGTGTGCTGGTTGGAATTTGAGATAGCCCAGAAATTACCCTTTAAAATCCCCCAAGGTTTATGTCAGGTATGAAAATTTAACACTGAGCGGAAAAAGGCAGGAATTCGGTGAAGTTTGGTTTCACCCAACATTCCTGCCCTATGTGGGCAATCTATTCATATTGCATCCTATGCCACCCAAGGGACTGTGGACTCAATGGCTTTAGAAGAGACAATAGAAGGAAATTAGATGGAATCAGAAGGTGATGCTTAATGCCAGAAGCTTACTGCAGGGACATTAACAACTATAATTTCACAGTTCTGATATAGTTCCCCATTGTAAACCAATTTCATAAATTACATATGAATCTACTGTAGCATTATATGTCTTAATCTCTATCATTTACCATATTTTTTTATTCACTGATGGGATGTGAGCTTCGCTAGCTAGGCCAGCATTTATTGCCAATCCCGAATTGCCCTTGAGAAGGTCGTGGTGAGCTGCCGTCTTGAACCGCTGCAGTCCACATGGTACACCCACAGTGCTGTTAGGGAGGGCGTTCTGGAATTTTGACCCAGCGACACTGATGGAACGGTGATATATTTCCAAGTCAGGACGGTAACTGGCTTGGAGAGGAACTTCAAGGTGGTGGTGTTCCCATGTATCTGCTGCCCTTGTCCTCTAGATGGTAGCAGTCCTGAGTTTGGAAGGTGCTGTCTAAGGAGCCTTGGCAAGTTTCTGCAATGCATCTTGTATATGGTATACACTGCTGCCACTCGATGGTGGAAAGAGTGAATGTTTGTGGCATTGGTGCCAATCAAGCAGGCTGCTTTCTTTCTTGGATGTGTCAAGCTTCTTGAGTGTCGTTGGAGCTGCACCCATCCAGGTAAGTGGTTAATATTCCATCACACTCCTGACCTGTGCCTTGTAGATGGTGAACAAGCTTTGGGGAGTCAGGAGGTGAGTTACTTGCTGCAGGATTCCTAGCCTCTGACCTGCTGTTGTAACCACAGTATTTATATGGCTAGTCCAGTTCAGTTTCTGGTCATTGGTAACCCCCAGGATGTTGATAGTGGGGGTTTCAGTGATGGTAATGCCATTGCATGCCATGGGGCGATAGTTAGATTCTCTGTTTTTGGAGATGGCCATTGCCTGGCACTTGTGTGGCACAAATGTTACTTGTCATTTGTCAGCCAAGCCTGGATATTGTCCAGGTCTTGCTGCATTTGGACAAGGACTGCTTCAGTATCTGAGAAGTCGCAAATGATGCTGAACATTATGCAATCATCAGCGAATGTCCCCACGTCTGACCTTATGATGGAAGGAAGGTCATTGATGAAGCAGTTGAAGATGTTTGGGCCTAGGACGCCTTCATTTGGTATCTTTATGTTTTTATTTCTGTCTCTGTCTTCTTCTTCTGTCTCTGTCTCACTTTTTCAGCTTTTCTCTCCGTAACTCATGTTCTTACTTCCTTCTGTGTCCTCTTTCACTTTCACTTTCTTGTTTCCTTTCAAGTTGGAGGTGATAGCTGGCTTGGTGTAATGTGACAGAACTGAGCTATAAAGGTCTGCAGACTGCATATGCCAGATGGGATTATTGGGAAAATATGGGCCGGGATTTTCCGTGAAACGCTTCAAGTGCATTTGCAGGCATAAAAAAATTGGCATTCCACCCGCCCACTGCAATGGCAGGTTTTTGTGCTGTATTGTGCACTTCAGATGGCATTAATTATTTATCCATGGGGAACACACCAAAACGTAATTTCCCTGGTGGGCAGTATCTGATTCGCCTGCCCTGCCCATGACCTTAGCGCTTCTGAAATCCGGGCAACATATTTAAATGGCACCCCTGCACAGCGTCTGCATTCTCTGCAGCCCAGGACAACTCTAGTGAAGACATGGCTTCCAAAGGCAGTGTTGCCGGAGGTCATCGGTAACGGTTGTTGGCTTAGTTGGCTTAGGAGAAGAGTCAATTCTCTCTTAACTCTAAATTCGCTTTATTCACGTCATTAGATCATCTACATATAGCTTATACATCTGGTTAAATATAGACATGCAGTTTACATCAGGTTATACAGTTTTATACCCAAAACTAGGATCTAAATGCACACTCATTAGGTTTCTCTGACACTCCCTGAGTGGTCACAGAATATAAAAGCTAATACCCGAAAAGGAGAGCTGACGCTGGCCAGGCATTCCGTTCTCTCTCTCTTGAGTCTCTACGTTGCTCACTTAGGTTCTTCCACTTCTGCGATAGTTGGTCTCCAGAGTCTCTCTGCTTCCACACCCGAAATCCTTCATTCTTATTCCGAAATCTTATCTCTCCAAGCTGTGCTGTCTCTCTCCTGTTGGTTTAGGCCGGCTTGCCTGATCTGTGGCATATTCTCATTGGCTCTGTTCCAAGGCTAGGCAGTATCACCTCGTTCCTCCTTTTCTAAATAAGGACTCATCACATTTCCTTTGTCTTCAAGACACTCAACTACTTCAAAACCGGTTCTAGCCAGTTCAGACCAGTGATTGGACTCAGGTTTCAAAAGTTGCTCAGGCCAGTGACTGAGCTCAGGTTACTTCAGGTCAAAAGTTGCTTTTGCCTGAGTCAGCAGTTCAGCTGCAGCCCCTGGCCAACAGCAGAAAGTATGCTGTGCCCAAATTCCATGACACCTCACTGGCACGCATGTTGGATATAGTCCAGGCCTGCCGCGATGTTCTCTACCTCTGCTGTGGCTGCAGGACTTCCACCAAGGTGACCAACCAGGCATGGGAGGTGGCCGCAGTGGTGGTCAGTGCAGAAGAGGCAGCCACCCAGTGCAGGAAGAGGACGAATGATCTCCTCCATTCCGCCAGGGTAAGTCAACTGCCTCATCACTCTCAACTCTCACACTCACAAGCCCATCACACATTCACAAAGATCTCACTCGCTGCCAACTCAAGGGAAATCACCACTCATTCTCACACACCCTGACATCTCCATCAGGCCTCACTTCCTTTGGAATTTGCTTCTTAATCCTGTCCAGGGCTCCATTCGCCACCCACTCATGCCAGGCATCCTTATGATCTGCTCTTGCATGCGTCTTGTTCACACTCTCTCCATCTGTCCTCATACAGGACAAGCTGGCTCACAATAAGGAGAGATCCTCCACAATAAGGGTGGAGTTCCTGAGATCAGGGTTCTCACAGACTTTGTGCATAGAGCTCGCTGGAGAGAACATAGACCATGCCTGTGCCAAGTGAAGATCCTGCACTGCAAAATCCATCAGTCAGCCATGTTGTAAGTGATTTCTCCTGTTTCAGAGTCACCTATTGTGCACTAATTGTCTCTCCTTTCTTTCGTAGGCACCTCTGGGAAGTTGCTGAGGGTACCCACGAACCAGGCCCTCAACTCCAATCCCAACGACACCTTGGATGAGGAACCTGAGGACAGCACCTTTGAAGACCCATCATAGTATTCACCCACACCCTCCACCACGCAGAGACACACACCTTGGCGGCACCTAGTCCCAGATTCACCTTGGGGTCCCAATCTGGTGAGCACATTGCACCATCTGGTCCATAGCAGTTGAAGACAGTGACATCAAAGTTCACCATCACTCAGAGAACTGCTGGAGGCCACGATTCTGCTGAGTCTGCCAAATCGTGTTGATGAAGCTGCAAAGACAAGCATGAGTACATCAGGAAGGGATGTCAGCTGCACTCAGATTGCAGCGCATGATGGAGGAGTTCATCTGAGGAGGAAGGTGTGAGGGAAGGATTTCAGAAGGGTGAAGGAGTCCAGAGAGGGGAAGGAGTCCAGAGGAGGGGATGTCCAGGTGAACGTGCAAGGGAGGGGTCTGTTGAGTCCATGACTGCCTCATTGGGAGCGAACTGAGGGTGGGCAAGGTAAGAAGGAATGGTGAGAATGACCGAGGGCAAAGTGAGGCGGTAGGGTGGGAGGGTTAGGGTGCGACGGTATTAGTGGAAACGACGGCGAATGTGGTCGGTGGGGACTCAGAGGCAGACATGGACCTTGGGGTGGGAAGGAGGAGGTCGGGGAGGTTAATGTGGATGGGGGTGGGATTTTCAGGAAGGAAGGGAATGTGCACCTTCACCAGGACATCGCTGAAAGAAATGAGTTGTGACTGGTAGGTCACAGTGGGGAGGTGGAAGTTGATGCTGGCGGGGGGGGGGGGGTCGACTGATGGGGGAAGGGAAATGGGTGACTGGGGGAAGGGAAAGGATAGGGGAGTGCAAGAAAAACTGTAGCACTACCATGCTTGCTAAAATGAAAGTGAAAGGAGAGTTGTGGTGGACGAGAGCATGTGCTGCTTGGGAGTGCGCTCAGTGGGTGGGTGGAGATGCAGGTCAGCTCAGATAGTCACCTGAAAGCCAACCCCAGCAGGCAGCATTGAAAATGCTCAGGACATTGAGATGAGTGTGATGTGGGAAGGATCCATGTGTGTCAGAGATTGCTTACACAAGGCTCTGAAAGCTCCTGCCACACACACTTCTCCTTCCAGAATCACTCGTGGATTTTGAACTCATTCCCCCGCTCTGGACTCCTGGAAGCACTGAGAGGTGTGCACGTGCATGCACTTTAAATATGGCGTTCGGCAAGGTGATGGTGTGGCGGGCGAATGAGAGTCTGCCGGCGATCGAAACGGTGTGTTTTCCTGGAATGCGTAATTAATAAGGCGGGATTGGGATGAGACAGCGTGAAAAGCCACCATTGCGGCTGGCGGGTAAAATGTCCTTTTTCCCATCCATTACCGCACTTAGTGCAAATCTGGGACAATTCCGCCGCTAGTCTGGTGTATTTATCAAACTGCTTGTATCACGGCTGCCTGCAGGGTATCCCTCATGGTAGAGGTCACATGACTATGGCAAGTCAGCTAGGACATGTATTAGTGATTGATTTTCAAAACCCAAACACCCCCTTTTCGTAAAGAACAAAAGATAACATTGCATGCATTAACATGTGTAACTGTGAATTACCCACTATACCACAACTGTTCTCATGCATTAACAAACTATTTGTTATTCACATAAGTTGCTGCACGTGTATTGCACAGATAGTCGTTAAGTCATGCAGGTCTCTTAATGGTACGCATACGCATTGTCATTGGCTGTCGCCTGGGTGATGTCCCCATTTTATTAGCTGTGACTTCTCTCCAGCTTTTCAAAACTCAATCTCAGCTCCATTTCTGGCACCATGTTATGAGCTCAAAGTCTACGGTGTTTTTAGTCTGGTGACTTTATTGAACTGCTTATATCATGGCTGCCTGCAGGGTGTCCCTCATGGTAGAGGTCACATGACTATGGCAAGCCAGGTAGGACATGTATTAATGATTGAATTTCAAAACCCAAATATGGTGGACTGGAGTGCAAAATTGCTGGAGATGTCCAACAAATGACCAACAAACTTGGGAACTGGCTGTTTGAAAGGTGTAGGCAGGAGGAAGTACCAGGTCAGGCAAGGCTGTTGTCATTTTTAAAAGGCAGACAGCAGTATTTTTAAAGGCAGCAAGCCCCAAGGGAGCGACGAGGGAGCCTAGCCACTGCAGACATCGTGACTGGCAGAAAGAAGAACCCAGGTTCTCCAATGCTTTCCTGGATGTCTAGGCTCAGAGGGAAGTCCTATTCCCTCAGGATGGGAGAAGATCAACTCACCACGTCAAAAAGGTATGGATGGAAATAACGGAAGAGGTGAGCAGTTGGGTTATCCTACATACGTGGTTGCAGTTTCAAAAGAAAATCAGTGACCTGATGCATGTTGGCAATGTGAGTGCAGAGTATAATATTAAGCTTACAGCTTTAAATGTGACTAAAGCAGACTATGAAGTGGGAAAATGGGTGCCCACCAAGTCAGCAGCAATCCCCAGATAGCAGCATTGGCTGCCACATGCACGGTAGCCTCAACATTGAGGATAGTGGTCAGTTAGAGTTGACTCCTGCACTACCAATACTGAATGGCCATGTGCAGATGGCATCCCTGTGGCGTCATGATGTATAGTTAAAACACCACTAACATAGGCAGAGTGCATTTCTATGATAAAGAAAGAGTGACTTGTATTTATATAGTGTTTTTCAAGATCGCCGGACATCTCAAAGTGTTTTACAACTAATTAAGTACTTTTGAAGTATAATCACAATTTTAATGTAGGAAATATGTCAGAAAAATGTAGAATTGGCAAGTAACAATGGAAATTTATAGAAATATAAAGCGGAATCATCCCAGATTTGCACTTAGTGCAGTAGCAGGCGGATAAAGACTAGGACCCGAGGGCACAGCCTCAGAGTAAAGGGAAGACCTTTTAGAACAGAGATGAGGAGAAACTTCTTTAACCAGAGAGTGGTGAATCTATGGAATTCATTGCCACAGAAGGCTGTGGAGGCCAGGTCATTGAGTGTATTTAAGACCGAGATAGATAGGTTCTTGATTGGTAAGAGGATCAAAAGTTACGGGGAGAAGGCGGGAGAATGGGGTTGGAAAACTTATCAGCCATGATTGAATGGCGGAGCAGACTCGATGGGCCGAATGGCCTAATTTCTGCTCCTATGAATTATGATCTTATAAAACGACATTTTACCCGTCGGCCGCAATGGCGGATTTTCATGCCAGATTGTCCCAAACCCGCTGCATTAGTTATGCATTCCCGGGAAACACGCTGTTTTGATGGTGGGCGGGTTCTCATTCGCCTGCCACGCCATTACCTTGCCGCTTCAGCAAGCCGGGTGCTATATTTAAAGTCCAACCATGCATACACATCTCAGTTCTTCCAGCCCACGACTACTGCAGGGAAGATGTCCATGAAAGGGAAAAAGACTGCAGCCCCCAGGTTTAGTGATGTGTCACTGGAACACCTTTTGGACATCGTGGAGGCCTGCCGCGATATCCTCTACCCCCGCTCTTGCCACAGGATGGGTAGCAGCATGACCAACCAGGCTTGGGAGATGATGGTAGTGGTAGTCACTGCCAATGCTGCACAGAAGAGGTTGGCCACCTAATGCGGATAGAGGATGAGTGATCTCATTCATGCAGCCAGGGCATAGCAACCATCCCATCACTCTAAACTCACACAATCAAGCCCATCACTGGCATCTCACTCACTGCCAGCTCAAGGGACATCACCACCCATTCTCACACACATACCCTCACATGTCCATCTGGCCTCAGCTGCTCTGGAGACTGCCTCCTCAGCCCTCACCACCTTGAGGCCACGCACAGATCAACATTTGTCCCCACACACACCCTGGGTTAACCATCTATCCCAATACAGCCTTCGTCCTGCAACCTCTTCCCTTGCCTGAGGCCACTTTTCCGCCCTTAGCCATTTTTCCCCCCTCACCAAGCAAGCCATAGCCCTGCAGCCATTGAAAAGACATCCACATATGGCTGATCTGGCAGTTAGAGGCCTGTGGTGAGCCTCCCTAAAAGTGATGTGGTGCTGTCAGTGAAGCCTGGTGCTGATGACTGCGAGTGCTGACTGAAGCAAGGTAGGCAAACAAACCTTGAAGTCCCGAACAAAGTGCAGCCAGCCAGGTGCACGTTACTTATGTGCTGTTGTGAAACATGTCCGCGTGGGCAGACAATCCAGCGGGGGAGGGCTGACTCCGGTGGACAGGCCTAATAATGATTTGCTGATGTATTACAATGAGGTTCCGGACATCCGATGGCAGAGAATGCGGCCCACCAACAGCAGTTGAGCAGACAATTGCGAACTGGTTTTACAACATTGTGAAACCGATCATGCCATATTGTTCGCTCATGCCTTTGAACACGCCTGATGTTGGCGGGCATGGAAAACCCTGGCCAAAGAATCGCCCATGGATGATGTCTCCATCTTATAAACAATCTCCCAACACTCATGATCCCTAAAAGTAGACATTTCCATCTCTATGCAGGAATATGATTTTCCTTACTACTTCTCTATTGTAATCCCTAACAGTGTACTATCCCCCACTAATCCGCTGCACCAACATTTGCAGGATCTTGGGGGTTTTAACCTAAATTCCACACCTCAACTTGTTAGTATCACATACCTATCTCAAACCACTTGCTCTTGTCTAAATTTCATTTGATTAAAATTACACATCATGAATTAGACAAAGGAAATCATAGTGCATTGTAGAGAAAAATACAGTGAATATCAATTTCCTCCCCAAACACTGTATGACCATAGTAATTAAGAAATTATACCCTGGACTTAAAAGATCATGCAGCACTCCTTTTTCTGTTATCCATTGTGAATAATTCAGAACAAGTACTGGTGAGGAATTGGATAACACCCAAAGACTGATGTGGGATTCAGTAAATTTGTGCTGCTTACTGCTTTACCTGATTGCTTCATGCGCTGTTCATTGGCTGTGCACATCAACAAGGGATTGGATATCATGAGAGGATGGTGCTACTTAAACAGGAGGTGCATTGATGCTGCTAGAAGCGGTGGGAGTCAATTGAAAACAAAGTATGTGTTCTGTTCATTTGACTTGAAGCTGACCACGCAAGGAGCTTGCACCAACCTTTCACTGGAGGTTTTGGTGGTAAGAAGATATATCTGCAGGGGAGGGCCAGGAGGGCTATCCATTCACATGATCAAGAACCAGTAGGAATAAGTAGTAACAAAGGTCAATCCCTGGAGTGTTAATCCAAGCATATAGATGCAGCGCAGGGAGGTGTTTAACAATGTCACATGAGCCGTCAAAGTCAGTGAGTTTATCTTTAAATGGCATAGCATTACCAACTGCACCACAAGCACCATCCACTGCTCAATTGACTACATCCCCATCATCTACGTACCAACTATCTTTATCAATCAGCACTGCCATGTTCCAGTATATTACAGACTTGCAGTCAATATATTTTTAAAAACTGAACTAAAAGCTGCAAAAGATGGCTGCCCAAGAATCACCTAACTTCTTTAAAGATGGAAATCCTGTTTCAAGAGAGAAAAAAATGAACCTTCCAGACTGATGTTGAATTAATGCCTTTTCCTGAAACTTATTCAAAGGGTAATTTCAGATTGAATGGGTCAATGGCTGCTTCAAATTCTCAAGGTGTCAAATGAAAACACAGGATGTGTAATCTACACATCATCCTTTGTTTGGAAAAAGGACTTTGAATTATGGAAGTCATATGATGAGGAAACCGTTTTAATTGTCTGCTTTAAATTCAGCAATAACTGCTTGCAGAGAGAGAACGCCACCAAAATCCATCGAAGCAACTGCAAGTTGTCCAAGCAGCCAAGGTAATACACAATATCTTGAAAGTGGGAGTGGGACTCCCCCTAACCTTTTCCAATTTTGAGTTCACCTGAGAACCAACCTCCTGAAAATTTGACTACAACAAACCTCGCAGCTCACTAAGAATCCTTCGCTTTACAGTACCAGACTTTCACTTCAACTTTAAAGCATCACGTCCATCTAAGAAACTACAGGCCTGCCAAAAAAGAGACTGAGATAATTATAAATTGCAACTGTATTCTTTTGACCTTTATCTGTATCTAATCTTTGTGTTTGAGAGAGAGAGGCAAGTGAGTGAAATGTGTTTTATGTTCCAGGGCAGATGATCTTTGGCACTTGTGCCACAAATGAGTCTAGTGAAACACATAGGATTGCTAATTTTTCTGCAGCATTTGGCTTCACACAGGTGCAGGGAATCGTTGATTGTACATATTTGTCAGTCAAGGCACCCTCGGATCATCCAGCGTTCTTCATCAATTGCAAGGGACCCCCTAAATGTGCACCTAGTTTGTGACCAAGGAGAGGTTCCTAAAACACCCATGCTAACTCATGCGTCTCTCTCTTTCTTCCTGCAGGAGGACTACATCAGGATATTGGAGCCTGGTGAACTAGCTGTATGCCTCGTGGCGTACAGAGAGTGGAGGCAAAGGAGAAGAAAGTAATGGAGGCGCCTGGCTGCACAAAGGGAAGAGCAGCACCCTCAGGAAGAAGAGGTGCTGGGGCTTCCGCACATGCCACTGAACAGCCACAGAGAGCTGTCGTTGGTCAGCGTCTAGCTAGACCTGGATTTTATAGACGCTGCCTTTCATTCCTGCAGATGACCGACAATCAGCATCACAGAAGACTGCACATGTCCAAGGAACTGGTCGGTCACATTTACCAGCTGCTGTGGGATTTGGGGCCACAGAGACATGGAGGGCATCCATTGCTCATGGCTGTGAAAGTGACCTCGGTGCTCAATTTTTATGCTAGTAGCTCCTTTCAGGGCTTCACAGGTGACCTCTGTGGGATATCGCAAGTCTTCACCTACAAATGCATCCATGAGGTCATGGACACCATCTTTGCGAGGGCATACAACTTTGTGCATTTCGCCCAGGACTAGGAAAGTTAGGATGCAAGAGTGATTGGATTTACCCAGATCTCAGGTTTCCCACAGGTGTAGGGTGCCATTGACTGCACTCACGTGGTGCTCAGATTTCTGCCGCAACAAGTGGTCAACAACATCAAAGGCAAGGGCTTCCATTCTTTGAATGTGCAGCTGGTGTGTGACCACCAGAAATACATCCTGCAGGTCTGTGCATGGTTCCCAGGGAATGTCCATGACTCCTACATTCTCAGTCAGTCTCAGATCCCTGATGTCTCCCAGGGGCCACAGAGGCTGCAGGGTTGTCCCCTATTGGACAAGGGCTACCCGCAGAGGACATGGCTGATGACACTAATGCAGCGGCCTTAGACTGCTGCAGGCGAAGTTACAATGAGGCACATGAGGGAATTCTCATCTTGGTGGAGCAAACCATCAGGATGCTGGAAATGAGGTTCCGGTGCCTGGACTGGCCTGGTTGAGCTCTGCAATATAGTCCACAGAGGGTGTCACACACCGTCATCGCTTGCCGCGACCTTTACAACCTGGCGCTGCAACGGGGAGAAGAGCTGAACCTCTCAGAATCACACAGTGCAGGAGAGGCCCTTCAGCCCATCGAGTCTGCACCAACACATGAGAAACACCTGACCTACCTAACTAACCCCATTTACCAGAACCTGGCCCATAGCCTTGAATGTTATGACGTGCCAAGTGCTCATCCAGGTACTTTTTAAAGGATGCGAGGCAACGTGCCTCCACCACCCTGCCAGGCAGTGCATTCCATACTATCACCACCCTCTGGGTAAAAAAGTTTTTCCTCACATCCTCCCTAAACCTCCTGCCCCTCACCTTGAACTTATGTCCCCTCGTGAATGACCCTTGAACTAAGGGGAACAGCTGCTCCCTATCCGCCCTGTCCATGCCCCTCATAAACTTGTACACCACAATCAGGTCGCCCCTCAGTCTCCTCTGTTCCAAGGAAAACAACCCAAGTCTATCCAACCTCTCTTCATAACTTAAATGTTTCATCCCAGGCAACATCCTGGTGAATCTCCTCTGCACCCCTTCCAGTGCAATCACATCCTTCCTATAATGTGGCGACCAGAACTCCAGCTATGGCCTCACTAAGGTTCTATATAACTCCAACATGACCTCCCTATTTTTGTAATCTATGCCTCAATTGATAAAGGCCCATATGCCTTTTTCACCACCCCACTAACATGCCCCTCTGCCTTCAGAGATCTATGGACACACAGCTCCTCCGATGAAGAGGATGTCAACAGGCATGAGGGTGAGGACATCCTCGAAGACAGCGATGAGACCATCATGCTGGCCAGACGAGACAGGCATGCTGGGGAGGTCCTCACAGCTGCTAGATTTGTAGAGGACGATGACGAGATGTAGTGAGGAGACATGTATGACTCCTGTCTAGCTGCGGGCAGCTCCCTTGTGCTCTGTGATCAGAGTCATATCATGGAGATACAGCCGTGAAACTTTAAATGATCCTTTGTGAGCCTTCAGCACCTGACCCTTTCAGGAGCACAGTGTCACTGGTCACAGATGCTGACAAGGTGGGGGTCAGCCCCACCTTAAAGGTGCTGAGAGCACACGGAGAATGACGGAACTCTGTGCCTGCCCAGTGGCATTCTGGCAGCAGTGACAGGCACCGTCGAAGTGTAGGCATCAATAATGTGTCCAGGGAGTGTGAGGTCGGGCCATCACATTGGTCTGAAGGCTGCATAAAGCACAGGGAAGAGGCCCTGGACTGAGACACCTGCCTTTGTCTTGTGCAGGAACCAAGGTTTCACATCTGAGTGACACGAATACTGCTTATCAGAACAAGGAATCATAGGCAGGGAGACATTCTTGGGAGCTTATTGACCGTAGTGATCAGTATGTAAAAGTGATTAACACCCGTGCCCAGGATGTGCAACTAATTCCTTAACTTACTTAACCCTGCCGCCATGTCTTGTTGCTTCCTGGACATCCACAGCAAAGGTAGCCTGCTGACTGCGACAGCCTATCTGTGATGACCAGTGGAGCTGGATCTGCTGAGGTCACAGGAAGAGGGGAGTCAGATTGGCCGGACACTCTCGGAGTCACCTTGATGGTTGGGCCTGGAGTGCGCACCTGGTGATCCTCCTCCTTATGGGTGCCCGAGGCCCGGCACCCCTCTCGCATACACACTGTGCAAGTACATCGTCTTAACCTTCCTAACCCTGCCAACATCCACAGTGGAGGGGGAGGCAGCCTGCTGACTGCTACACCCTATCTGTGATGACCTTGGCAGGCGTCCTCTGGAGGACCTAGACGTGGAGGGCCCTGGCCTGTTTTTGGGGTCCTACTATGTGGCAGTGGCACCCTCTTTGTCCTGTGGAGCTGGAGCTGCTGGGGTCTCAGGAGGAGAGGATTCGGGTGGGCCAGACACTCCTGGAGTCATCTTGGTGGATGGTCCCGGGGTATGCACCTGCTGATCCTCCTTCCTATGGGTGCCGGAGGGCCCCTGGCTCACTCCTTGAGGGGAAGGAACGGCTGGTGTGAGATTGAGCTGCCTCGCACCCCTCTCACATTACCACAGTCGGAGGCCAACTGCGGTGTCAGAGATGGAGTTCAGCCCAGTTAGCAGTGCAGGAGCAATATCCTGGTCCAAGGTCTCCATGGTAGCCGCCATCTACCAGTGTTTATCTCGGTACGTTGGCATGCCGGCACTGTCACCTTAGCCTGAAGGTGAACAGACTTCTCCATCATGCCTTGCAATCTGAGGAGTGCAGTGGACCACCCTTCCTGATGTTCCGGAGCTTGCCTTTGCAGCTTCATCAACTGAAGTATGACCGAGTCCAGAGGCTCGTTATCTGATTCGGACTCAGCAGATTTCTGGCCTCCAGAAGTCCTCCTAGTGCCGGATACCAGGAAAGTCCCTGCTGCCACTTGCTGTGGATCTGATAGTGCAATGTGCTCAACAGATTGTGATCCCAAGGCTATTGTAAACCTAGGTCCCACTGAGGCATGTGTCGCTGTGCTGGTGGAGGGTGTGGGTAAGTGCTCTGATGGGCCTTTAATGAAGGTGCCTTCAGATTCCTCTACAGGGGTTTCTTCACTGCTTGAGTGGAGGTTGTGGGTCATTGACTTCATTGGCTGTTTCCCTGGTGTGCCTGCGAAAGCAAGGAGATATAATTAGTGCATGGCAGGGGACTGCAGAACAGGACACATCCCTCACAGCGTGGTTGTCTGATGGATTTTGCACTGCTGGATCCTCACTTGGTGGAGCACCACTGACCTCAGCGTTGGCACAGGAACGGTCCAGATCCTCGCCGGCAAGCTGGATGGCTCTATTTTTGAAGTCCGTGGGGACCTTGATTTCTGGTACACCTCCACCAGTCTGCGACTGTTCCCTCGTGTTGTGTGCCAGCTTGTCCTGCAACAATAGAAATGGAGAAAGTGTCAACAGGACACCTGCCAGGCCAGGTGATAAGTATGCTTGGCATGTGAGGGTGGTGAGTAGTACCAAGGACAGGATGAGGACAATGAAGGTGTGTATGATAGAGTGAATGGTGGTGTCACTTGAACTGGCAGTGAGTGAGATCCCAGTGGATGTGTGATGGGTGTGTGAGTGTATGAGTTGAGAGTGATGAGAAGGATGACTTACCCTGGCAGAATGGAGAAGATCATTAATCCTTATTTGGCAATGGGTGGCTGCCCTCTTTTCTAAGGCGTTGGCGCTGACCACTTGCCACCACCTCCCATGCTGGATCAGTGATGTTGCTGCCTATCCTGCAGGCAGAGCAGGGGTAGAGTACATCACAGCGGGCCTCCACCACAACCAAATGGTGATCGAAGAACGCTTCATTAAACCATGGTGGGGGTGGGGGGGGTGCTGCAGTTTTCTTGTTTTTCGGGGCCATGTTTCCTTTGCAGCATTCGTGGGCTGGAAGCACTGAGAGGTGTGCACAAGGTTGTATTTTAAATATGGTGCTTGGCGTCATGAAGTGGCGAGGTGATCGTTTGGCGATCAGAGCTGGTCCGCCATCGAAACGGTGTGTTTCCCGGGAATGCATAATTAATGAAGCAGTATTGGGATGATATGGCGTGAAAAGCTGCCATTGCGGCCAGTGGTAAAACGTCCTTTTTCCTTCCCGCTACTGCACTTAGGGCGGAATCATCCCGGATTTGCACTGTGTATTTCACTAGCCTCATCTGTGGCACAAGCACCAAAGGTCACCTGGGAGTTGCACCAAGAGGCAGCAGATTGCGAGATCCTTGGGATCTCCAGGAGAAGCTGGAGGCGAGGAAAATCAGCAAACTTGATAGCCATTGGCAATGTGTGTCCAACTGGTCCTCTTGGAAGGATGTCTTCTTCCAGGAGGCTACTGATGTCAGCAACCACTTGCTGTGAAAGTCTGAGACACTGTTGCTCTGTTATATTGAGGAAACTTGCCCTCTGTCGACCCTGTTCTGTTGGTATATCTCCTGGTTCTGCTGCTGCTAGTGTGGCTTCTCTTGCAGCACCTCATCAGAGACCCAGGCCACTGCTGCAGAAGTTGCTCCCAAACCACAATGAAGGCTGACATCAAGAAGGTGAGATGAAGGTGAGTATACTCCAAGACAGTTGAAAGTACTTCCACAATGTTAAATGTGACCCTAAAAGTAGTATGTTCGGGCTTAAACATAAGCCTTTCACTGAGATAGGTCACAGAAGTTTTGTGACTTCTACTCTACAGAGTTTGACAGAGAACACGGAGAACTTAAATCCTGTACAACCTTTGACAGAGCTGAGAACAAGGTCAGGGAGATTGGTGAAACCACCACTATGGTTATATCTGTGAAGCAGGGATGAAGGCAGAGACTTCGGGGGGAATATAGGAAAATGTAAATAATGTATTTAATAGTCAGAGACTTGGGGGCTGACGTGGTGTAAAGGGTTAATGTGAATAGACAATGTACATTACTAGTGAGGTAAGATCACGTGACAACAGAGTATGCTGAGAGATAGTTCCTTGTGCCTCGTGTTAAGCTTATCCTATACACAGGAGCATGTTTAATAAAGGTTAAAGTTTACCAACAGCTGTGCCTCCCGCAGCCTCTTGATCCTTACCAAGGACAATCAAAGCTAAGACCCACAACAATGACAGCGAATGGTGACAGCGCTAAAGACAGCAGAAAAAGCACCGAGTAAGTGGCCCAGTAATTAAAGGAGCAGCAAGCAAAGCATCTGCAAAGAAAGGACAGTGTAGTAACAAATGCCCACAGATCTCGAAGAAAAGCTAGAGTGAAGAAATGCCCTGGAGAAAATCTTACCCTTACCAGAGTGCCTTGAACACATGGAAGGCCTGGATCAAGCTGAGAAGTGGTAGAACTGGCATTCTTGGCTAATCAGGCACAGAACCACTTCGGGACTAGCAGAGAAGTCTAGCAAGAAACAGGTCAGTACCCTTATCTACGTTATCGGCAGTAGTGTTGAAGAATTGCCAGTCGAACAGGGCATAAATTAAGAAACGGTGACGTGCAAAGATGCCATAAAAGCTTTTGATACTATTAACAACCAGGATGGGAGGAGTGCACGTACTACTCCGCAGGCCGCATCATTAATTTAAAAGTTTAATTTTCTCACCAAAATAGTCAATCGTCTATTTCCCCTACTGATGCCCAGAATAAAAGTGTCTTCAACCAGGCTTCTTTCAACAAACTCATAACGATTGTTTATTATGAAACAAAACTTCTTTTTAACAAGTTGCAAGTATTGGCTAACACACAATTGTAATCGGGAAGTATAACTATCTATCTCTTTTTAAAGACTTCCTCCAGCACACACAGATGCACACACAAACAAAGGACAAACAGAGTCTCTCCTAAGAGATGGGCTTTAGAGGATGGGCATTATAAAATAAAGGATCAGGTTCACAGGGTCTCAACACAGTCGACCTTGAGTTCACAGGCTGCTGGTCCCGGTGGATTTCTGGAATTTCTAACCAACTGGTCTCAGCTCAGGTCCAAATACAGACCAGTTACACTCAGATAAGGGTCCACTAGCTGCAGGTTGATAGCCATGCACAATTTTAGGCAAGGTATAGAGAGGGAGAGAGAGGTAGAGCCAGTTAGGGTAGCCTTCCATCCTTAGCTTGTTCCCAAACAAGACTTCCTTTGAAACCAGTAGGTTCAAAACTTAAGTTTTTTTTCTCTCTCTGCCACGTGATTTCCAGCGAGCAACTAGTACCATAAAGGTCAGGTGATTTCTTGGAAGAGGCCTGCTTATTGACAGTTCCAAGGTGAACTTATGACCTTTTTAAAAAAAATTCCAGGTCAGCATCCAAATGTACAGATCATGCCAAGTCCTTACATTTTGTAAAAGAAACATTCGTTTTTGAGAAATGATTCCAACAATACATATTTCAGCCTTAGAAGGCACACAGTCATAGAAAGGGCAAAGTTCAATAGACATACCCAAAGACTGAGATCGTAGATTCATTCATGAACGATTTGTATCGACTAGCTGAGAATTGAGAATATGGAGCTGTGAGAGATGAATTACTTTGAGGTTGCATTGTTGTAGGAGTCTTAGAGGAGACTTTATCAGATTTTCCACAGTCAAAAGGCTGTTTCATCACAAAGAATGTCCCGTCACAAATGTGGAATGCCATTCCTGTAAGAGGAGGGGACATTTTAAAGCTCTATGCTGCAACAAAAAGTTCCTAACTCAGAAATTTAAGGATAATCCAATTAAAACATATCAGATGCAAGCAATTGAAGCCATAAAATGAAGTGCCATCCTTGGGACAATTTACAAGATCTAATGGGCACTTTTAGATCGTGGACATTATGGTCAACAGACATAAAACAAACTTCAAATTAGACACTGTAGCAGGAGTTTCAGTTCTTTCAGACTCATAACAGTCGCTAAAGCAAGACTTCCTCCAGCCATTGACCATAGGACTCCACAGTCCAGGAGGCTTTCAGCTGAAGGCCTTGGACAATTGACTGCTGCACTTCAGTACAAAGGAAAAGAAATCCTTGGGGCAAAATCTTGGAACTCCCTCCCTAACAGCACTATGGGTGTAACTACACCATATGGACTGCAGTAGTTCAAGAAGGCAGCAAGCACACCACCGCCTTCTCAAGGGAAATCAGGGATAGGCAATAAATGCTGTCCTAGTCAGCAACGTCTACATCCAATGAATGAATCTTAAAAATCACAGAAACTTTGTACATGATCCAAAGCCAAGAGTGTTCACTATTATGCCAAAAAGCTTGCACAAATCTACAACCCATCTATTGAGCAGACGAATTGGGAAGCCAAGACAAGCTGAAAGAATTTTATCAGAATTTCCAAATTTATTCAGAGGTCTTGAGAAGACTGAAACAAGTGCTCTGAAGCAAGAACACCAGAACCTAATAGAATCAAGTGAAAATCTTGAGTAAACTAGGTAGAAGAATGAACTGCATGTAAAGGGATTGCAAGTTAATTACCGGGAAGGGCAGCTTGCATCAAGCAAGAAATGATGGATAAACTTCAGCGCGAGAACTGGAGAGACAAGCCTGAACAGGAGGACATAATTTTTGTTGAAAATGTGGAGTCTTATGCTGCATTGAACACAAAATTTCTACCAGCAACATCACAGAAGCTAAATGAAATTCAAAAGGTACAAAAAGTAAATGAAGAACATGCTCAAATTTGGGAATATTGCATTGAAGGATGGCCGGAATATGTTCCAAATAATTTCATTCTGCAGCAAAAGAGGTTAATCATACAAAGAGTCCTCAGACTTGAGATCCTTCAGAGAATACATCAGGGACGCCCAGGTACTACAAAGTATTGTGTTAGAGTGTGAAATTCTGTTTGGTGGCCAGGCATATCAAAATCATTAGAGAAAATGATTTCAAGCTGCATCATCTGTGCAATCCTTCGCAAGGAGCAAAGGGAACCAATGATGGTATCCCCAGTTTCCATCCAGACCATGGCAATGTCTCGGAATGGATCTTTTTGAGCTCAAGGGGTAGACATTCCTCATAGTTGTTGACTATTGCTCCAGATAGGTTGAGGTCAAATGTCTTCATGGTCTGACCTCAGAAATAGTCCTTAAATTACTTTTTTTTTTGCCATATGTGGCATTCCAGATCTAGTGATTTCAGACAATGGCCAACAGTTTACAAATGAATATTTTAAGCAGTTCACAGAAGAAAATGGACTTGAACACACAATTAGTTCACCCAGGTACCAACAAGCTAATGGAGAGGCTGAAAGAGGAGTACGAATGTTAAAAGCTTTGTTGAAAAGAAATGATGATATCAACTTAGGAGCTACCATTCTACACCACTTCAGAATGGTTTAACTCCATCAGAACTTCTGATGGGAAGATGACCATCTTCCTGTTCCTCCACACACGCTTATGCTATGTCTCAAAGCAGCAGATATAGAGAGAGTAAGGGAGAAGGAGGATGATTGTCATGCAAATCAAATCAGAAACTATAATTAACGCCACAGAGTGCAAGATTTACCAGAACTCAACCCGGGTGAATCAGTCTGGATTCGTGACCAGAATTGCGATGGCCAAGTCTTGGCAATCTTACCTTGTGGAGACTGAAAATGGAATAGTGAGAAGAAACGGAAGTGCACTTATATCTACAAATAGAGGACCATCATTGGAATGGACTAACTACCCATATTATCAGAAAGACAACCCGAACAGAGAGAAAATAGCCTCTGAAGATTCACATACTATACAGAGCTTGAGAGAGAACATGGAGAACATGAATCTTATACAACCTCGAGAGGGCTGAGAACAAGGTCAGGGGGATTGGTGAAACCACCAGAAGGGTTATCTCTGTGAACCAGGGATGATGGCAGAGACTTGAGGGAGAGATGCAGTGTAAAGTGTTAATGTAAATAGACAATCTACATTATCAGTGATGGAAGATCACAATACAACAGAATGTGCTGAGAGAGACTTCTTTGTGAAGCCTCATGCTAAGCTTTATCCTGTACATAGTTGGAAGAATGTTCAATAAAGGTTAAAATTTACCAATGGCCTTGCCTCCAGCAGTCTCTGTCAGTCCTTACCAAGGGCATCCGAAGCTAAGATCTACCACGATGACAACAGATCTTTCAGATGAGATGCCAAGCAGAACAATCAAGTCTAGTACCAACTTGGCACAGGGCTTTGTACAGAGAATTATGGAAACTTACCGCATAAATGTAGGCTGTTCAGCCAAAGTGTCAAATGTGACTGAGCTGGTAGCACCTTTGCCTTTTTCAGATGAGACATTAAACCGAGGCCGGGTTTACTCTCTCAGTTGGATGTAAAAGATCCTGGTCAGGCACTATTTTAAAGAAGAGCATGGGAGGTATCGCTAGTGTCCTGGCCAATCAACATCACAAATAAAGATTACCTGGTCATATCACATCGCACTTTGTGAGAGCTTATTGTGTGTAAATTGGCTGCTGGGTTTCCAACATTACAACAGTGATTGTACTTCATTGGCAATAAAGCGCTTTGGGATGTCCGGTGATTGTGAAAGGCAACATATTTCTAGATTCACCTGCAACAGTGCAGCGCTTCCTCAGTCCTGTTTGAGGTGTCAGCCTAGAATATGTGCAGGAGTTTCTAGAGTTGAGTTTGACTTCAAGGCCTTCTGACTCAGAAGCAAGTGTGCTACCACTTAGCCAAGAGGAATGCTGCTGCTTGATGGACCATTCTGCACTGAGTCAGGACTTTCAGGAAATTGGAAGAGGGGGATATTAAAAAAGAAAATTTGTCTGTAAAAATTAAATACTTGTCTTTTTTAACAGGTGAAAGTTTACCTAAATCTTATTCAGGTAATTATACTTGGGGAACCTAGCTGTAAGAAAGACAGCAAGGGTTCACACTTGGAGGAGAAATGGATGGAAGGCAGTTATTGTGTTGGGAATTAAGTACATCACCTGTATCACATCTGACATTTTGGTCTTCAGTGTGATTTTATAGCAGTTTCTGAATCTACATTGTCAGCACATTATTGACATAGAAGTTGCCTGAATGATTTAATTGTTCTTTAATGCAAGTTTAATGAGGATTGAACAATGATTGTTAATGCAGATGGGCTTTCTGTAACTTTTCAGGGAAGGGGAATGGACACAATACCAAAACTTCTGAGGAATCATCAGTTGAAGATCTTTTAGCAAGGCATTTAGGTCAAGCTCCTTTTTCTATTCCTCCACCCTTAACTTTGTTTCTGGTCCAGTGTGAATGGCTGTTCACGCTTTGCTTTCTCCAAATGCTAGATAAATGCTGTGACAAGGTTGACTGGCACATTACCAAGCTTGTGTGGCATGTTGTAGGGAGACCCAGGCCGATCTAGAAACTTGAACTTTTATTTGAATAGTCTTATGGTGCACTCAGTAATTATCCTGATGGTCCTATGGCTTTAATTATGAATGTGTAGCTCAGCCATGGTGAGATTGGGTAGGAGTAACATGACTCACATGTGTAAGGGATACCATTTATCCCCCAGCACCCATCATATTAAAGTCAAATATTGGGGTGATGGTTGAGTGTTGCAGAATAAAATTGTTGTGACATCTGCCTACGTGCCTTGCACAAACTTGCATGATCGTACTTCCGTGAGTAGACATTAGCTGGACATCAGTACAGGCAGATTTAACTTCACTTATGTGTTTCTATATAACATTTTAAATATATTTTAGATGCAGTGCTCATTTTCCAACATGCAGAAGCTAGCAAGTACTCTAAGGAAGCTTTACATGCATCTCCAGGTATATTTTATTACCAAATTCATTATTCTTTGTGAACTTTTCAATGCTGTGTTCTGTACTATATTTCCAAAAGTTTAATTTGGATAATCACAGTCTGGGGCCCTCATAGAGCTTAAAGTTCTTAAGTCATCTATTCTCAATGCCTGTTGATTCACCTTGACTTCAATTTTCCTAGCACTCCTTGATGCCATGCTGACTTCAGTGCTGTCTTGATGTCAAGATCAGTCACTCTGACCTCCCCTCTAGAATTCATCTTGAGTCCATGTTTAGACCAAGGCTGTAATGAGCCAAGTGGTCCTGGCAGAATTCAAACCATTTTTATTATTTGTTCTTGGGTCTAAGTGTTGTTGGTGTTTATTTCCATCCCTGAGTGGACTTGAGAAAGTGATTGTGAGCTGCCTTTTTGAACCTTTGCAGTCTATTTGCTGTAGGTGCAACTACAGTGCTGTTAGGGAAGGAATTCCAAGATTTTAACGCAGTGCCAGTCAAGGAGTGGCGATATAATTCCAAGTTAGGGCAGTATGTGATTTGATGGGGAACTTGCAGGGTGATGGTATTTCCATGCGTTTGCTGCCTTTGTTCTTCTATGTGGTAAAGGATAAGGGTTTAGAAGGTGCTGTTGAAGACGCCTTGGTGAGTTGCTGTAATGCGTTTTATAAATGGTATACACATTGCTGCCACTGTGCATCGGTAGTGGAGGGAGTGAATGCCTTACAGGGTGGATGGAATTTCGATCAAGTGGGCTGCTTCTTCCTGGATGGTGTTGAGCTTTAATGTTGTTGGAGCTATATGTATCCAAACAAATGGGTAATATTCCATCACACTCTAGATTTATGACTTGTAAATGGTGGACAAGTTTTGGGGAGTCAGGAGGCGAGGTACGGACCACAGAATTCCCAACTGCTGACCTGCTCTTGTTGTCACTATATAAATATATTTGTCTAGTCCAGTTATGTTTACTGTCAACAGTAAGCCCAGATTATTGCTGATGGGGAATTCAACAATGGCAACACCATGGAACATCAAGGAGAAATGGTTAAACTCTATCTTGTTAGTGATAGTCATTGCCTGGTACTTGTATGGCACAAATGTTAGTTGCCACTTATACGCCCAAACTTGAACGTTGTCCAGATCTTGCTGCATCTAGGCACAGACTACTTCTATATCCGAAGAGTTGCAAATGGTGCTGAAGCAATCATCAGCCAACATTCTTACTTCAGATCTACCGGTGGAAGGAATGCCATTGATGCAGTAGCTGAAGATGGTTTTACCTGTAAAACCTGTCTGTGGAATTCCTTCATGGAATGTCCTGTGGCTGAGATGATTGGCCTCCAACAATCACAACCATCTTCTTTTGTGCTAGGTGTGACTCTAGCCAGTGGACCATTTTCCCCTTGATTGCCCTTGACTTCAATTTTTGTAAGGTTGCCTTAATGCCACATTCTGTCAAATGCTGTTTGCTGTCAAGGTAAGTCACTCTCACCTCACCTCCAGAATTCAGCTCTTTCATTCATGTTTGGACCAAGGCTGTAATGAGATCTGGAGCTGAGCAGCCTGGCAGAACCTAAACTGAGCATCAGTGAGTAGGTTAATGCTGAGTTAATGCCGCATGATAGCACTGTCGATTACACCTTCTGTTATTTAGCTGATGATTGAGAGTAGGCTGGTGGGGTGATAATTGACCAGATTGGATTTAGGCTGTTTTTTGTGGACAGGACATATCTGGGCAATTTTCCACATTGTCTTTGCTGTAACTGTAATGAAACAGCCTGACTCGGGCACATATCTTCAGCACTATAGCTGGGATTCTCAGGGCCTGTGGCTTTTGCTGAATTCAATATGCTTAGTCATATCTTGATATCACGTGCAGTAAATTGAATTCACCAAAGATTGGTATCTGTGATACTGGCACCCTCAGGAAGGGTTTGTGATGGGTCATCAGCTCAGCACTTCTGACTGCAGAACACTTCAGCCTTGTGTTTTGCACTTATGTGCTGGGTTTCCCCATTATATAGAATGGCGGTGTGAGTGGAGCCTCCTCCTTTGGTTAGTTGTTTACTTGTCCACCTAAATTCACGTTTGGCTATGACAGGATTGTAGACCTTTGATCTGATCCATAAGTTGTGTGATTGTGTAGTCCTGTGTTTGGAATGCTACTTCTGCTATTTAGCATATGTTTGGTCCTGTGTTGAAGCTTCATTAGGTCTACACCTCAATTTTAAGTATGCCTGGCCCTGCTTTAGACATGCCATCTGAGACTGTACATTAAACCAGGATTGGTCCCCTGGCTTGATGTTAATGGTAGAGTGAGGGATATGACAGGCCATGAGGTTTCAGATTGTGGTTTAAAATAATTCTTCTGCTGCTGATGGCCACAGCGTCTCATGGAGCCCCAGTTTGGAGCTGCTAAATCTGCTCTGCACCAATCCCATTTAGCATGGCGGTGGTGCCCCCAACATAAGGGAGGCAGTGATGGATATTGAAGTCTCCTATCCAGAGAACATCTGTGCCCTTGCTACTTGCAGTGCTTCTTCCAGGTGGTGTTCAACATCGAGGAGTTCTCATTCATCAGTTGAGGATATGTGGTTATTAGTGGGAGGTTTCCTTGTCCATGTTTGACTGGATACCATAACATCAACTGAGCATCGGTGAACAAATTATTGGTGAGGAAGAGCTGCTTAATAGCAGTTTTGACACTATCTTTCATCACTGTACTGATGATTGAGAGTAGGCTAATGGACAGTAATTGGCCAGAAAGGATTTGTCCTGCTTTTTATGAACAGGACATAACTGGGCAATTTTCTACTTTGTTAGGTAGATGCCAGTCTTGTAGCTGCACTGAAACAGCTTGGCTTGAGGCACAGCTCGCTCTGGAAAGTCTTCAACACGCTAGGCGGGACATTGTCAAGATCCATAGCCTTTATCATATCCAGTGTGCACAACTTGATTTTTGATACCATGTGGAGTGAATTGAATTGGCTGAAGACTGGCTTCTGTGATGGTGAGGACCTCAGGAGGAATCCAAGATGGATGAAGACTAGAAATCTCTGGCTGCAAATACTGCATCTTGTCTTCTACATTTATCTGCTTGGCTGTGCCATCATTGAGGTAGGGAATGATTATGGAGACTCCTCCTCTGGGTGGTTTTTTAATTGTCCGTGTCATTCATGACTGAAGGTGACCGGACTGGGGAGCTTTGATCTGATCTATTGTTTGTGGAATGGCTTAGCTCTATCTATAGCATGCTGCTTGGCTGCATATTATGCAAGTAGTCCTGTGTTGTAGCTTTACCAAATTAACATCTCATTTTCAAGTGCATCTGGTGCTGCTCCTGACATGCTCTTCTACACTTCACCAGAATTGATCCCCTGGTTTGATGGTAATGATAGAATGAAGGATGTACTTGGCTGAGGTTCCTGATTATGGTGGAATATAATTCTCTGCTGCTGGATGGTCCACAGTGGCGCCTAATGGATATCCAGTTTTGAACCGCTATACCTGTTCTGAATTTATCCTATTTCACAAAGCAGTATACCACAAAATAAAATGAGGGGCACCTCCATTATAAAGACTGTGGGGAGAATTTTCTCCCCGTTGGAGGGGTTGTGTGGGGCGGGTGCACAGCTGATAGGCGCCCCCGATTGGCTGGGTGCTGCCATTTTAGGTGGGCAGACCAATTGAGGCCCGCCCAGCGTGACGTGCACCCGGAAATGCTGAGCACTCCTTGTGCAAGTGGGGGGTGTTGCCTGAGTCAGGGAGTGCGCTTTTTCACACATGCACGTGAAAGAGCACAGAAATTTCCCTCAGGCACAGATCTGCCTCAGGGAGTTCTGAAAATTTTAATAAAGGAAGAAAAAAAAATTAAGACATGTCCCCTCATGGGAAAGTGTCACATAAGCTGGGACATGCCTATGAATGTTATTAAAATTTTTTATAAAACTTTAAATACCTTCATGAAACCTCATCCCGCCCGTGGATGAGGTTCCATGATAAATGCGAAGGCCGCTTGAGCTCTTTGCCTGCCCACCAACCTTAAGGTTGGACAGGCAGCTCCATTAAGTGTTTTAATTGATATTTAAATGGCCTTAATAGGCCCTTGACAGTTTGGCGGGTGCGCGCCTGCTGAACTGAAAATCTGAACGACATGTGGTGACGACGGGACGCAAGCCCAACATCACTGCATGTCATTTTACGCATTCGCAAGAGGGCATTGCCCCCACTCGTTGACCTGAAAATTCAGGCCTGTGTGTTAGTCACTCCTACTAATACTGTCACAGACATATGCATCTGCAACAAGTGATTGGTGAGGACTAGGTCAGGTAGGCTTTTCCCTCGTGTTGGTTATCTTTCCACTTGCCACACGCCCGGTCTTATAGCTATGTCCTTCAGATTTTGGCCAGCTAGGTCAGTAGTGGTACTATCCACCCACTCTTTGTGATGGACAAATTTAGTTTCCCACCTAGTTTACATTCTGCACCTTTACCATCCTCAACGCTTCTTCCAAGTGGTGTTCAGCATGTTAGGTGGTACTTAGCATGTTCATTTGCCCATGTTTGGCCTGGTGTCATGATGCTTCATGGAGTCAATGTTGAGGACTCCCAGGGCCACTGCCTCACAACTGTATTCTACTGTTCCCCCAATTCTGGTGGGTCTCTCCTACCGATGGGACACGGTGTACCTCTGGATGGTGATGCAGCAATCAGAGACATTGCCTGAACGATATGGGGCAGGATTTTTCGGATGGCGGGGCTTGCCACCTCACCACCCAAAGAGTCGGTGGGGAACGCATTCTTGCCGATCACAGCAGCCTCACGACTATTTAACGCTACAAGGAGCACCTCACTTGGGTGGAAGTCCTGACTCAGAGAGAGTTGTTGGTCAATCTGATCGGTGGGCAACTATGCACCCAACAGCAATAGTACCAGTACTGGAACTACAAGTAGTTCCCAGATTCTAAATCTTGGAGTCCAGCACTAGGTAAGTGCGGGGACACAGCTGAAGTCTGGAGGATTGGGGAAAGTGGGGTGGAGGTTGTGATGGAGAGGCTGGGGGTGGGAGGAGCACCCGTATGGGGGACAGACCTTGGGGAGGTAACCCGATGTGCAAAGGGGGCCCTTGAGGGAGCACCTCCCCTCCTGGCCAAGGCCTGAGCAGGGTGTCCTATCAGGCCCTCCACCCATGCCCCCCAGCCCCTGAGCTCCTACCGCCAGCCTCAAAATTGAGAGAGACGGGAAGTGGCCCTTACGTGGCCAATATTTGCCCACAAAAGGGCCCTAATTGAGGCAAGGGTGGGCAGCCAGCCCTAGGCCTCGCCCACCTTACGCAAAATTACATACATGTTGGAGGTGGGCAGGAGGGCAGCGGAAAAGCCCACTGGAGAACTAGTGGCTTCTTCCACCCACAAATCCACTGGCAGGGGACCGTAAAATTTTGCCCATGACTCTGTGAGTATGATTATGTCAGGCTGTTGCATAACTACGCTATGGGACAGGTCTCCCAATTTTGTCACAAGATGTTGGTGAGGAGCTTTTGCAAAGTCGATTGAGGTGGCTGTATACTTGTCAGATCCAGAAGCTTGGTTATGTTGGGTGTTTCATCTTGTTTTATTTTTATTCTGTTTTTTTTTATTCATTTGCAGAATGTGGGTGTTGCTGACTAGGCCAGCATTTGTTGTCTATCCCTTATTGCCCTTGAGAAGGGGGTGGTGAGCCGTCCTCTTGAACCACTGCAGCCTGTATGGTGTAGATACACCCATAGTGCTGTTAAGAAGGGAGTTCCAGGATTTTGATTCAGCAACAGTGAAAGAACAGCGATGGTGTTCCAAGTCAGGATGGTGTGTGGCTTGGAGGGGAACCTGCAGGTGGTGGTGTTCCCATACATCTGCTGCCTTTGTCCTTCTCGGTAGTAGAGATCACGGGTTTGGAAGGTGCTGTAAGTAGTACACAGTGCTGCCATCTGTGGTGGAGGGAGTGAATGTTTAAAGTGGTGGGTGGGGTGCCAATCAAGCAGGCTGCCTGTCCTGGATAGTGTTGAGTACTTGTAGAGCTGCATTCATCCAGGCAAGTGGAGAATATTCCATCACACTATTGACTTGTGCCTTGTGGATGGTGGCTTTGAGGAGTCAGGAGGTGTTACTCACCACAGAGCCTCTGACCTGCTCCTGGAGCCACTGTATTTATATGGCTGGTCCAGTTCAATTTCTGATCGATGGTAACTCCCATTGATAGTGGGGGAATCAACGATGGTATGACATTGAATGTCATGGGGAGGTGGTTAGATTCTCTCTTGTTGGAGATGGTCATTGCCTGGCATTTGTGTGTCACGAATGTTACTTGCCCCTTATCAGCCCAAGCCTGAATTTTGTCTGGGTTTTGCTGCATATGGACATGGACTGCTTCAGAATCTGAGGAATCATGAATGCACTGAACATTGTGCAATCATCACTGAACATTCTCACTTCTGACCTTATGATGGAGGGTAGGCCATTGGTGAAGCAGCTGAAGATGGTTGGGCCTAGAGGACTATCCTGAGGAACTCCTGCAGTAATGTCCTGGGACTAAGATGATTGACTTCCAACAACCGCAACCATCTTCCTTTGTGCCAAGTATGACTCCAACTAGTGGAGAGTTTTCCCCCTTATTCTCGTTTTTAGGACTACTTAATGTCACTACTCAGTCAAATGTTGCCTTGATGTCAAGGATGTATAGCGATTGGCATTGGGTTGCTTGCTCTGCCATTTCAGAGTCAACTACATTGCTATGGGTCTGGAGTCACATATAGGCCAGACCAGGATTGGACCATAGATTACTTACCCTAAAGGGCATTAAGGAACCAGATGAGTTTTCATGAGAATGCTGTAGTTTCATGCTCATTTTGAATGATACCAGCTTTTTTTCTTAAATGCATGATTTACTTAATCAACTGAAGATAAGTTCCGCTGCCACCATGATGGGATTTGAATTCAAGTCTCCAAATCATTAGTCTAGGCCTCTGTTTTAAGGGGCCATTAACATAACCACCAAATCCATTTCTTACTATAATATCTTTGAAGAAATGCTATTCAGGAGATTTTGTGTTCAGTTGTTTCCTGTGTGATATCTGCAGCATCAGAAGAGTTTCAGCTTGCACTGTTCATTATTGCACCTCTTAATACTGTGCTGGAGCTGTCCAACAGTAGTAACCATTGTGTATTTCAAATTCCTGCACTGTAGTAAGGTCAGAATTATATTCTTAAGGCGCAATGAACATTGACAACATTCCATGAAAGGACATGGAATGATATCATATCATCAGCATTGTAAATTCTAATTCCAAATAGATAATTAATATGATTGTTTCTGTCCATTTTTCGTACTGTAGAAAGGTCTGAAGATTCCTAC
This sequence comes from Carcharodon carcharias, assembly GCF_017639515.1. Lineage (NCBI taxonomy): Eukaryota > Metazoa > Chordata > Chondrichthyes > Lamniformes > Lamnidae > Carcharodon > Carcharodon carcharias. The sequence goes on from NC_054479.1 coordinate 22,250,753, forward strand.
ATTGAAACGAGGTGAATGAAACAGGCATTTATGGCGTATCAGATATTAAATAGAATACAGAAGATTAATTTAGAGCACTGTTTGAAGTTAATTCACAACTGCAGGATAAGGATATCAGTAAAAGGCAATTTATGATATTCACTTTGTTTTTACAGATGAAAGTTTAATTATGTCTTTTCCAGGTATGTTTATATATTTTTTGTCTTGAGTGATGTGGTGGAGCAGCAGGTTTGTTTCCAAGTTTATTCAAATGCAGAGCAATAGGAAGGAAACTTGCACTGTGATCCTTTGCAAACCAAGTTTCTGATCTCAGCTGCACCATCATGGGAGATCAGGTACTTTGCCACGGAGAAGCATTAACTTGCATTGTTAAAGGTCTGAATTATATCCTGTAAAGGACTTCAGTTAACTGATAACTTTCTTCCCCAGGTCATTGAATATTGCCCTCATTGTTATTACTTTAAATACTGACTTAAAATTGATGATTTTTGTAAATATTACTTTTCTTCCAATTTTTTTCTAGGAATAGAGAGTCAAATCATGAACGCATGTTGTAACACAGAATAACAAATCCTGAGGAACCAATCAAGTCTGCACATGTGTTTAGAACAAAACAGATTTATGGAAATGATATATACAGTGAGCAGAGCTCATAAGTAACATTGAGAATGTTATTCTTAGACTTTAGTCAAAGCTTCATTCTGATTCATTATTGGTATCACAAGTGCAGGGTTTCTTTATCAGTTGAACATTCAGCAGAATGAGCAACCAAACATTCTGGGTAGTTTATCTAGATTTGAGAAGCCTTTGAAGGCTAATGCTATCTGCAGATAGATCTATATTACTGTCCACCCTGCTTCAACTTATCTGCTGCTGAAACCTATATAGGCACCTTTGTCATCTCCAGACTCAACTATTCCAATGCTCTCTTGGCCATCCTCCCATCTCCCACCTGTCATAAACTTGATTTTACCAAAGCTCTGCTGTCATCCTCTCCTTGGGAACTACCTGAGGCTGAACTAAATTGTTCGCAACCTTAGTGTTATATTTGCCCCTGAGATGAGTTCTGACCCTATCCACACCATTACTAATTCTGCCTATTTCCACCTTCAGAACCATTCACCCAATTCCATCCTTGCCTCAGTTTATCCACTGCTGAAACTCTGATCTGTCTTTGTTATTGTTAGACTTGACTATTCCATTGCACTTCTAGCTGGCCCCCACATTCTACCCTGCATAAACTTTAGGTTATCTAAAACTCTGTGCCTACATACTTGCTCGCAGTAAGTCCCGATCACCCATCACCCCTATGCTCGCTGACCTACATTAGCTCCCGGTCAAGTACCGCCTTGATTCTAAAATTCCCATCTTTGTTTCAAGTACCTCCATGGCCTCACCATTCCCTAATTCTATAATCACCTCCAGCACCACATCCCTCTGAGATAGCTGTGCTGCTCTAATCCTGGTCTCCTGACCACCCCCAATTTTAATTGCTTTAGCATTGGTGGCCTTGCCTTTAGTTGCTAAGGACCTGAGCCCTGGTAGGTTTTGGGTCTATACAGTTGTTACCCAGAAATTAGAAGTGGTTTTAATCCTTCTAACTTTTTCTGGTGTAACCCTGTTGGAACCATCCAAAGTTTGTGATTTAAATCATATTTTCAGATGGTTCCCAGTGCAGGACAATTGCGCAGGGGAAGTTTGCACTTCTGGGTAATTCCTTTGCCTGGTAACTTCTGAAGGAGATTCCTCAGTGCAGCATAACCGCCCCCGCCCAGTACAACGCTGGGGAGCTCAGAAGCTGGGGCCCATAGTGTCTCCAGTTCGGAGTGATAAAGCGAATCTAAATATAAACTTGTGCAAGCCTGGTCCAGAAGCAGTTTGTAATTAACCTTTGTACATGGATTGTGCCATTGTTTGCTTTGAATACATGTAGGTGAACTCAGTGTGTCTTACCCTGGTGATTCTCCTTCCAAAAAGTGATAGTATGTATCTTCTATGACCTAACCTAATGCTTCATTGCCCAATGATTCCCATGTGGGAGGAGGAACTAGGTATTAGTATGTGTTTGAGATGGATTTGGTTCAGTGCTGTCTTTGCTGGTTCAGAAGACAGCCTGCAATTGCTAGTGCCACACTTAGTGCAACAATATCTAGTTCTGCACCTCATCTGCCATTTCAGTGCCAATTTCTGACATTAATTTGCTGCTGGACACCCTCTGCATGTTTCGTGACTTGTGTGCAAGTAGTTTACTGGATAGCAATGACAGAATTGAGGTCTTGCTTTATGGCTCTCTTAATCCAATCATTAAATTTCTGGAACTAGACAAGAGATATGACTGAATATTGTAGCCTAATGTATTTACAGACCCAGTCAGAGCATTCATTAGCAAAAGTGTGCTGGGCTTAGACTCTGTCATAGTTTGTCCTAAAGGAGTCATGTTCTTCATGGAAGTCTTCAGTTCAATTAGTTGAGCAGTTAGTTGTCCAATAGCACTGCATAAGTGTTTTCCCAGTAATTGTAGAACCCAATGGCAAGGAGGGTTGGCTTGCTGGGGGACTATAGCAAAAAGCTTGTGAAGTTATTATTGCTGTGAGCCACGTGGAGGGAGATTGCTGCGGCTGTAATTCCTATTGTAGTGGCCAAAGGATGACAGTACAGTGCCAGATGAAATTTACAGATAAGGTGTGCCTACTCACCTTCCCCAAATGCACAGCAGCACTATGTATGACCATCCACTTCTCCCCATTACAGTGCTAATGGGCTGTAACAGAGCACTCCTCTTTCATTCACATTCTTCCAGCAGTCATCATGCATAGATCACTGGTTACAAGCCTCACATGCATGCAGTTCCTTTCAGTTCTCACCTCAAATGATTATATTGCCATGCAGAACATGTTCTCTATTAAGCATTGACAGAGAAGCATTGAATATCACAAGAAGGACAACCTTTGATGCTGCCTGCATTCTTCTTGCAGGAGAAAATAGCAATCAATGCCCAGAAGTAGATCCTGGGGAGAGGGAACTCCTGACACTAGGGTTCTGACTCCTTTTGAGGAGCAGACCCTTGGGGTTGGAGGGTGTTGCTCCGCATTAGAAGTTGGGGACAGAGAAATTAGCCACCCTGCCAGCTCTAAATACAAGAACACCAACTTGGGTTTCTTTTTATATTTGTTCATGGGATGGGAGCCTCACTGACGAGGCCAGCATTTATCGCCATCCCTAATTACCATTGAGCAGGTGATGGTGTACTGCCTTCTTGAATCACTAAGTCCATGGTGCACAACCACAGTGCTGTTAGGGAGGGAGTTCCAGTATTTAACACATTGACATGAAGAAATAGCAATATATGTGTGACTTTGAGGAGAACTTGCAGGTGGTGGTGTTCCCATAAGTCTGCTGCCCTTGGTTTTCTAGATGGTAGAGGCCACGGGTTTGGAAGGTGCTTAGGAAGGAGACTTGGCAAGTTGCTATAGTGCATCTTGCAGATTTATAATAATATAAACAAAATACTGCAGATGCTGGAAATCTGAAAAAAACGAGTTCCTCAGAACTGGCAAAGGCTTCAGATATAACAGGCTTTAAGCAAATACAAAAGCACAGAAAGGTGAGGAGAGGAATAAAATGAATAAAAGGAAGGTCTGTGCTAGGTTGGAAAGCAGAAGAGATTAAATAATGAAAGAGATGATGGTGTAAGGCAAACCTAGATGGCAATGGGACAAGTAAAGAAACAAAAGATGGGTCAAAGAGCTGTAAATGGCTACAGCATAACCATTACCAGCAGCTGCTGTCCAAAACAATGGGAACAGTGGTCATGATCTTAAATTATTCAATTCAATGTTAAACCCAGAAAGCTGTAAAATGCCTAATCAAAAGATGAGGCAAGCCTCTATTGAGCTTCATTAGAATAGTGTAGGGGTCCAAGGACAAAGAAGTCAAAATAGAAGTGGGATGGAAAACTAAAATGGCAAGTGACTGGAAGCTCAAGGTCACACTCGAGAACTGAACAGAGCGGTGTTCAGCAAGGCGATCACCAAACCTTTACTTTGGTCTCCCCAGTATAGAGGAAACTATATTTTGAGCAGCAAATTGAAAGAAGTATAAGTAAATCACTGTTTTACCTTGATATGTGTCTGGGGCTCTGGGTAATGGGAAGTGAAGAGGTGCACTTGTTTGATTCTGTGATTGCAAAAGATGCCATGAGAAAGGGAGTGGGTGTTGGGAGTGATTGAAGAGCAGACCAGGGTGTGACAGAGGGAGCAGATCCTTCAGAATGCTAAAATAGGAGAACGACCCACTGAAAACAGACTGGTGGGGTAGAAGGTGAGGACAAGAATCCATTGTGGTTCTGGGAGGGGAAAGCTTAAGAGCAAAAGTACAGGAGATGGGATGGACATAGTCAAGGGCCCTGTTAACCACTGTGGAAGGTAATCTTCGATTGAGGAAATAGGAAGAAATATCAGAAGCACTGGTGTGGAAGGTGGCATAGCAGAATATATGTAACAGAGATGGAGAAACTGGAAGATCTAGAGTACTTACTGGAAGCAGTGTAGAATGTGCTGTAATCCAGGTAGCTGTGAGAGTCATTGGGCTTATATTAAATATTGGTTGGCTACTTATCCTCAGGAATAGAGATGGAAATGTTGAGGAAGAAAAGGGAAGAGGTGGAGCTGAACCATGTGAAGGCAGGGGAGGAATAGAATTTGGCACTAAAGTTGATAATATTTTTCAGTTTGGAGTGAGAGTATGAAATAGCAACAATACAGTCAGCAATGTACTTGAAAAGGAGATGAAGGAGGGGACCTGGGTAGGATTGGAACAAAGAGCATTCTACATAAATCCCACACAAAGTCAGTGATTGCCAGGACCCATATAAATCCCTATCTTGTTTGAGGAAGTCAGTGGAGTCAACAGCAATTTACATTTCTATAGTCGTTTGGTAGTACAGAACTTGTATTGCTGAAAAAAAGAGACATGTCTAAGCTATTCGTCCTGCATTCGTCAGGACGCTCGCAAGAATACCTATATAAGGGGAAGACAACACTGTATGTGAAGAGAGTGCTGATTAGTTGGCAAGTGGCATAGCCATGGAGAATGCAACACTGATGTTGACTGACAATTAACTGTCAAGTATTGTTTGATATTTAAACCAGGCAGCTTGACCCTGATTGAACAAGCCATTGCCCTGAGGAATAAGTCAGTGAATGGCTGTCACTTATTTTGTTCAGCAGAAACAGGCACAATGTATGTACTTGTTCTTTCTGTCTGCAAAGAACAGGGCCCTGTGTATTAATATATGTAGCTTCCAGTACACGGAAATGCGCCACACTGCGAGCCCAACTGACAATCTTAAATTGGTTGTCAGGCTTATTGTGTACTTCTTAATTAATCAACAAATATTGTCCAGTCGCGGAATCACACCTAATGTTGGACACTGTGTTTTGAGTTTTGCAAGCATGAGCTCGTTGGGTATGATCCGTCCTCTGCCTGTTGCGAAGAGTGGCTAGGACATGCTGCTTGATATGATCCGCCAGCCTTTGGGACGTACGGCCTACATACCTAGCATCCCACTGGCACTGAAATTCATATACCACGTTACTCATTTGCGTGATCGGCAGAACGCCTTTTTGGCTTGACGGCAGCATCCCATTAGTGGCAAATACTACACACAAAAACAAAAACAGCTGGAAAAATTCAGCAGGTCTGACAGCATCTCCGGAGAGGAACACAGTTAAAGTTTCGAGTCCGTATGACTCTTCATCAGAACTAAAGAAATATAGAAATGTGGTGAAATATAAGCTGGTGGAGGGGGGTGGGACAGGTAGAGCTAGATAGAGGGCCAGTGATAGGTGGAGGCAAAGAAGAGATTGCCAAAATCTCATTGTCATAGACAAAGGGACAAAGGGGTTTTGACAGTGGTGATATTATCTACGGAATGTGCTAATGGTGACATTAAGGGTAGAAAGCAGGACAAACAAGTGGCAGATGGCCCTATTGGGGATGGGGTTAATTGGCAGTTAATTGTCAGTCAACACTCCTTTGTCCTTTTGTCTATGACATCTTTGGCAATCTCTTCTTTGCCTCCACCTATCCCTCGCCCTCTATCCAGCTCTACCTGTCCCAACCCCCTCAACCAGCTTATATTTCGCCACATTTCTATATTTCTTTAGCTCTGATGAAGAGTCATACAGACTCGAAACGTTAACTGTGTTCCTCTCCACAGATGCTGTCCGACCTACTGAGTTTTTCCAGCTATTTTTGTTTTTGTTTCAGATTTCCAGCATCCGCAGTATTTTGCTTTTATCTTAGAGGCAAGTACTACTTGTGTTGCTGCTGTATGGTAGCAGCGTGAAACAGCTAGCTTCACCTGTTGCTCAAATTTTTGAGATACCTTGCCCTTCCAGTGTAATCTAAGGTAGACTGTGCACTCTCCAGGGTCAAAAATGATGGTCTTGGGCCCATTCATGAGCTTGCGTGATACACAGCATGAAATGATCTGATCAGGGTAGCCATTGTCCTGCAGGATGCCTTTGATGCGCCCTATTTCAGCATCGAGCTTGCATGGAGAACAAATGGCTCGGGCCCTATCTACAAGGTTGCCAATAAGACTAATCTTATAGCGCAAGGAACAGTAAGAATCTCAATGCGTATATTGACCAGAGCAGGTAGGCTTGCAGTAGACTGTGGTAGAGCATCCCTGGCAGATTTCTCAACCAGTTAGAGAAGGAGAAACCGGACAAATGACTTAACGCTTGATCAAAGTGATAGGTTTTTATCAGCATCTTAAAAGAGGAAAGTTTTTTTTATTCATTCATAGGATGTGGGCCTTGCTGGGTAGGCCAGCATTTATTGCCCATCACTTATTACCCTTGAGAAGGTGGTGATGTTCTGCCTTCTTGAGCCACTGCAGTCCATGTGTTGTAGGTACACCCACAGTGGTACTAGGAAGGGAATTGTAGAATTTTGACCCAACGATAGTGAAGGAACGGCAGCATAGTTCCAAATCAGGGCGGTGTGTGGCTTGGAGGGGAATTTGCGGTGGTGTTACCATGCATCTGCTTCCTTTGTCCTTCTAGGTGGTAGAGATCATGGGTTTGGACGATGCTATCGAAGGAGCCTTGGTGGGTTGATACAGTGCACCTTGTAGGTAGTAAATATTACTGCCACAGTGCATCATTGGTGGAATGAGTGAATGTTGAATGTAGTGGATGGGGTGCCAATCAAGCAGGCTGCCTTGTCCAGGATGGTGTTGAGCTTCTTGAGTGTTGTTGGAGCTGCACTCATCTAGGCAAGTGGAGAATATTCCATCACACTTCTGACTTGTGCCTTGTAGATAGTGGACAGGCTTTGGGGAGTCAGGGGGTGAGTTATTCGCCACAGAATTCCCAACCTCTGACCTGCTCTTGTAGCCACTGTATTTATATGGCTCATCCAGTTCAGTTTCTTGTCAATGGTAACCCCCCCACTTAGGATGTTGAGTGAAGGTAATGGCATTGAATGTCAAGGAGAGATGGTTAAATCCTCTCGTTGGAGATGGTCATTGCCTGGCACTTTTGTGGCACGAATGTTACTTGCCACTTATCAGCTCTGAATATTATCCAGATCTTGTTGCATATGAGCTCAGACTGCTTCAGCATCTGAGGAGTCACAAATGGTGCTGGACATTGTGCTATCATCAGTCAGCATCCACACTTCTGACCTCATGATGGAGGGATGGTCATTGTTGAAACAGCAGTGATGTCCCAGGACTGAGATGATTGACCTCCAACAACCATAACCATCTTCCTTTCTGCTAAGTCTAACTCCAACCGGTGGAGAGTTTTGCCCATGATTCCCATTGACTTCAGTTTCACTACATTGAACCAGCTTTGATCCCTAGCTTGATGGTAATAGTAGAGTGGGGGATATGCCAGGCTACGCGGTTACAGATTATGCTGCTGCTGATGGCTCACAGTACTTCATGGATGCCCAGCTCTGAGTTGCTGATCTGTTTGAAATCTGTCCAAAAGGTAGAGAGGCAGGAAGGTTTAGGGAAGGAATTCCAGAGCTTGTGACCAAGGCAGCTGAAAGCATGACTGCCAGTGATGGAGCGATTAAAATCAGGGATGTGCAAGAGGCCAGATTTGAAGGAGTGCAGAGACCTCAAAGACTTATAAGGCTGGAGGGGGCTACAGAGACAGAGAATCAAAGGAGAAATTGTGCATTCTTGTACTTACATAACCTTTTTAATGTAGCAAAGCATCCTAAGGCACTTCACAGCAGTATTATCAGGCAACAGTTAACATTGAGTCAGAGAAGGAAATATTACAAACATATGAAATAGGAGCAGAAGTAGGCCATTTGGCCCCTCGAGCTTGCTGCGCCACTCAATAAGATCATGGCTAATCTGTTTGTGTTTTGAATTGCAGATTCCAATCTACCCCCGATAATCTTAGATTGGAATCTATCTACTTGTGCCTTACAAATATTCAATGACCCCGCCTCATGCCTCCCTGAGGCAGGGAGTTGCAAAGTCATACTCTGAGAGAACAAATTTCTCCTCATCTCTGTCCTAAAAGGGTGACTCCTAATTTAAAAAACAGAGCCCACTCTGGACTCACACACAAGAGAAAACATAATACAGCTCATTTATTTCAGGTATCAATCTAGTAAACCTCCTCTGAACTGCCTCCAACGCATTTACATCCTTCCTTAAATAAGGAGACTAAAACTGCACACAGAGTATTCGAGATGTGGTCTCACCAATGACTTACATGACTGAAGTATAAAATCCTTACTTTTATGTTCAATTCCTCTTGTAATAAAGGATAGCATTCCATTAGCCTTCTGATTTACTTGCTGTACCTGCATACTAACTTTTTGTGATTCATGCACTAGAACACCAAGATCCCTCTGCACCGTGAAATTCTGCAGTCATTTTCTGTTTAAGTAATACTCTGCTTTTTTATTGTTCCTGCCAAAGTAAATAACTTCACATTTTCCGACATTATACTCTATCTTTCAGATATTTGCCCACTCATTCAACCCATCTATATCCACCTGCAACCTCCTCTCAAGCTCCAGTGCCTCCTGTTCGGAGCGGCTTAACATCAGGAGCTGGGCCTGGCCACCTCCAGTCCTTGAACACTCAGACGCATTGTGAGCATTCCTCTCCTGAAAAACAGAGGAGACCATTCATTGTGGCAATTTGTACATGGACTCTGCACGTGCATGCCGCACCCTAACCACAGTGGCCCATATCAGGCCTCCAGTGCCTCCTTTCTCTGCTACTGCTGATCAGTCACACAAAGATAGTATGCCTGCTCCCAACACCCTCCCAGCGGCCATCTTGGACACATTCTGCATCCATCACTTTAGGAAACACACGATCTTTGCTCCCATAGCAAGGAGGCGCAACTACATGCAGCATCAAGAGCACCAGATGGCTCTTGACAACTTAAGGCTCCCCTTCCACAATCTTATCACCGTGAATAGGACATGTGTTGGAGTTCAGAGTATGCGCCTAGCTGTATCTCCTGCAGGTTGCCCCCAGACTAGTCATGTGTGACTAAGAGCAACACATGGTGTGGGGGAGAACTCATCTCCTCATGAAGCACTCAGGCTGATCTAAGCATGGACACTCTCTGCTTGCCCACCCAGTGTACGAGAAATGCCTATATAATTCAATGCAGTCACAACAGTAAGACTTGTGGGGTGGGGGGGGGGGGGGGGGGGGGGGGGGGTGCCTCAGAGGCTAAGGCTACCTGCTGGGTTAAATGCCCAATGCCAACATGGTACTCATCCTTCCAGAGCGCAACAAATCATTGAAGCACTTACGGCACTAGACCCAGGTGCGCTGCACCACGTCGCAGGAGCTCACCACCTCTGCCATCTCCCCCCAGGCACATTTGGTCATGTGGAGGGGGAGTCCTCCTCCCATCCTGGGGGACCAACTCCTCCCACCATGCTGCTCAAGGAGGGCAGCATGGCAGTTGTCAGAAAAGCAAGGGGTGCATTGGCCCCCCCCGCTGGCCTACCCTGCAGCCTGCCCTGCTCCTGCGGCAGACCCTGCAGCCTGTCCTGCTCCTCTGCCCTTCCTTCCAGCATGCCCTGCTCAGCTGACCCCCTGCGGTGTGACCTGCAAGTGGCCATTGTGAGCAGCCTACAGGAGGCTGCCAGGCCTTCCTTTAAACAGACTGCCAGGCCACCATTGGACCCGACAGTCTGTGCAAGCCCGCCGCAGCCCTCACACTCCCGCTATTCACGGGAGTCGGGAAATGCACTGGGTGGGCCTTAATTGCCCGACAGGCAGAAAGTTCTGCCCCTGAAGTATAAGATCAACATGGATGCCACTAACAGTACTTTAGATTAGACCATCACATGAGGACTACTTTACAACAGCATCAGCAGCAACCTGTTGGTTACAGATCTATAGCTCCCCAGCAGAAATGCTGCTGGCAGGAGGCCATACCTGGCACATATGATCTACAAGCAGAGGATAAGCCCTCCTCAACATTTCTGAATATCAGTGTCTTAGGAGGCTCAGTGTGTCGTACCAGATGGTGGCAGACTTTTGCAGCCTGCAGCTGGTGGCCACGTTTTACCAATGACTGTCAATGTCACCATAGATCCCAAGCTTTCTACCTCTGGATTCTCCCAGGGTTCTGCCAGAGACATTTGCAGGATCTCCCACTTAGACACACAAATGCATAAAACAGGTGACTGATGGTTTGTTTGCTGGGGCCACCAATTATGTCAATTTTGCCAGCAATGAAGCCAGTCAGAATGAATAGGTGCTCGAGTTTGTAGTTCTAGGTACAGGCACCATCAACTGCACATATGTAGGAATATAGGCTCCCATATATCACACAGGACTTTTCAACGACTGCAAGAGTTTCATCAATGTGTAGCTTTTGTGCAACACAACAAGATCTTAATGCAGGTATGTGCAAGACTCCTGGGCAACCACCGTGATTCTTTTGAGGGTGGGCCACATTCCCAAACTTCTTCTCATCAGGAAACAGTTTTTTTTAAATTCATTCACAGGATGTGGGCTTTGCTGGCTGGGCCAGCATTTATTGCCCATCCCTAGTTGGCCTTGAGAAGGTGGTGGTGAGCTGCCGTCTTGAACCACTGCAGTCCATGTGGTGTAGGTACATCCACAGTGTTGTTAGGAAGGGAGTTCCAGGATTTTGACCCAGCAACAGTGAAGGAACATGATACTCACCCTTCCAGAGCGCAACAGTGATATATTTCCAAGTCAGGATTGTCAGGAGTGACTTGAAGGGGAACTTCCAGGTGGTGGTGTTCCCATCTGTCTGCTGCCCTTGTCCTTCTAGGTGGTAGTGGTCGTAGCTTTGGAAGATGCTGTCTAAGGAGCCTTGGTGAATTCCTGTAGTGCATCTTGTAGATGATACACACTGCTGCTCCTGTACGTTGATGGTGGAGGGAGTGAATGCTTGTGTATGTGGTGCCAATCAAGTGGATTGCTTTGTCCTGGACAGTGCCCAGCTTCTTCAGTGTTGTAGGAGCTGCACTCATCTAGGCAAGTGGGGAGTATTCCATCACATTCCTGACTTGTGCCTTGTAGATGGTAGATGGGCTTTGGGGAGTCAGGAGGTGAGTTACTCGTTGCACAATTCCTAGCTTCTGACCTGCTCTTGTAGCCACAGTGTTTATATGGCTAGTCCAGTTCAGTTTCTGGTCAATGGTGACCCCCCAGGATGTTAATAGTGGGGGATTCAGTGATGGTAATGCCAATGAACATCAAAGGGGTGATAGTTGCATTCTCTCTTGTTGGAGATAGTCATTGCCTGACAATTGTGTGGCGCAAATGTTATTTGCCACTTGTCAGCCCAAGCCTGGATATTGTCCAGGTCTTGCTGCATTTGGGCATGGACTGTTTCAGTTTCTAAGGAGTCACAAATGGTGCTGAACATTGTGCAATCATCAGCGAACATCCCCACTTCTGACCTTATGATAGAAGGAAGGTCATTGATGAAGTAGCTAAAGATGGTTGGGCTGAGGACACTACCCTGAGGAACTCCTGTAGTGATGTGCTGGAGCGGAGATGACTGACCTCCAACAAGCACAACCATCTTCCTTTGTGCTAGGTATGACTCCAACCAGTGGAGAGTTTTCCCCCCGATTCCCATTGACTCCAGTTTTGATAGGTCTCCTTGATGCCACACTCGGTCAAATGCTGCCTTGATTTCAAGGGCAGTCACTCTCACCTCACCTCGGGAGTTCAGCTCTTCATGTTTGAACCAAGGCTGTAATGAGATCAGGAGCTGAGTGGCCCTGGCGGAACCCAAACTGGGCATCAGTGAGCAGGTTATTGCTAAACAAGTGCCACTTGATAGCACTGTTGATGACCCCTTCCATTACTTTACTGATGATCGAGAGTAGACTGATCGGGCAGTAATTGGCCAGGTTGGATTTGTCCTGCTGTTTGTGTACAGGACATACCTGGGCAATTTTCCACATAGCCAGATAGATGACAGCTTGGCTAGGGGCTCGGCAAGTCCTGGAGCACAAGTCTTTGGTACTATCGCCAGAATATTGTTAGGGCCCATAGCATTTGCAGTATCCAGTGCCTTCAGCTGTTTCTTGATATCACATGGATTGAATCAAATTGGCTGAAGTCTGGCAAGTGGGGACCACTGGAGGTGGCCAAGATGGATCATCCACTCTACGCTTCTGGCTGAAGATTGTTGCGAATGCTTCAGCCTTATCTTTTGCACTGCTGTGCTGGGCTCCTCCATCATTGAGGATGGCGATATTTGTGGAGCCTCCTCCTCCAATGAGTTGTTTAATTGTCCACCACCATTCACAACTAGATGTGGCAGGACTGCAGAGCTTAAATCTGATCTGTTCGTTGTGGGATCGCTTACCTTTGTCTGTCACTTGTTGCTTATGGTGTTTGGCATGCAAGTAATCCTGTTTTATAGCTTCACCATGTTGACACCTCATTTTTAGGTATGTCTGGTGCAGCTCCTGGCATGTCCTCCTGCACTCTTCATTGAACCAGGATTCATCCTCTGGCTTGATGGTAATGGCAGAGTGGGGGATATGCCGGGCCACGAGGTTACAGATTGTGTTTGAGTACAATTATGTTGCTGCTGATTGCCCACAGCTTCTCATGGATGTCCAACCTTGAGTTGTTAGATCTGTTCGAAATCCTTTAGCATGGTGGTGGCGCCGCACAACACGATGGAGGGTATCCTCAATGTGAAGGCAGGACTTTGTCTCCACAGTGACTGTGCGGTGGTCACTCATACCGATACTGTCATGGACAGATGCATCTGTAGCAGGCAGGTTGGTGAGGATGAGGTCAAGTATGTTTTTCCCTCTTGTTGTACATCCTGCACCCTTACCACCCTTAGTGCTTCCTCCAAATGGTGTTCAACATGGAGGAGCACTGATTCATCAGCTGAGGGAGGGCAGTACATGGTAATCAGCAGGAGGTTTCCTTGCCCATGTTTGACCTGATGCCATGAGGCTTCATGGGGTCCAGAGAGGATGTTAAGGACTCCCAGGGCAACTCCCTCCCGACTGTATACCACTGTACCGCCACCTCTGCTAGGGGGACAGGACATACCCAGGGATGGTGATGGTGGTGTCTGGGGCATTACCTGTAAGGTATGATTCTGTGAGGATGACTGTGTAAGGCTGTTGCTTAACTAGTCTGTGAGACAGCTCTCCCATTTTTGGCACTTGCCCCCAGGTGTTAGTAAGGAGGACTTTGCAAAGTCAACAGGGCTGCTATTGCTGTTGTCGTTCCCCGTGCCTAGGTCGATGCCGATGGTCCGCCCGGTTTCTATCCTCTTTTGTGTCTTTGTAGCGGTTTGTTACAACTGAGTGGCTTGCTAGGCCACTTCAGAATCAGTCTAATTGCTGTGGGTCTGGAGTCACATGTAAGCCAGACCACGTAAGGACGGCAGGTTTCCTTCCCTAAAGGGCATTCGAACCAAATGGGTTTTTACAACAATTAACAATGGTTTCATGGTCATCGTTAGACTTTTAATTCCAGATTTTTATTGAATTCAAATTCCGCCATCTGCCATGGCGGGATTCGACATACAGTATAAATTGTTTTCTCCCCCTTATTCTTGTGAGTGTCCTGATGAGCACAAGATGAAAAGTTTAGACGTGTCTCTTTTTTCAGCAATAATCAAGTTCTGTACTACCAAACGACTATTCGTACAAAATGCGTAAAACACCCATGTGCGTACTCTTTTGCAACTAGAAATCTTTACTCTTGCTTTTCCTTCTACACAGCACAACCCCTGAGGCTTTAGCTGAGGTAAAGGAAGGTTACAGTGCACCAGTGTTTGGGGCAGACTAGGCCTTCAGACATAAGGCAGCATGTCAGATATTGACTGAAGGCTAGGATGGGCAACTTCTGAGAAGTGCAGATGCTTTGAGTGGAGTCCCTTTTTTGCCATCATCCCTCTCATGGCTCAGCAGCACTTCCCTGCTACCATTGTGTTGGGGAACACTTTGGTACAGACCAGTGGGGTGATGAAAGGCCACGGCTTAAACTATTTAAGGTGGCATCCAGACTGCGTAAGCCCTTGTTGAAGGCCATCACGCACTCATTCATTTGTGATGTTTGATGCTCCATGCAGTTGGCCACCATATCCAAAAAATAATACATGCATGACTCTGATGCTTATGGCAGACCCTTCCACCTCTCTCTAATCATGCACAGTGTAATCTGGGCTACTGCTCAATAGGTATCCTCTTCTTTGATGATGCTGGGATATAGCATGCTCATCCACCTGAGCAGAGCCTGGAGAGTTCTACATCCTCTGATACAGATTACGTACTGCTGCCCCTGACTCCATCATCTGCTCTGCTTTTTGTGAAGTGCAAGTCACCATGTGATGGTAACAAAGGGGGATCCAACTCCTCTGAGGTCTCGTCACTGTCATCATCAGCAACCTTGACCGCCATCTGCTGGATGCAAGACGGCACTTTGGAAAATAAAAGATATGAATGAATGCTGTCATTTGTATTTCATTCACCGTTGATGCCAAGTTAACATGAGTGTTGTATGCCACGTGATTGCCTGATGTTTGATTTTGTCACCAGGTACATTTACACTTCGCAGATCTCCTGCACCTCCTCTTCTGCAGATATTTGTTCTGAGATCTGGGGCTCACTGTCCCATAATGGGTTAATAGTTATGGTAATGAGATGCTGATATGTATCATGATGTAACAGTGACATCAGCAGTCAAGTGCTAGGGACTCTGTAGAGCAGAGGGAATAGTCTGTACTCAAGAGAGATGTACTAACCTAGTAGCTCATCACATCTATGCCAACGATGAAGCCAATCAATGAATGGGTTTGTCTTTAGTGTATATAGTATTGATAAAGTAGTTTTGCAGTAACCTACATGAGTCTGACCAGAGTTATTCATAAGAGGGAAACCACCTCACTATAGATTAAGCCACAAGGCAAAGCACAAAACATGATAACAGCGGTGGTGACATCCATCTAACAATAATTTGGCGCCATCGACAGGGCAACCACGACGAGAAAGTGCAAGACTTGCTTGTAACAAGAATCTGAAGACTTACTTTGGTGAAAAGCACTACTGAGAATAAGAAGCAATGTCAGCACCAGTCAAGTAGTCATTGCTCCTTCCATAGCCATTTCTAAACCTTGAGGATTCACAGAGCGATCAGCATTGGGGGTTGTGGAAGAAAGACCTCCTAAGATATCGAGCAGCGTCGGGTTTGCATGCCAAAGAGCACAACCACCAGTTTTGTTCATTCCTCCACGCCGTAAGGCCTGTTGCTGACGACATCCTCTCGAGACAGGGCGTAGAAGAGACCCCTGTAGTCTTTGAAACTGTCTTAAAAACGTTGGATGCATATTTCAGCCCAAAACGGAACCTTGTAATCGAGTACGCATGACACAATCAATTATCCCATAGACCAGGGGTATCGGTTGTATTGTTTCTTACTGACTGTGTAGGCTAGCCAGTTCTTGCGGGTGTGATGGATTGAAAACAACTTATTTGCAACCGCGTTGTTGTCAGAATCCGTGACAAAAAGCTGTCAGATTTTTTACAGACGAAAGACGACCTAACATTTCATCAAGTGATACAATACACTAGGCAGGCTGAACTTAGGGAGCTAAATCGGGCTATAATCCGTCAAGATACTGAGCCTTCGGATGAGTCTATTAGTTGGGTAAGCGCAAGAGTGGCAATTGTGCCCACTCAAAAGCCAGGCAAAAGGGCAAGAAACCCTTCAGCAGTCATCTTGAGCTACTTACAGCAGGGCACATACACCCACCCTCTCTTTCTCAACCTCACTCACCCACCCTCCTTCCCTTACACTCTCTTGCCTTCCCTCCCGCTCACACTCTGACCCTTCCTCACACACTCATTCAGACTCCAGTGGGCACTATTCCCACTCCGGGTCCCTCGGGCCCCCAATGTGCTCCGGCTCCCCGGACTCTGCTCTGCTCCCGGCCCCGCTCTCGCTCTAGACACCAGCCCTGCTCTTCCCCAGACCCCGCTTTGGTTCCCAGCACTTCCCCCTCCCCCGGCTTTGATGTTATTCTGGGCTCCCTGGCCCAGTCTTACACCATCCCCCACTCTTGCCCCGTTCCGCCCCAGCCCCGCTCTGGCTCCAGGCTCTGGAATTTACCCTGAAACCTTTCCATTGTTTGCTGCTCATCCAATCACTAGTAAGCTATAAGCTACAAATGTAGGGAGGATCAATCTTGTGATTGGAACAAGAGTACAGTTAAGAAATGCACTTTTAAAATATTTAACATCCAAATTAATTAATTAAATGGGAAAGAGATGGCTGGGCAGGCGATGTATTGTAGCTGTAGCATGTGGTAGCTGGTGGACACCTGTGCGATCCACGGTGACCACTTCTGCAGCAAGTGTTGGCTGCTCAAGGAACTTTGGCTGAGAGTTGATGAACTGGAGTCTGAGCTGCAGACACTGCAACACATTAGGGAGGGGAGAGTTATCTGGCCACTTTCAGGAGGCAGTCACACCCATTAGATTAATTACATCAAGTTTGGTCCGTGGCCAGGGACAGAAGGGTGTGACTGCAAGTGAGGCAGGTATGGGGATGCAGAATTTAGCTTTGGAGGAGCCTCAGCCAGTGCCCTTGTCCAATAGGTACAAGGTTCTTGCTCCTAGTGTGGGCGAGGGCACAGACTGCAGGGAGGATGAGCAAACTGATCACAACACTGTGGTACAGAGTGCCATTCAAGTGGGGGGGAGAAAAGAGAAATGTAGTAGTAATGGGGGATAGCATAGTTAGGGGAATAGATACTGTTCTCTGCAGCAAAGATAGAGTGTCCCGAAGGCTGTGTTGCCTACCTGGTGCCAAAGTTCAGGACAACTCTCCTGCGCTGGAGAGGAACTTGGAGTGGGAGGGGAAGGATCTAGTTGTCATGGTCCATGTAGGTACCAGCAACATAGGTAGAACTAGGAAAGAGGTTCTGCTGAGGGACTATAGCAGCTTGAGGCTAAATTAAAAAACAGAACCACAAAGGTAATAATCTTCGGATTACTATTTGAGTCACGTGCAAATTGGCATAGAGTAAAAAAAATTAGAGAGGTAAATGCGTGCCTCAAAGATTGGAGTGGGAGAAATGGGTTCCGATTTATGGGGCATTGGCACCAGTACTGGGGAAGGACAGAGCTGTTACATTGGGATGGGCTTCATTTGAACCATGCTGGGACCAGTGTCCTGGTGAATTGTATAACTATGGGTTGTAAATATGGCCTTAAGCTAATTAGTGGGGGCGGAGGGTTCAATTGAAGGGAAGTTTAGAAAATCAGAAATAAATGAGAGAGCAGAGGTACAGGGTTGTGAAGAGACGAACGATAATCAAAGTGTGACAGGAAGGGGCAGAAAAGTTAAGCAGAAGACTGCAGCAGAAACTAGAACCAGAATGAGTAACAATGGTAAAAAGTCAAAGCTTAAGGCTCTTTATCTGAATGCACACAGCATTTGTAACAAGATAGATGAGTTGATGGCACAAATAGGAATAAATGGATATGACTTGATCGCTGTTACAGAGACATGGTTGCAGGATGACTAAGACTGGGAACTCAATATTCAATAGTATTTGACGTTTAGAGAAATAGGCAAAAAGGAGGTGGGGTAGCTTGTTAATAAAGGATGGTAGCAATGTGGTAGTGCATAGTGATATATGTGCAATAGATTGTGATGCAATAGGAATCAGTTTGGGTGGAAATAAGGAATAGCAAGGGGAAGAAGTCACAGGTGGTAGTGGTCTATAGGCCCCCGAAAAGTTGCCTCACTGTAGGACAAAGTATAAATTGGGAAATAATGGAGGCATGTAAGAAGGGCGCTACAATTGTCATGGGTGATTTTAATCTGCATATTGACTGGACAAATCAGATTAGCAGGAGTAACATGGAAGACAAATTTCTAGAGTGCATCAGGGATTTTTTTTAGAGCAATATATTGCAGAACCTACCCGGGAACAGGCTACTTTAAATCTATTAATGTGTAATGAGGTAGGATTAATAAGAGATTTCGTAGTTAAGGATCCTCTAGGGGGTAGCAATCACAACATGGTAGAATTTCAAATTCAGATTGAGGGTGAGCAACTCAGATCTCAAACCAGTGTCCTCAATTTAAATAATGGCAATTACAGAGGTATGAAGAAAGAATTGTCTAAAGCAGGCTGGGGAAGGTCAGTGGATGAGCAGTGGCAGACATTTAAGCAGATATTTCATAACGCTTAGCAAAAATTTATCCTAGTCAAAACGAAGGACTCGATGCGAAGGATGAACCACCCATGGTTAACAAAGGCAATTAAGGAGAGTATCCAATCAAAAACTAAGGCATACAAAGTGGCGAAAACTAGTGGTAGGCCAGAGGATTGAGATTTTTTTAGGAACCAGCAGCGAATGACTAAAAAGCTAATAAAGAGGGAGAAAATTGATTTTGAAAGTAAATTGGCAAGAAATATAAAAACAAACAGCAAGAGCTTCTATGGGTATATAAAAAGAAAGGGATTAGCTAAAGTGAGCATGGGACCCTTGGAGTTTGCGACTGGAGAATTGATAATGGGGAACAGGGAAATGGCAGGTAATTTGAACCAATATTTTGCATTGGCCTTCACAGTGGAGGACACTATAAACATTCCAAAGATATCAGATAAGCAAGGAGCTAATGGGAGGAAAGATCTTGTAACAGTCTCTAACACAAGGAACAAAGTTTTTGAGAAACTAATGGGACTAAAGGCAGACAGGTCGCTGGACCTGATGGTCTGCATCCAAGGGTTTTAAAGGAAGTGGCTGCAGAGATAGTGGAAGCATTGGTCGAAATATTCCAGAACTCACTGGATTTCAGTAGGGTCCCATTGGATAGGAAAACCGCTAATGTGATGCCCCTGTTCGAGGAGGGAGGAAGACAAAAAGCAGGAAACTATAGATCAGTCAGCCTAACATCTGCCATTGGGAAAATGCTAGAGTCCATTATTAAGGAAGAAATAGCAGGACATTTAGAAAAGCTTCACACAATCAAACAGAGTCAACATGATTTTGTGAAAGAGAAATCATGTTTGACAAATTTGCTAGAGTTCTTTGAGGATATAACAAACAGAGTTGATAAAGGGGAACTGGTAGATGTAGTGTATTGGATTTCCAGAAGGCATTTGATAAGATGCCTCATAAAAGTTTATTGCACAAGAACTCACGGTTTTGGGGATAATGTATTAGCATGGATTGAGGATTGGTTAACACATGGAAGACAGAGAGTCGGGATTAATTGATCTTTTTCAGCTTGGAAAGATGTAACTAGTGGAGCGTCACACGGATCTGTCTTAGGGCCTCAATTATTTACTATCTATATTAATGACTTGGTGGGGGGAGGGGAGCAGAGTGTAATGTAATTTGCTGACAATACAAAAATAGGTGGGAGGGCAAGTTGTGATGTGGACATAAGGAATCTGCAAGGGGATATAGACAGGTTGAGTGAGTGGGCAAAAACTTGGCAGATGGAGTTTAATGTAGGAACGTGTGAGGTCATGCGCTTTGGTAGGAAAAATCAAAAGGCAGCCTATGATTTAAACGGAGAGACTCCAAAAAAGTGCAGCACGGAGGGATCTGGGTGTTCTTGTGCATGAAACACAAAAGGTTAGCATTGCAGGTGCAGCTAGTAATTAAGAAGGCAAATAGAATTTTGGCCTGTATTGCTAGGGGGTTAGAGTTTAAAAATAGGAAAGTCTTGTTACAACTGCACAGGGTGTTGGTAAGGCCGCACCTGGAGTATTGTGTACTGTTTTGGTCTGCTTTTTTGGTAGCTTAGATTGGTACCAACAAAAGCTGGTACAGTTTATTTCTTGAGTGGTGGTTCATTCTCCATCATAGATACACCATCCACTAGACCCCAGGAGGAGATTGAGTTTGTGGATCCCTTAGTTCTTTTTGAAGATAGGCTGGAAGGTGTGGACACAGAAGACACTGCAGCAGACAGTGAACATCTGCAAGAGGACCTTCTGGACCTAGATTGGCTCTTTCCTGAAGATGGTTATGAGAAAGAAACCATACAAGATTCTAAGGGGGCTTGACAGGGTAGATGTTGAGAAGATGTTTCCACTAGCAGGGGAATCTTAAACTAGGGAACATAGTTATAGAATAAGGGGACACTTATTTAAAACTGAGATACGAAGGAATTTCTTCTCTCAGAGGGTAGTGAGTGTCTGGAAATCTCCACCTCAGAGAGCTATGGAGGCTAGATCACTGAAAGTATTTAAAGAGGAGGTGGATAGATTTTTAAAATATTGGGGAGTTGAGGGCTATGAAGAACTGGCACGAAAAAGGAGTTGAGGCCTCGGGCAGATCAGCCATGATCTTATTGAATGGTGGAACAGGCTTGAGGGGCCAAATGGCCTACTCCTGCTCCTATTTCATATATTCTTAGTGATTAGATGAGCAACTTTACAGCATTTTTCAAATCTAAGTCAGTTGAATGTCCCACAGGTTTGGCGGGCTGAGTCTGGAGGGGTTGGGGCCAGAATCTGGCCCACGGGCCACCAGTTGGACAAGCCTGCTCTATGTTGTCTGCTGTCAAAGCATATTTTTAAAGAATGGAGATGTATGTGTAACAATGGGATATTCTGAAGAAAGTAGATGGTGACCTAAAACAGAACAACTGGATGCCTTTCAAGAAGGAATTTCCAAAGTCGGGTGTAGGACCGATCACTTGTCATCCAACAGAGGCTGGTACAGTTTATTTCTTGAGTGGTGGTTCATTCTCCATCACTGATACACCATCCACTAGATCCCAGGAGGAGGAGATTGAGTTTGTGGATCCCTCAGTTCTTTTTGAAGATAGGCTGGAAGGCATGGACACAGAAGGCACTGCAGCAGACAGTGACCATCTGCAAGAAGACCTTCTGGACCTAGGTTGGCTCTTTCCTGAAGACGGTTATGAGAAAGAAACCATTGTTGCATCAAATGATCCATTGGAAGTTGAGGTCCTAGAGATTGGTGTGCTATTTGAATGAACTGCCCGAAGTACGTGAGGAATCAGGTGTGTTTGCTTTCGAAGAGCAGAATTTATATCTTTGCCCCACTGAATCCACCAATGAGATGAATTGTATATCACTGGTTGACCATAGAGAGTTGTCCGGGGAGAACAAAATGCATGATTCCATAGAGGATCCAACGCCAGAGCATTGATGGAGCCTATTAGCTTGGGTGAAAGTAAGTTGACTCCCACACTTCAATCTCATCAGAAAATCTTTCTTCCATTAATGTTACCCTTCAGCGCAGAAGCAGAGGCCGAATCTATAGAGCTTCTATGCCTGAGGAGCCCTCAAGGATTTTGTCTAGATTTACTTCTGGAGATTCACTCCATCGCTGAAAATGATGTTGTTTTATCTTCTTATGCTGACACTGTTATCCCATTGCCTACAGCAGAGCAGCCTTATGCTGAAGCAAGTGTGGCAATGTTATCACTGCGTACAGAAAGTGAAAGTATTTTCCGAAGTGTTGCCGGGAAGTTATATCTTCTTCATTTCCTGCAATGTCTATAGAAATTTTGTCGTTCTTCTTGTCATCAAGATCACAAATGTTGAAAATCTTTATTGTGCTTAATGCAACAGTGATTTTTTTTTAGTTTATTCATGTGATGTGGGTTTCGCTGGCTGGGCCAGTATTTATTGCCCATCCCTAGTTGCCCTTGAGAAGGTGGTGGTGAGCTGCCTCCTTGAACCGCTGCAGTCCATGTGGTGTAGGTATACCCACAGTGCTGTTAGGGAGAGAGTTCCAGGATTTTGACCTAGCGACAGTGGAGGAACAGCGATATATTTCCAAATCAGGATGGTGAGTGACTTCGACGGGAACTTACAGGTAGTGGTGCTCCCACCTATCTGCTGCCCTTGTTCTTATGGATGGTAGTGGTCGTGGGTTTGGAAGGTGCTGTCTAAGGAGCCCTGGTGAATTCCTAGTGAATGATATAGCTGTGAAACTCTTTGTTGGAGTTGGAGATACTTCATCTTCTCAGAGCTTTCTCCAGTGTGCAAAGAGGGAGCTTAAGATTCCTGAGCAAATGCTAGTCTGTCCCCTTCTTGTTCAAGAAAGTGCAAGTCATAGAGGTCCACAGCACAGAAGAAGGCACTTCGGCCCATCCAGTCTGCACCATCAAACAAGTACCTAACTATTCTAATCCCATTTTCCAGCACTAGGCCTATAGCCTTGTAATGCAAGTGCACATCCAAATCTTCTTAAATGTTATGAGGGTTTCTGCCTCTACCACCCTTCCAAGCAGTGAGTTCCAGATTCCCACTACCCTCTGGGTGAAAAAATCCTTCCTCACATCCCCGCTAAAGCTCCTGCCCCTTACCTTAAATCTGTGCCCACTGGTTATTGATCCCTCCACCAAGGGGAAAAGTTCCTTCCTGTCTACCCTAACTATGCCCCTCATAATTTTATACACTTCAATCATGTCCCACCTCAATCTCCTCTGCTCCAGAGAAATAACCCCAGTCTAGCCAATTTCTCCTCATAACTAAAATTCTCCAGCCCAGGCAACATCCTGGTAAATTTTCTCTGCACTCTGATGCAATCACATCCTTCCTATAATGTGGATTCCAGAACTGCACACAATACTCTAGCTGTGGTCTAACTAGCATTGTATACAGTTCCAGCATAACCTCCCTGTTCTTATATTCTATGCCTCAGCTAATAAAAGCAAGTATCCCATATGCCTTCTTAAGTGTCGATGTCCTTCAGCCTTCTCTCTTGGATCAGTCTTTCTTTGAAAAGTTTCCACCTTCCTTACATTTCAGCTGTCATGGAGATCACAGTCCAATTACCAGCAGTGCTGGAAAGCTGCTACTTCACTGATGATGTTTTCCAGGGAAAAGACGAGTGCCAGCATGTTTACGCGATGTCCTCCCAGAGGGGCAAGAACACTGGGAGATTGAATCCTTTATAACAATGATTTGTGGGTATTGTAGGGGGTGGGGGGGTGGGGGGGGGTGGCGGTGTGCGGAAGAATAGGACCTGGATACAGTGTGTATCCAGATACAGTAAAGAAGGTTACAGAAGTTCAAGAGAGTAATGTAAATAGTTTAAGAAGTAGTTTAATGTTGTTACTTAAAAAGTTGACATTATACTTGGGGGTAGGTTTAGCATATTGGGCGAATAGTTATGGCAATAAGATAGTAATGTGTATCATGATATAACAGTGACATAAGCAGTCATATGCTAGAGCAGAGGAACTAGTCTGTACTCAAGAGAGATGTACTAACCTAGTAACTCATCATGTACATAAGGTCAATAAAGTAGTGTTGAAGTAACCTGAGACAGACCAGAGTTACTCATGTAGAGAGGGAAAGCTTCCTAGTATAGGTTAGACCACGAGGCAAACACCAGAACACTCACCACCTCTGATTTGCAAATTCTCCCTGGTGTTTTATGTACTCCTGCCCTGCAAGAAGAGGGAAAAAAATGACCTGTGAGTGAGAGTAATGGCATGTATTCATCAATGGGGGGAAAGTATTTGTTGAAGGTGACTGTGAGAGAAAGGGAAGACATTGCCTCTATAAGGATGAGAATGAGTCTCAGTGGTAGATGGATAGATGAGGCTGTGAAGATATACATAGACAGAGAGGGATGGGTGTATCTGCAAGGTCAGTTGGAGCAGGCTTGAAAAGGCAGACTGAGGGAGCTGGGGTGATATGCAAATCAGCATGTGGGTGAATTTTCCATTGCTCTTATTTTTATTTTCTCTTAGGTAATTGAACCACTTCCTGCATCAGATCCAAGACTGTAGCACTGTGCTCCTGCTGCTGACCTCTTGAGTACCTCCACCACATCTCTTTGATGTTCTCAGCTGGCTTCTTCCTCCCATTGCTAAGAAACAGTGTCTTCCTTTGGGTCCTCACAGCACATGTAGAGAGACGTGGAGAAACAGTGCATAGCCTTTGCGTTTCTCTCTTCCACTGCAAGCATTGTTTCTCTCTCCTTCCCAATTCTAGCTGCTTCAATGTACATGTTTGGAGTACCCCTTTCAGTATTGAAATTGAGATTGTATCATGCAGATTGTCATCGTGTCCACCAATGTTAATTTGATTGGAAACTAAGACATCAGATGTCCCCGAAGTGGCTGTGTTAAAAAGCTACTGACTGTTGTGCTGCACATACTTGTGAGTTTCCCACACATAATTGCCTTTCACCACATGCCATTGCCAGCATATCTGCGCATTTAAGTCCAGCCCAAGTAGTCTGTGAATCAATTTGATAAAACGGAGCTGAATTGGAGGGTTGGGGGGAAGAATCACTTGATTTAAAATTTCATCTATGCAAAATAGCAAATAACCCTTTAACTATAAATTTGCAATTATCTAACATCCTTTTACGTTCTCTTATATTTCCTGGTGATATAATGCATCCTGTATAGATTTGTGGTTGATACATCCTGCTGAAATAAAGTTAATGTAAAAAAAACTTGTACAAGACCATAATGCACTTAAAACTATAGGCAAGATTTGCCCGATCAAGTTATACATATGAATTCTGCCAAATTTCATCCTAAATTAATTTAGCCTACTTATATTTAATTTTTAATGTATGGCCGATTTCCAAACATTGTAATAGCAAGGTACAAAAGCAATTTTTCCCCCAGTTTCTGTTATTGCTAGCTTAAACAACAGTACCAGAGCACAATCTATAACTAAATGAATAGATGGGTACCTGTTATGACTGATGCAGTTGGTACAGCTAAGTTATTTAAAAATCCCAGAGGGAAACTTAAAACAACTGTCATAACCTAAAATTTTAAGTGTTATGTTTGAGATGCTAAATTCAGAAATCAGACCACCAGTTCTCAAAAGGTTTTATATTAATCTAGATTAAACATTTTATTAAGTCACAACACATTAAACATAGATACATGGCTACAAAGTACTACTATCATAACTTTTAACAAATTCCCAAACTAATCTCCATTAAGGCAACAGCAAACCATTGACTTAACCAGATACCAGGCAAAGCATTTTCACCTTACAAATTCAAAATGAGGTTCTTTTCACTTTTGTTCCTGTGGAGACTGTTGGAGGCTTACAGCTGCTGTTGATCTCACATTGTCTCTCCTCTGCTGCAATTGTACTTAGCACTGCGCATTGAATGTAAATTCTCATTGTATCACCAACCTTTGAACTAAACCTCTCTAACAATAAAACCCCTTTCATAGTACCAATTTTATTAATATAAACATATTGCTTGGTATCTGTAGATAGGTGTCAGTTTTCACCCCATTTCTTATTGAAAAAATGCAAATGCATACTTTCTTGCTTACATATCAAAATTAGTACACATTAAAGCACCCGAATTAGCTGGCTTTAATCCAGTTAAGACAGACCCACAGACTAAACCTCTATTTCAAAAGAAAAATATTTTTCAATAATATTATATATATTAATAGCTTCATGACCAAATTGAAAAACTTGCATCCTTAGGAAATAAATCTGATAAAACAAACAGTAACCAGTAGTTAATTAATTACCTAATTATCATTGACTCCCTTCATTGTAGCACAATCGTGTAAGGGAAGATGGAATGTTAGTTTGTTTAAGAACATAAGCAATAGAAACAGGAGTAGGCCATTCAGTCCTTTGAGCCTGCTCCAGCATTCACTGAGATCTGATCTTCTACTTCAACACCATTTTCCTGCACTATCCCTGTATAACTTGATGTTTTGAATATGTAGAAATCTGTTAATCTTAGCCTTGAGCATACTCAACAACTGAGCCTCCACAGCCCTCTGGGGCAGAGAATTCCAAAGATTCACCACCTTTTGAATGAAGAAATTCCTCTCCATCTCAATCCCAAATGATCTGCCCTCTATTCTGAGACTCTGCCCCCTGGTTCTAGACACCCCAATCAGGGGAAACATCCTTCCTGCCTCTACCCTGTTGAGCCCTGTAAGAATTTTGTATGTTTGAATGAGATCACCACTCATTCTTCTAAACTCCAGAGAACAAAGGCCCAAACTTTTTAATTGTTCTTCATAGGGCAATCCCTCCATCCCAGGAATTAATTTAATGAACCTTTGTTACACTCCCGCTGTGGCAGCTATATCTTTCCTTAGGCAAGGAGAGCAAAATGGCACATAATACTCCAGGCGCAGCTCTATATATTTGCAGTAAGACATCTTTACTCCTATACTCAAATCCTCTTGCAATAAAGGCCAACATACCATTTGCTTTATTAATTGCTTGCTGTACCTACATATTAGCTGTCAGCTAATATGCAGGTACAGAACACCTAAGTCCCTTTGAAGTTCAACACTTCCCAATCTCTCACCATTTAAGAAATATTCTGTGTTTCTTTTTCCTACCAAAATGGATAACCTCACATTTCTCTACCTTGTATTCCATCTGCCAAATTTTTTGACCACTGCACATCCCCTTGCCTCCCCATATGCCCTTGAAGCATCTTTTCATCCTCCTCAGAACTCATACTTCCATCCAGTTTTGGGTCATCTGCAAACTTGGAAATATTACCTTTAATTCCCACATCCAAATCATTGAAATAGATTGTGAACAGCTGGGGCCCAAGCACTGATCCTTGCAGTACCCCACTTGTCACAACCTGCCAACCTGAAAATGACCCATTTAAACCTACTCTCTGTTTTCTGGCCATTAATCAGTTCTCAATCCATGCCAATATATCCCCCCACCAATTCCACCTGCTCTAATTTTGTTTACAAACCTCTTGTGTGAGACTTTTTCAAAAGCTTTCTGAAAATCTAAATATACCTCATCTACCAGTTCCCCCTTATCTGTTATGCTGGTTACATCCTCAAAAAATTCCAACAGGGTTGTTAAACATGATTTCCCTTTTATAAATCCATGTTGACTCTGCCCAATCCTATCATTATTTTCTAAGTGTCCTGTTATCAGATCCTATTACTGATGTCAGGCTCCTTTCTTAAATAGTGGGGTTGCATTTGCCACCTTCCAATCTGCAGGAGCCATTTCAGAGCCTATAGAATTTTGAAAGATGACCACCAATGCATCTACTACCTCTGCAGCCACCTCTTTCAACACTCCGGGGTGTAGATCATCAGGTTAAGGGGATTTATCTACTTTAAGTTTCATTAATTTCTCTAGTACATTTTTTTTAACTAGACACAAAGTATTTGTTTAGTTTCACTGCCATTTCCTTATTCCCCTATATGAATTCTCTTGACTCCACTTGTAATGGATCCACATTTGATTTTGCTAAGCTTTTCCTTTTTATACCTATAGAAGTTTTTGCAGTCCTTTTTTATGGTTCGCACTTGTCTACTCATTAGTTTATTTCATTTAAAATAAAGTGCTGTACTGACTCGAAGCGTTAACTGTGTACCTCTCCACAGATGCTGCCAGACCTGCTGAGTTTTTCCAGGTATTTTTATTTTTGTGCTGTTTTTCCTAGCTCTGTCTCATGCTTACAAAAGAATATCTCTACAAATGAGTCATATAGTTTGAAATACACAAAGTTCAGACCTGCTCTTACCAGGTCTACCATGCATACTTTTGAGTTTCATGCTCCAAAATCTGACTTGAATGGAGGCAGCAGATGATTTAAAGGGTCAACTGCCTCTGTGAACCACGTATGCTTGAAATGCAAACCCCAATTCTTGTCCCTGTGAAGATGGGATGTGTTTTAGGGGCGGGACTTACAATGGCCCATCTACTATTTTTGCTACAACAGTAAGACTCTCCGTTTTGGCAAAAATCCTGGCCCTTGTATTTCTTGGACGGGGAATTCAATTTCCTTTACATTCTTATTGTTCTAGTTAGTTCAACCGTTTGCCTTCTTTTCTGAGGCATTTACTGTTCCTTCAGGATCTCTATTACTTTATTAATTCCTTTGTCTGCATCAGAATTCAGAGCTGAGATAGTTCTAAAAACAATCCCTGCCTTTCGATGCTATATTGTGAGATGATCAGTATGGTGATTATCTAATTACACCCTAATTAGGTCCAAACTTCAGTCATTATAAAATAAAGCAAAATGATTGAAACAGAGCACTAAATGACCCAACTTTTGGGTGGCTATATTAACTTGAAGTTAATACTTTGTTCACTAATTTTTCTTCAATATAAACTGATGTTCTCTGATACTTAACGTATCAACTCTTGTTATCTTTATACTCAACATTCACTATTTACTTTCTTTTATTTAACATTCATGGGACGTGGGTATCACTGGCAAGATTAGCATTTATTGCCCTTGAGAAGGTGGTGGTGAGCCAGGTTATTGAAGCACTGCAGTCCATGTCATGTAGGTAAATAATGTTGAAATAACCAATGCCCAGTGTCGTAATATATGCATTTAAAGTTATTCCACGTTCCAGAATATCAAAACTTCACCAGAAAGATAAGGTTGCAAAGTAAATTGAACTCCACAATCATTGTCCAAGAAATACATGGGCCGGGATTTTTGCCAAAGCAGCGAGTCTTGCTGTTGGAGCAAAAATAGTGGACGGGCCATTGCAAGTCCCACCCCTAAAACATGTCCTATTTTCGCAGGGGCAGAAATTGGGGTTTGCATTTCACGCATGCGTGGTTCACAGAGGCAGTTGGCCCTTTAAATCATCTGCTGCCTCCATTCAAGTCCATTGGTAGCCCAGAAGCATGAAACTCAAAAGTATGCAGAGTAGACCTAGTAAGAGCAGGTCTGAACTTTATGTATTTCTTACATTTGGAGAGGTAACGTGCTCCTTTTGGATCTGATCGCGGGCAACCTTGGGGGGAAGCCAGGTGTCTTTGGAGAAGTTCAGGTGCACTTTGGAATTGTTATGATTAGGCATTAATGTGCGTAAGAAGTGCATAAACACATTGACAGTCAAGCTGAATGGAACTGTCAACAGACTTGTCAAAATCAACTGACAAAAGTGTCAAAAACAACTGTCAAGAGGACCTGTCAAAAGTATCAACCAGACCTCTCAAGAGGACCTGTCAAGAGGACATGCCAAAAGTGGCAAGAGGAACTGTCATGATGACGTGTCAAGAGGACCTGTCAAATGTGTCAAGAGGACCTGTCAAAAGTGAGATGTCAGACTTTCAGGCATTTAAAAGTCCTGCTCTTTAAATCTTTGAAAAAAATGCCTGGAGTGTTAAAAAGATTGTCGTTTCACTCTGTTGACGTAAATATGAGGGATTCTGTTAGTGGATTACTGCTGCATGACTGATTTTACGTTAATGCATTGTCACAGTAAGATGCCTATCATTTCACAGTGGTTCTCGACTTTGAAATGGGACTGTAAATTCCAATGCTTTTTGTTATAAGGGTTTGTGCACTTGAATAAAATGCTTGTTGTTATAAGGCTCTATCTAGTTGAAGAAATGTAAATGTTGTAAATGAGTTCTTATGAATGAGACCCCGGATTTTCACCCCCGGCTCAGGAACGCAGAGGGGGCACATTTCCCTGCTCCACTAACCCAACCAGGGAGAAAGAGGCCCAGTGGGCCATATTTTCATTTTTTTGGGGGTGCAGGCTGGATTAGAAGTCAGGCCGCCTTCCCTGGAATGTGTGGAGGTTGCTGGGTACAGAAGTGGCTGGGCAGAGGGCCTGCTTCTGTGCTCCGGCATTTTGTTGAAGTTATTAAAAAATTATTAAAACAAAAAAACAGAGCTCCAGCCCTCACCCCCAAGACACTCCCTGTGCCCTATCTATGCCATCTCATACCCTACCCATCCTCATGGCCCCTCATACCCTCCATGCCACCCTATACCATTGTACCCATCCCCAAGGCCCTTCAATCCTCATGCTGCCTCATGCCCCTCTACCTATCTATCCCATCCCCCTAGGCCTACCCATGCTCCCACTCATCCCTATGGCTCTTTAATAGCCCCTTTTCCAACTTATGCCAGCTCAAATCATGGCAATCCATGCCCCCTTTGCTCTTACCCTTTCCCTGCCAACTCACCCAGTATTCACCATGGGCAAACCTCAGGATCCACGCTGACATAAAATAATGTGTCTGTTAATGATGTTAGTATAATAAAAAAACTTATTGATAAAAACATTTAATACATGGAAATTTATCCAACTAATCCTTTATGAAAACAAATGTTTCACTTAAATACTTAATCTCCTATGAAAACAAAAATTTGTATTCTATAACTACTTAGAGCTATCAATCAAACTGCTCACTTAACAGACATCCACTGTGGTAATGTTAGGTTGTTAAATTAGGTCATGCAGCATAAATCCTATAATGATATCATTCAGAGCTGTGTCAACAGAAAAGCCTTGATTTTTTTCAAACTCCACATTTTTAAAAAATTTAAAGCCCAGCAAGTTCAATCCCTTGATAGCTTTGACATTCCAATGGCTTTGAACATTCCAGTGAGTTTTGACAGTTCCAATGAGTTTATGCACAATCATGTCTACTTTTAGCAGTCCTAAAGGGCATTTGACCTACCCCAAAGGGTGCTTTACCACTACAGAGGTGTCCCAGGACCATATTCAAAGGGATACCTCTCCAAAAAGGTACCCTGACTTTTCAAAAAATCCACAAGGTTCAGACCTGCTTCTACCATCTGCACACTTTGTGTTTCAGACACCTAGGGCAGAATTTTCCCCCATCGGGGGGGTGGAAGGGGGAGTTCAGGAGCAGGTACGTGCGGGCGCACCTCCAATCGGCGCCCCTGATCGGAGGCGCACAGCCATATTACATGGGCGGGCCTTAATTGGCCCGCCCAGCGTGATGTCCGCCAGCAAGCACTATGCACACCCTGTGCGGGGGGGGATTCCCTAATCCGAGAGTGCGCTCTTTCGTGCGGATGCGCACAAAAGAGCGCACTCACCTCCCTGAGGCTAAGTGCTGCCTCAGGGAGATTGGTGCCAAATTCAAAAATGTTAAATATAGAAAAGTAAAATTTCCCTGACGTCCCCTCATGTGACAGTGTCACATGAATTGGAACATGTCCATCACTTTTAATTAAACTTTTATTAAATTTTTAAAAACCTACATGAAACCTTATCCTGCCCGTGGATAAGGTTTTGTGCTTTTTCTGAAGCCCGTCAGGGCTCCTGGCCTGCCCGCCAACTTTAAGGTTGGACGGGCAGGTCATTTAACAAGTTCAATTATTTTTTAAATGGCCTCAATTGGCCGTTGAGAGGTCGGCAGGCACACAGTTGATATGGCTGCGCCCCATCGACCTGAAAATTGAAATGACGTGGGGTGACATTGGGAATTCCGCCCAATATCATCCCACACATTTTACGCGTCGGTGAGCGGGCCCCACCCCCCGCTTGCTGATGTCAATATTCTGCCCCTACATCACTAAAATCATACAAGTGGAAGCAGCTGATGATTTATATGGGCAGCTGCCTCCGGGAACCATGGATGTGTGATTACAACTTGCCCTCATTCACTCTGTACCTATCCTCAGAACCCCTCATACCCTCCATGCCAACCTATGTGTCATGTACCCACCTCCATGGCCCCTCCGAATGAGCAATTCACCTCGTACTATTCCCCCGCCTTCTCCAAGGAACCCTGCACATTCTTCTTTTTCAGATAATGGTCTAATTTTCTTTTGAATGCCTCAATTGAACCTGCCTCCACCACATTCGCAGGCAGTACATGCTAAACCCTAACCAATCACCAAGTAAAAATGTTTCTTTTTTCACTTTTGCTTCCTTTACTAATTACTTTAAGCCTGTGCCCTCTCATCCTCGATCCTTTCACAATTGGGAACAGTTTCTCCCCATCTACTCTATCCAGGTCCCTCATGATTTCGAATACCTCTATCAAATCTCCTCTCAATCTTCTTTTCTGTAAGGAAAACAGTCCTAACTTCTCCAATCTATTCATAACTGAAGTTCGTCATTACTAGAACCATTCTCATGAATCTTTTCTGCACCCTTTCTAATGCCTTCACATCCTTCCTAAAGTGCTGCGCCCAGACTGGACGCAATACTCCAGCTCAGGCCGAACTAGTGATTTATACAAATCCAACATAACCTCCTTGCTCTTGTACTCTATGCCCCTATTAATAAATCCTAGAATACTTTATGCTTTATTAATTGCTCTGTCAACTTGTCCTGACACCTTCAATGATTTATGCACATATACATCCAGTTCCCTCTGTTCCTCCGCCCCCTTTAGGGTTGTACCCTTTGCTTTATATTGCCCCTCCATGTTCTTCCTATCAAAAAGAATCACCTCATACTTTTCTGCATTGAACTTCATCTGCCATCTGTCTGCCCATTCCACCGACTTGTCTATGTCTCTTTAATGTTCTACATTATCCTCCTCACAGTTCACAATGCTTCAAAGCTTTGTATCCACAAACTTTGAAACTGTGCCCTTTCACAATTGTACACCAAGGTCTAGGTCATTAATATATATCAGAAAAAGCAAGGGTCCCAACACTTACCCCTAGGGAACACCATTACAAACCCCCTTCAAGCAGGAAAAACATCCGTTAATCACTACTCTCTGTTTCATGTTGCCCAGCCAATTCCGTATCCATGTTGCCACTGTCCCTGTTATTCCATAAGCAATAACTTCATTCACAAGTCTGTTGTGTGGTACTGTATCAAATGCCTTTTGGAAATCCATGTACACCACATCAGCAGCATTGCCCTCATTTACCCTCTCTGTTACCTCCCAAAAATGTCCAGCAAGATAGTCAAAGATGACTTTTCCTCAGAGATCCATGCTGGCTTTCCCTAATTAACCCAAATTTTTCCATGTGACTATTAATTTTGTCTCAAATTATTGTTTCTCTAAATTTCCCCAGCACCGAAGTTAAACTGACTGGCTTGTAGTTGTTGGGTTTATGTTTACAACCCTTTTTGAACAAGGGTGTAAATTTTTCAATTCTCCAGCCCCCTGGGACTGCCCCTGAGTCTAAGGAAGACTGAAAAGTTATGGCCAGTGCCTCTACAATTTCCACTCTCACTCCCCTCAGTATCCTTGGATGCATTGCATCCGGTCCCAGTGCCTTATCAACTTTAAGTATAGATACCTATCCAATACCACCTCCTTTTCAATTTTAAACCCATCTAGCCGCTGAATTACCTCATCTTTTACCACGTCTAGGTAGTATCTTCTTCTTTGGTAAAGACAGATACATAATATTTGTTTAGTACCTCAGCTATGCCCTCCGCCTCCATGTGTAAATCCCCTTTCTGGTCCTGAATAGGCCCTACTCCTCTTTTTACCACCCTTTTACTATTTATATGCCTTATAGAAGACTTTGGTATTTCCTTTCATGCCAGCTGCCAGTCTCTTTTCATACTTTCTCTTTGCTTCTCTTCTTTGCTTCTTCACCTCTCCTCTGAACCTTCGATATTTGGCTTGGTTTCAACTCTATTTTCTGCCTGACACCTGTCACAAGCACACTTTTTCATTATCTCAATTTCTATCTCCTTTGTCTTCCAGGGAGCTCTGG
The DNA here is from genome assembly GCF_017639515.1 of Carcharodon carcharias. Lineage (NCBI taxonomy): Eukaryota > Metazoa > Chordata > Chondrichthyes > Lamniformes > Lamnidae > Carcharodon > Carcharodon carcharias. The sequence goes on from NC_054479.1 coordinate 22,284,658, forward strand.
GCTTGTTTGCCCCACCTTTCCCTTTCAAGCGAATATACCTTGACTGTGCCGAAACCATACCTTATTTGAAGGTATCCCATTGATCAGCTACCATTTTTCCTGCCAACATTTGACTCCATTTTATTTGGCCCAGATCCGTTCATACCCCATTGAAGTTAACTTTCCCCCAGTTAATTTTTCTTTCTCTGGACTGACCTTTGTCCTTTTCCGTAGTTAGACTAAAACATATGATACAATGATCACTGTCCCCTAAATGTTTTCCTACTGACAGTTGATCTACTTGGCCCAATTCAATTCTAGGAGCCAGGCCTAGCAGTGCCTCCTTCCTTGTTGGACTGGAAACAGACTTCTGGAGAAAATTTTCCTGAACGCACTCTAGGAACACTTGCACCTCTACGCCCTTTACATATAATTAAATTTCCCCATTATAAATACTTCAGAATTTTTGCACCTTTTCTTTGTAAATCTTGTAATTTCTTTGTAAATTATTCCTCTACATCCTTCCCAATAGTTGGTGGTCAATAGATTGCTTAGTGTAACGTAATTGCACCTTTTTTGTTACTGCATTCTAACCAAATAGATTCTGTCCTTGATCCCTCTGAGACATCCTCTTTGTCCAGCCCTGCAGTGCTCTCCTTTATCAATACCTCCACTCCTCCCCTTTTTCTTCATTTCCTACCTGAACACCTTGTATCCAGAGATATTTAACACCCAGTCCTGCCCTTATTTAAGCCAGGTTTCTGTTACAGCCACAGTATATTTCCACATGGCAGTCTATGCTTGTAACTCACCAGTCTTATTTACCACACTCGGTGCATTCACATACATGCACAGTAACCCTGATTTATACTAACTGTCTCCTTTACTCTGACCCCACCTAGTAACTTATTATTCCCTACTCTAGTGCTATTATCTTTCCAAGTATTCTGTGCCCTTGTTAATTCTCTCTGATATTATCTTCTGGTTCCCACATCCATACTGAATTAGTTTAAACCCTCCGCAACAACACTAGGAAAACACCCTGCAAGGAAATCTGTTCCAGTCCAACCCCTCCAGCCTGTAATGGTCCCATTTCCCCCAGAGCTGGTCTCAGTGTCCCAGGAATCTGAAGCACTTCCTACCTGCACCAGTTACACATTCATCTGTCTTATCCTCCTATTTCTGCACTCACTTGCGCATGGCACTGGAAATTATCTGGAATTACGACTTTCTGCTTGCTAATTTTCAATCTAGCACCTTAACTCAGACTGCAGGACCACATCCCTCTTTCCTCCTATGCCATTGGTACCAATGTGAACCACGTCTGCTGGCTGTTCATCCTCGCCCTCAGAATGCTCTTCAGCTGCTCAAGTGACATCCTTGACCCGTGAACCAGGAAGGCAATACATCATCCTGGGTTCACTTCTGCGACCACAGAAATGCCTATCTATTCCACTATCAAATCACCTGTCACTATTGCTACTCCAGACTTCCTTGTACAGCTGAGCTACCTGTGTTGCCATGGACTTAGCTCTTGCTGCACCCCCAGATAAACCATCACTCTCATCAGTATTCAGAATTGAATACTGGCTGGAGAGTGGGATGCATTCAGGGTACCCCTGCTCTATCTGCCTGTTCCTTTTTTACTGTCTGGTGATCACCCTTTGGCTCCCTCCCTGCATATTCTTAAACTTCACAGTGACCACAGCACGAAGCATGCTATCTATGTAACTCTCAACCTTTATGGATGTTCTGCATTGATGCCAGATGCTGCTCCAGTCCCACAACTCGGAGCTCAAACTTCTACACCTGATGACATTATAGCCCAGCCCCAGACTGAAAATCTGAAGTCCATGCAACCTTTTTTAAAATCGGGTTCGCAGGACTGGGAATCCTCCCAACTCTGTACACCCGACTCGCAGACAAAAATCCAGGCCATAGTGAAATTCTGCCATAACATTTGAGATGATGAAAATATTTATATTTTTCTAAAACACTGTGGTCACAAGTCATTAGCACATATATTGAAAGCGAGAAGAACTTCCCACTGCTGTTAGGGAAAGAGTTCCAGGATTTCGACGCAGCAACACTGAAAGAGCTGCAATACACTTCCAAGCCAGGATGCTGTGTGACTTGTAGGGGACCATGCAGGTGGTAGTGCGTCTGCTGCCCTTGTCTTTCTAAACAGTAGAGGTTGCAAGTTTGGAAGGGTGCGGTCAAAGGACCCTATTAGTGAGTTGCTGCAGTGTATCTTGAGGATGGTACACATTGCTGCCAGTATGCGCTGGTGATGGATGGAATGAATGTTTAAGTTGCTTTGCCCTTGATGGTGCCAAGCTTCATGAATGTTGTTGGAGCTACACCCATCCAAGAGAGTAGAGAGCATTCCCCTACACACTGTTGTAATAATTCACAACCAGGTGGTGAAGAATGGAATTAGAGCCAAACTTTACACACTTTTATCAGCATTTATTTGCAAAGATAGACATAACATGCACCTCCTCACCTAATGACCACTGTTTCAATCTGGTCCCTTTTTATATGCTCTTTTGAGTGCAAACAAATTAACAAAAAATGAGGACATTTTAACAAATTAGGAAAAGGTCAAATAAACTAATAAAAGTGGGTAACCCCTTAAAGGGGCATCGTAACTAAAGAACAAAAACAGAAAGGAAACTTACAAAAATTCAAATTAAAATGTAATTTTCAGGGTCAATGAAGCACCCTAGCCCCCACCAATCATGGAAGGGTTCCCTTTTTATATAGGGGCACAAGTAAATCCCCACTAAATGCTGATGACCTGCATACAATTAAGTAAAATGAATACAGAATTAACATACTCCTGCTTTGTGCCTTGTAGTTGGTGAACAGGCTTTGGGGAGTCAAGAGGTGGATTACCACAGAAATCCCAGTCTCTCACTTGGTCTTGAAGCCACAGTATTTATATGGCTGGTCCAATTCACTTTTTGGTTAACAGTAACCTGCAGAAGGTTGACAGTGGAGGATTGAGTGATAGTAAAGTCATTGAATGTTAAAGGTAGATGGCTAGATTCCCTTTTGTTGGATTTGGTCTTGCAGGCGCATGCTTGCAATTTAAGAGTTGCTCTGAATTCTTCATCTCCTGTAAAGCTTTTTAAAATTTATTTCATGCTTTGAGCCCTATTCTAATTGCTCGATAAGTCATGTATAACGCTTGAACTTTTTTATTAAGACTCCTTGCCAAAGAGGACCTTAACCCTGTGAAATAAGTTAACATCAGATCATGTCTGTGCTGGTTTTGCAATACATACAATATTGTTTATGGTGCTCTGTAGTCATGCAGGGTGCTATCTGAAAATCATTAGGCTGCTTGCCTTTCGAAGTTCGGGCCTAACATCATTTTCTGGAACCTTATGTACATTGTTTGGCACCTGACCACAACATGAACCTAGATAAAACTTTCTTCCTTACCTCAACAGGAATAGTTTCCTTTTCATGAATATACAGACTGAATGTGACTTCAATCTGTTAACTTGAAATATGTTGGAAGTTGTTATGAAGCATTTATCTTTAAAAATTTACCCTTTCCTGACTTCTCCATGCAGGGAAGAAAATCAGGTCGGTAGATTGATTGTGAACAACAAAGTCTATAATCCATGCTCCCATGGATTATAACTCCATTAAGAATTGTCTGAAAAGCAGCAGAAGAGTTCTACAATGAGGTACAACTCCACAAGAGTGCTTATTGAGAAGATATCTGCATCTTAAAGGGACACTTGCAATGCCAGGACAAGTTGGGCAACATTCAGCAACATGCTGTGGTTTATGATTCATGCATAATTGTAGTCTGCTGTGCCTCGCACAATTTCACTGTACAAAAAGGCTTGATTTTGCACATTATTAGGCAAATGGCCCTAGCTGCTTTGGAGAAGACTACATGGAAAAGAGCATCATAATCATCGTCATTCAGAGGACTCTTCTGCGATTGCTGTACAAGGCATTAGGGTACATCTCATCACTTAATTCATTTCTCTCTGTAATACAGGAGAGAGAAACTAGAGTGATTGGTAAAATTGAGGGCAGCAGAGAGAGGCAAAGGAGGAAATACACTAACATCTTAAGAAGTAGTACAGGTACAAGATTTGAGACCAAAACCAAGATGTTGGCTTTTCTCAAAGACCATGAAAGTTGGAGAGCTGTGACCACTGACGTTGCAAAAAACAGCACCCAAAGAAGAAGAATACAGTCAACTTTTTGACACCAGAGTTTTACTTTTATTTAACCCACTTTCAAATAAACAGACATCCATCAAACCAGTACTCATACTGGAACTAAATAACATAGTAATCCTCTTTGCTCCAACCTGTATGTGCTAATTAGAAATGATCTTATTGAATAAGACAACACCAAATAAATGTACTTTCCTCTGTGACTCTGGATTTCATGAATATCAAGGAACTGTGTAACAGTCCATATTCTATGAATCTGAACTGGACACAAGTAAATCTACTCTTTCTTAACAGTATGCTTCCTTGGATGATTGCACATTATTTCATCTATTCTAATCTTTCTCTTTGGTGCAACTTGAGGATTAGCATCACAAGAAGTAGTTCTGCTAAAGCTTTCTTTCTTGCTTGCTTTCTTTTCTCCTGAATAGCTTGGTCTTGTAACCTGCATTATCCTCGTTCATCATCTGAGGAATGACACCAGGGGCCTGGTATGTGCCCCTGTCCTGACAGTCAGTAGTATCAGACATGTGAATTGCATACATCACCATTCTTCTGCCATGGATTTGTATTCTTACTGTTTAGTGGGGGAGCGGTTCTAATGGTAACTACCATAATCTAAAAGCACTTAGCTAGTCTATTGAGAGCAGTGGGTTCTGAGAGTATGGAACAGTGCAGGGACTAGATTTTATGCAGCTTGTCATGGCAAGAACCTTGGCAGCCAGGCCCACATAATCATGCGAGAGGTCCAGCATCAGTCTTCTGGCGGTGGGTAAACCTCCCCCAATTAAGTTGGAGGGTAGAAGGGACTGGCGTGGGATTCCTGGCTTTTTATGAGTCAATTGACACCCATTATCGCTGACGCCATTGCAATTTAGTAGTAGCTCAGAGATTAAATGGAGGCCTCATGAGTCTCCCGTACTCTCAGAAAGCCACCCAACAAACCCTGTCTGGTTTGCCAGCAGCTTCCTGGGAGCAGGAGGGGTGTTCCTCATTCTCAGGTACTCTTTGCCCCATTATGGGACCTAGTAACAAGCAGGAGCACCTCCATATCCTTGTCTTCGACCCCCACCTCTGTCCCCCTCTCCTGCGACCCCAGCCCGCCTTCACTCACTCTGACTTGGAGTCTTGCTGCGATCTTGGGCCTCGAGCGGGTGCAGTGCCATCAGCAGCCACTGCTGCACTGGCACTGGCAGCATAAGGAGCTGCTGGTCTCTGATTGGCCAGCAGCTCTTGGCAGGGGGGATCGTCTGCTGCCAAGGACCTCAATCATAGGGAAGGCTGATGGTGGCCAATTAAGTGCCTGAAGGGCACTTGATTCAGTTGGGGCTCTCCCATGGAACTGACAAGGGTTCTCCGCTGGTTTTCCACCCAGTGGGTGAGACCCTCATTGGCCCAACAAAATCCAGGCCTCAGTGTTCAGTCATTCACTTTGATCAGCAATTTGCCCCCAACCTTGCCATCAGCCACATTGAGAGTGGAATGTGAGGCCATGAGATTCATGTGTAAGTATAGGTGCAACAGATAGAATTAGCCATATTAAGCATTATTAATGTAAAATACTTAACTCCATATTAAAGATCGATCCTGCAGTGGTTGTAATGAATATACAAGTTCACACGCAAATGCTACAGGGAACTAATAATACGTGTAGATTACTAAAGTTTAACTCCAGGTCCTATTGGGTGGATAAGTTTCCATTTAACTCTCACCAGTTACAACCAAAACACATTCTCTGCCTCTTTGAAATTTGACCAAGGGTTTCCCTTTGAATTGGCTGACTCAGATGAAAGCCCACTCATATCCAGATAGAAATTTCTGGTGGCTCAGCACATCTTAAAGGAACCCTGTGTTTTCTTGTGGCTTATTTTGCAGGCAAGCTCCAGATTCTCACACAACGTACCTCCAGATTCTCAGATGTCTCCAAAGTAATGCTTGTGCAAAAGCTAGAATGAGGATGGAACTCTTTTCACTTGCAGTAGCAGATCGGCTGACAAACACACTGTGCACCAGACATGGAGAGAGGTTTAAAAAGTCATCAGCTTCACAGCTTTCACCCAAGAACTGGATATGACACAGGAAGTGCTATAACAACCTCATTAGAAGAGCACGGGTAAATACTGATTTTCATTCATCTCTTTCTCCCCACAATACAAAGGCAGCAGTCTTTCACCTCCCTCCCTCATGACTCTCAACAATTCCCTTCCCTCCATCACTTTCTTCACCACCTAGCACAAGGGCACACTACACCACCTGTCAGCATCATTGCAAATACACACTCAATTCTCCCAACTAATGTTATTTTCTTTTCAAATGCTAGTTTTTTGGACAATCTCAAAATGATTGGTGAAGTGGCAGCTAGTGTTTGACAACAAAGACCTCCACAATTTAACATAAGTTCTGATGTACTGAGCAGTTGGTGTCACTACACTCCTGTACTGCAGTGAGAATTGTACTGTGTATCAGTGACACAGCTTTAGAGAAATTCCATCAGCAATGCCTCTGCTGCATCCTCTGAATTCAATGGAAGGACCACTGAACAAACACTGGTATCCTTGAAACCAGATCCACAACCATTCAGACAAAACTGCTGCAAAATCAACTTTAATGGACTGCACACTGTCTGGATCACTGAAAAGCATCTCCCCCAGCTAGGTCCTGTTTTTTCAACTCAAATGGCCAGAGTTCCAAGGGAAGTCAAAGAAAATGCTTCAAAGACACTCTGAAGCTCTCCCTGAAGTATGGCAGCATTGACACTGATGACTGGGAGGAGCTTGCTACCAATTGTTCAGAATAGAAGTAGCAAGCTGCATCAAGCTTTGAGTCCTTAGTTACTTGGGCCCCAGCTGTTCACAATATATATCAATGATTTGGATGTGGGGATCAAATGTAATATTTCCAAGTTCGCAGATGACAAAGCTAGGTGGAAATGTGTGTTGTGAGTTAAATGCAAAGCGGCTTCAAGAGGATTTGGACAGGCTTACTGAGTGAGCAAGGACATGGCAGATGAAATATAATGTGGAAAAATGTGAAGTTATCAACTTTGGTAGGAGAACAGATGTGCAGAGTATTTCTTAAATAGTAAGAGATTAGAAAGTGTAGATGTATGAAGGGACCTGGGTGTTATCATCAGTGAGCCACTGAAGGCTAACATGCAGGCGCAGCAAGCAATTAGGAAGGTTAATGGTATGTTAGCCTTTATCACAATAGGATTTGAGTATAGGAGTAGCAAAGCCCTGCTTCAATTGTATAGAACCTTGGCTAGACTGCACCTGGAGTAGCGTGTGCAGTTTTGATCGCCTTACCTTAGGAAGGATATTATTGCCATAGAGGGAGTGCAATGAATGTTCACCAGACTTGTTCCCGGGATGGCGGGACTGTCTTATGCAGAGAGATTGGAGAAGCTGAGCCTGTATTCTATAGAGTTTCGAAGAATGAGAGATGAACTCATTGAAACCCACAAAATACTTAAAGGGATAGACAGGGCAGGTAGACTCCCTGGTTGGGGAGTCTAGAACCAGGGGACACAATTTCAAAATAAGGGGGAAATCACTTAGGACTAAGCTGAAGAAAATTTTTTTTTTTTCCTCAGATGGTTGTGAATCTTTGGAATTCTCTACCCCAGAGGGCTGTGTAAGCTTAGTCATTGAGTATGTTTAAAGTAGAGATTGACAGATTTCTAAATACCAGTGACATAAAGGAATATGGGGAAAGCGTGGGGAAAAGGCATCAAAGTGGATGATCAGCCATGAGCGTATTGAATGATGGAGCAGGCTCAATGGGCTGAATGATCTACTCCTATTCCTGTGTCAGTACTGTCAGACAGAATGGCGGCAGAGAAGCAAAGGTAAGGAAGCAAATTCTGCACTTTGGATCCCACTACCTCATGGGATGTCCTGCCCACAAACCTGGTGCTCAAAAACCTGCAGGTCAAAAATCTGCTTGTTCAGTCATATGACAGAAACTCTCATCCCTGAGTAGATGTCATATTTGAATCGAGGGACAGCTGACGACAACAATCACCAACTTCTCTCAGGTCTTCTTCCTCACAACGCTCCACACACATGGTCTTGTGAAACACCTCCTCATCCTTTTTGCATCTTGCTTCTGCTGCATCTCTGCATATGCACATTTCCTACACAAGCCCCATGTATCTTTACCATCCTTTCATTTGCCACTCTTTAACTCACACCCACTCTTCCTGCAGGACAACACAACACACAGTAATCGTGAGAGGAACAAGACCAGGGGAGGTTCATTAAACTTCATAATCCTCAGCGAGCTGGTGCAGATAGCTATGGAATTTTGCAAGCCTACCAGAGCTGTTTACATTGGCCATCTTGAGACTGAGAGCTTCAACAAACTATGTCTCTGACTAGTACTTATACTTAGCACTGGAAAAATGCACATTTTGCCAGCTTGACTCATTAAAATACATTTTCTTCTACAGTTGTGCAGCCACCCAAAGCCATTGTAATGCTTGTCTGTTTTTCCTTTCCTTTAAGTTCTTCTGAACAGTCACAGCCTCCCACAGAAGGCACACCAGAGGAATTTCTGAGGAGGTATTGTCATGTAGTCCATTACTCGGATCCATATGGGCTGATTTAGAGAAGAAGGTAGTGGGAATTTGCACATGGAAATGCACCTAGCAATAGTGCTTAAGGCAGATACTGGTGGAAGGAACAGCACAGGTGCATGTGCCTTATGAGCTCTTTTGAGAAGGGCAGAGATGAGGACATCAGAAATGCAGCAAAGAGAAGAAAATTGAGTCTAACAAGTAGTTGAATGAGGTCTTTGAAATATTGCCAAGCCAAGAATTTCATCACAAATGTTAGAAATATGGTGGAGAAGAATCATCTCACATGATATAAGCACTCCACAGTCTGGCCTGGAGAGTGTGGCCTCTCCTGGGTTGCTGCAGCCACTAGTTAAGCTATTTCAGTACAGTTTCAAAACTGGAATTTATCCAGGAATATGGTAGTCAAGTGATTATAATGAGAGTAAATTCAGACAGAATGCCCGGCATCAATCTTGGTACTGGATAAGGATGAGGCAAAGCTCAATTTACTTTGCACGGTCCTCCTTATTAACATCTGGAACTTGTCCCATAGTCTGGTCATGCAATACGGCTGACATAATAACATGCACACAATCATACCTTAAACCCAGTGTTTCTCACTCCTCCTTCACCATCGCTGTATATGTCCTGCCCACCAGTAGAAGAGGTCCAACAAAGGTGACAGCACAGTGGTACATGGCTGGGAAAGGAATGGTTCTGGATATGGTCAACATTGACTCCGCACCCTATGAAGTCAAATGGCATGAGTTCAAACACGGATGGCTAATGAAACCTCCCTCTTATTATTATTTAGCAATCTCCTTCAGCTGATGAATTGAACACCAATTTGGAGAAGCAATGAGGGTAACAGGGGCACAGAATGAGTGGAGGAATTACTACTGTACTAAATGGGATAGATTCAGAACAGATCTAGTAGGTATCCATGAGATGCTGTGGGCCATCAGCAGCAACAGAATTGAATTCTATCACAATCTGAGTGGGATTCTTCAATGTCCATCATCAAGAGTGGTTCAGTGTCATCGCTACTGACAAAGCTGGGAGAGTCCGGAAAGACATGGCTGCCAGATTGGCCTGTGGTAAATGGTAAAATAATCAATATAAGGGAAGAATTGTCATGACCTCATTGTCACCAGTCTACCTCAGTAGATGCATCTGTCCATGAAAATATTGGTAGGAGTGACCAACACACCTTGTGGAGACCAAGTCCCATCTTCACATTGAGGGCACCCTTCAGCATGTTGTTTGAAATTACCGCAGTACTAAATGGGATAGATTCAGAACAGATCTAGTAGGTTAAAGCTGGGTATCCATGAGATGCTGTGGGCCATCAGCAACAACAGAATTGAATTCTATCACAATCTGTAACCTCATAATCCAGCATCTCCCTCGCTCTACCATTAACATCAAGCCAGGGGATCAACCCCGATTCAATGAGGAGCGTAGGAGAGTATAACAGGAGCAGCACTAGATGTATCTGAAAATAAGGTGCCAACCTGATAAAGCTACCACACAGGGTGACATGTATGTTAAGCAGCAAAAGGAGAATGCTACAGATGAAGCTGTGCACAAGGAGACAGGAGACTATGCCTGACTCAGAAGGGGCACACGAGGAGACAGGAGACCATGCCTGAGTGACATGGAGACTGAGTGAGTAGCGAATTAGATTCATGTGGTAAGTTCTGCTAAATCTTTTTCAGGTTTATGTATAGATTAAGAGTCAAGCTCTGATGTAGGAATAACAATCGTCAAATAAATTAGAACACGTTGTTAAACAGCGAACTGCCTGGTCGTGAGACAGAGACCGAGTGGGTAGCAAATTAGACTCATTTGGGAATTCAGTGCATGGAGAAAGAGGTGCTTTAAGTAATGTTTATTTCAACTTGTAAAGTGTGATTTATCAGTACTAGCATGATTTATCAATAGTTGTAAGGTTTGTTAAGGCAAGGTAAAATTAATATAAGTAAACCACAGTAAAATGAAGTTAACATAAGTGAAGTAAAGTCAAGACAAGGCAGGGCAGCTTGGTTGCATGGAATGTGTGTCCTGTTGTATGTGGGTAGATGTGGATGCTACTGGTGACCTAGACAACCACATGTGCAGGAGGTGTCACCAACTGCAGAAACCTGAGCTCCAGGATTTGGAACTCGAGCACAGCATCCGCGAGGCTGAGAGCTACGTGGATAGCATGTTCAGAGAGGTGGTCACGTCGCAGGTTAGCAGCATGGAGGCAGAAAGGAAATGGATGACCACCAGGCAGTCGAAGAGAACCAGGCAGGTAGTGCACAAGTCCCCTGAGGTACTGCTCCCTAATTGGTTTTACAGTTTTGATACTGGTGAGGGCATTGGTTCCTCGGAGAAGTGTAGTCAGAGCCAAGTTTGTGGCACCACGGGTGGCTCAGCTGTACAGGAGTGGAGGAATAAGAGGGGATGAGCAGTAGTGATAAAGGATTCGTTAGAGGGACAGAAAGACGTTTCTGTGGCTATAGACATGAATCCAGGATGGTATGTTGCCTTCCTGGTACCAGGGTCAAGGATTTCATGGGAGCGGCTGCAGGACATTCTTCTGGGGGAGGGTGAACAGCCAGAGTTCGCGGTCCACATTGGTACTAGCGACTTAGTTAGGAACGGGGAATGAGGCCGTCAAATTATATTTCAAGGACCAAGAAAGAAATTGAAAAGCAGGACCTCTAAAGCAGTAATCTCAGGATTACTTCCAGTCCTACATGCTAGTGAGCATAGAAATAGGAGTTTTGAGTGAATGAACACATGGCTGGAGAATTGTTGCAGGAGGGAAGGCATCAGATTTCTGAGCATTGGGACCAGATCTGGGGCAGGTGAGACCTGTACAAGATGAATGGGCTGCATCTCAGCAGGACCGGGGCTAACGTCCTTGCAGGGAGATTCACTAGTGCTGTTGTAAGGGGGTGTTTAAACTAGATTGACAAGGGGATGGGAACATAAGAGCGAAGCAAAACTGGTAAAAGGAAGTAGAAAAGTAGAAAGCCAAAATAGAAGACAGACGAAGAAAGGGCAAGCATCAAATAGGATCAGAATAGAGAATAACCTTAAAAAAGCAGAATTAAAGGCACCCTATCTGAATGAACATAGCATTCACAAGAAGTCTAATGATTTGAATGCAGTAATTGAGGTAAATGGGTATGATTTAATTGCCATTACGGAGACATGGCTACAAGATGACTAAGATTGGGAACTGAATATCCAAGGATATTTGGCATTTAGGAAGTATAATCAAAAATGAAAAGGAGGTGGGGTAGCACTCTTAATAAGGGACAAGATCAATTCATTAGTAAGAAAGGATCCTAGGTTGAAGGATCAAGATGTAGAGTCAGTTTGGGTGAAGCTAGGGAACAACAAGGGACAGTAGACATTAATGGGAGTTGTTTATGAATCACCACACTGCAGTGCTAATGTTGGACACGTTATAAATCAGGAAATTAGAGATGCATGTAATGTGGGTATACAGTAATAATGGGAGACTTCAATTTACACATGGACTGGGTTAACCAAATCAGCACTAATGCTCTGGATGAGGAATTCCTGCAGTGTGTATGAGGTGGGTTTCTGGAGCAGTACATTGAGGAGCCAACTAGGGATCAGGCTATTTTGAATTTAGTGTTGTGTAATGAGAAAGGGCTAATTAATAGCCTTGATGTAAAGGAGCCTTTGGGAAATAGTGACCATAATATGATAGAATTTTGCATTAAGCTTGAATGTGATATAGTTCATTCTGAAACCAGGTTCTTAAATCTAAAGAAAGAAAATTATGAAGGCATGAGGAGCAAGTTGGCTACGGTGGACTAAAAGATTTGATGGGAGACAGGTAATGGCTAGTATTTAAAGAAAAACTACACGGACTATGACAGATATACATTCCTCTAAGGCACAAACGCCCAAAGGTAAATCAACTATGGTTAACAAAAGAAGTTAAAGATTGCATTAGATCAAAGGAAATGGTTTATAAGGATGCCAGAAAAAGCGGTAAGCCTGAGGATTTGGAACAGTTTAGAACCCAGCAAAGGAGGACCAAGAAACCGATTAAGAATAGGGAAAAGAGAATATGAATGCAAACTAGCGAGGAACATAAAGGTGGACTGTGAAAGCTTCTTTCGGTGTGTGAAAAAGAAAAGATTAGCTAGGACAAATGTGGGCCCATTACAGGTGGGGAAAGGATAATTTACAGTGGAGAACATGGAAATGGCAGGGAAACTAAACGGTTACTTTACATCTGTCTTCACGTAAGAAGATACAGAAAATCTCCCAGAAATACTAGTCGTACCAAGGGAATTGTGAAACTGAGGAACTGAAAGAAATTAATATTAGCAAAGTACTTTGAAAGTTAATTGAATTGAAGGCTGATAAATCCCCTGGACCAGATGAGCTTCAGCCCAGAGTGTTGAAAGAGTTGGCTAGAAAGCTAGTGGATGCATTGGTGGTTATCTTTCAAAATTCTACAGATTCTGGTAAGGTTCCTGAAGACTGGAAAGTAGAAAATGTAACCCCACTATTTAAAAAGGGTGGAAGAGGAAGAATAGAGAACTACAGACCTGTTAGTTTGATGTCAGAAATAGGGAAAATGTTAGATCTATTATAAAGGATGTGATAACTGGACATTTTGCAAAGAATAATAAAATTGGGCAGAGTCAACCTTGATTTATGAAAGCAAAATCACATTTGACAAACCTGTTGGAGATTTTTGAGGATATTACTTGTAGCATTGATAAAGGAGAACCAGTAGATGTGGTGTATTTGGATTTTCAGAAGGCTTTTGATAAGGTCCCACACAGGAGGTTAGTAAATACAATTAGAGCACATGGGATTGGGGGAAACTCACTCATATGGATTGAGGATCGGTTAACAGATAGAAAGCAGAGAGTAGGAATAAACAGATCATTCTCACGATGGCTGGCTGTTACTAGTGGGGTACCGCAAGGATCAGTGCTAGGGCCACAGCTGTTCACAATCTATATATATGATTTGGATGTAGGGATCAATTGTAATATTTCCAAATTTGCTGATGACACCAAAGTGGTTGGGAATGTAAGTTGTGAGGAGGATGCAAGGAAGCTTCAAGAGGACTTGGGCAAGCTATGTGAATGGTCTAGAAAATGGCAGATGGAATATAATGTTAATAATTGTGAAGTTATTCACTTTGGTAGGAAAACAGAAAGGCAGAATATTTCTTAAATGATGAGAGGTTGGGAAGTGCGAGTGTCCAAAGGGACCTGGATGTCCTTGTCCATGAGTCACTAAAAGTTATCATGCAGGTGTAGCAAGCATTTAGGAAGGCAAGTGGTATGTTGGCCTTCATCACAAGGAAATTTGAGTACAGGAGTAAAGATGTCTTGCTGCAGTTGTATAGAGCCTTGATGACCTCGCCTGGAGTATTGTGTACCATTTTGGTCCCCTTATCTAAGGAGGGATATACTTGGCATAGAGGGAGTGCAACAGAGGTTCACCAGATTAACCCCTGGGATGGCGGGATTGTTTTATGAGGCGAGATTAGGGAGACAGGATCTGTATTCCCTAGAATTTCGAAGAGTGGGGGTGACCTCATTGAAACTTACAAAATCCTTACAGGGTGTGACAGGGCAGATGTAGATAAGATCTTTCCCCTGGCTAGTGAGCCTAAAACCAGGGGACATAATCTCAGAATAAGATGCAGGCCATTTAGGACTGAGATGAGGAGGAATTTCTTCACTCAGAAGGTGGTGACTCTTTGGAATTCTATACCGCAGAGGGTTGTGGAAGCTCAATCATTGAGCATGTTCAGAACAGAAATTGATAGATTTCTGGAAACTAATGATATCATGGGATATGGAGATAGCACAGGAAAGTGGTAATGTGGTAGATGATCAGCTTATCAAGAATATCTACTCTGCCATAAAAATATTTAAAGACTCTGCTTCCACCACCTTTTGAAGAATGGAGTTCCAGAGACTCACGATCCTCTTGAGAGAAAATAAAATTCTCCTCATCTCTATCTTAAATGGGCGAGCCTTTATATCTAAACAGTGATCCCTATTTCTGGATTCTCCCACAAGGGGAAACATTCTTTCCACATCCACCCTGTCAAGACTCCTCAGGGTGTGTTCTCCAGGTTTGTCCTAACCAGGGCTTTGTATAACTGAAGCATGACTTCTATGCCCTTGTACACTAGTCCTCAAGATATAAAAGCCAACAGTCCACTGGACATTTTGATTATTCTCTATACCTGTTCATGATATTTTAATGAGCTGTGTCCTGAGATACCTAAATCTCTTTGGGCCTCCACTATTTCAGCTTTTCACCATTTAGATCCTGTTTGATGTTAATAGAATCCAAGCCAGTTGGTGAAGTAAAAATCAAGACATGGAGCTGTAATCTACTGAGATTGTTGACTTTTTTCAGCCTCAACTCTCCTCTTCCTCCCTAGTGTCCCAGCTGTTCCATATTTATACTCTTTTAAGCAAAACAAAAATCAGTAAAGTAAACTAAAAAATCAATAAATCAGAAGGGATGACAGCCCTTGGTGGGGCACTGTAACTAAAACAAAAACGTGAAAGGAAACTTACAAAATCAAATCAAAATGTCGTTACCGAGGATGTCCCCTATTAATGTGCTCAAAGTACTTAAACAATGCCCTTCACCTGCGTATCCTAACAATATAATTAACATACCATTAACAGATTCCCCTTTCTTTAAGCACTTTATAACACACTCATGTAATTTCAAAGTAAATCAACAAGAAAAAATGATATCCTACATTTCTTATAACCCAACATCTCTCTCCTAGGACCTCCATCAATTTCTTCAAGGAAGCATTCCTTTTTGTAAAACAGTAGAATAATTTGTGATTTGCAGTGACCCATTTTATCTTAAAGATCTCCTTTCTCTCTAGCATTTCTTTTATGCTAGCAAGGTCAATCCTTAACCTTTTCTCAGTCACACTCTTTGTTGAATGTGCATTATCCCATTGAGAATGGCTACCCACATAACATTCAAAGAGCAAACTTTTCTTTGAATGGCTCTTGCATAGGATTTCTCTCAAAATGTTGGATAAGTAAAATCCCATAGCTATTGCTTCTACTGGAGCCAGTGTTTCTGCGGCTAAGGTGCTTTTAACTATCCTTTTTATTTTCTTCGTTTCCCAGGCCAATGGACAACATTTGTTGTTTTTCCCCCCAATATTATGATAAACCCTGCTGTACTAAAATATCAATCTAGAAGATTAGTATGTGAAGCATCACCAAAATTGACTAACTTCAAATCTTCTAGATCACCCAAGGCTGCACACTTGGAGTGCACATTTCTCTGAATTTAATTCCTCTAATGTTTCAGTTTCTCTAGAACTTCCTCAACTGTAGGATGTTTCATCATAGTTCTCAGTTCCAATACATCATAACTAGCATCAAGTCTAGCCTGAGTACACAACCAATTCAACTGCCCAATCAAACTTCTTAATTGGTCTATTTCTTTCTTGAATGCAAGATCCTCTTATTGTGAAGACCTGGCCTGAGTTATTGGGATGGGATTAACATTTTCTGAATAAGACTGTTGATCAAGATCAGTCCCAACTTTTTCTGCTTAATGTCTCACCCTATATATTTAAAGGACCCTGAAGCCTAACTTCCAATCTTAATCTCCTTCTTTATTCTATCTGTCATCCATTGCTCAATTTCTGCAGGACTTCCCCACAGAAAATCATCGATGTGCATCATTAAGATGCCTGTTAGTTTCTCCTTGTGCTAACAATGGAACATTGCTGCATCTGCTTTTAGCTGAATTCAACCAGTTTTCAACAGGGTGGACCTAACTGAGAAATATGACACCTTGATGCATCATTCAACCCATAAACAAACTTGTTTAATTTAGGTGGTTTCAAAAACACCTCCCTTTGAAATTTCTCACCCTGAAAAAATGTAGCATTTATATAATTTGATTTACATTCCCAGGAATATGTTGCTAAAAGAGCTAAGGAAATCTTCAAGCTCACTTTTTCTGCAGTGGGGAAGTCTACTCTGACATTGTGATCGCTAAGTCTGTCTTGGAGACCCAAGCCACTAGCCTGGCTTTAGCCTTATATGTGCCATCAGGAAGTACCTTTTCTGTGCCTTTAGCTGTGTGATAAGGCTGGCATTCCCCCATCTGTTATTTCAGTGTCTACACCAAATTCTTTCCAACTTTCCAACTCTTTTTGTTTGACATACTTCTATGGTGCTTTTTCCAATCTACTCGCCCTCCTATCTCTTTCTCAACTACTGCTACATGATCTCTCCCTCCTACTATCAGAATTCCTTTTGCCATTCCATGATCTTTTCCTAGGGCTGTGATAACTTCCAGGTCCCACTTTCAGAACTCATAATGCGTTGTGTGGCCTTCAACATCTTTACCTCATTTTGTCAATCCATTGAATTTACCTCCTGCTCCTCAGCTTGCACATTCAGCCAATGTTTATATTTGCCAGTGGCTTTTCCTGATCTCCCTGTAATGGTGGCATCCCCTCCATTCACTGGCCCCTACTTGCATATATGTTACGCTAATGCTAACTTTGGGTAGCTGTCCCTTGGGATAAATAGCCTTATTCTGCACTTCAGTATCACTTTGTTCATATTCACTCAGCCTTTTTTCTGCCATAATCTGCTCCTCATAATTGTCCCACATATATATATGTCCAGTACATGGTGCCTTTTCACTTCCTATTACCTGATTATGTGGAAATTTGCCCAGGTATGTCCTGTACACAAAATGCAGGCTAAATCCAACCTAGCCAATTACCCTCCCTCAGTCTACTCTTTATCATCGGTAAAGTAATGGAATTGGTCATCAACATTGCTATCATGCAGCATTTGCTTAGCAATAACCTGCTCACTGACACCCAGTTTGGGTTCTGCCAGGGCTACTCAGCTCCTGACCTGATAACAGCCTTGGTTCAAACATGGACAAAAGAGCTGAACTGCCAAAGTGAAGTGAGAGTGACTGCCCTTGACATCAAGGCAGCATTTGACTGAGTGTGATATCAAGGAGCCCAAGCAAAACTGGAATTAATGGGAATCAGGGGGAAAACTCTCCGCTGATTGGATTAATACCTAGCACAAAGGAAATGGTTGTGGTTGTTGGAAGTCAGTAATCTCAGCTCCAGGACATCACTGCAGGAGCTTGTCACAGTAGTGTCCTCGGCCCAACCATCTTCAGCTGCTTCATCAATTACCTACTTTCCATCATAAGGTCAGAAGTGGGAATGTTTGCTGATAATTGCACAATGTTCCATTCTCATAGACTCATAGACATTTACAGCACAGAAGGAGGTCATTCGGCCCATCATGTCCACGCCAGTCAACCAAGATCTGACTACACTCATCCCATTCTCCAGCGCTTGACCCATAGCCCTGGAGGCTATGGCAACATTATTGAATATCTAAATAATACTTAAATGTTCACAATTCCTCAGATACTGAGGCAGTCCATGTCCAAACACAGCAAGACCTGGACAGTTTCCAGGCTTGGGCTGACAAGTGGCAAGTAACATTCGAGCCACACAAGTGCCAGGCAATGACAACCTCCAACATGAGAGAATCTAACCATCACCCCTTGACATTCAATGGCATTATCATCACTGAAACCCCACTATCAACATCCGGGGGTTACCATTGACCAGAAACTGAACTGGACTAGCCATATAAATACTGTAACTCACTTCCTGACTCCCCAAAGCCTGTCCACCATCTACAAGACACAAGTCAGGAGTGTGATGGAATACTCCCCTCTTGCCTGAATGAGTGCAGCTCCAACAACACTGAAGAAGCTTGACACCGCCCAGGACAAAGCTGCCTGCTTGATTGGCACCACATTCACAAATGTTCACTCACTCCATCACCAATGCACGTAGCAGTAGTGTGTACCATCTACAAGATGCACTGCAGGAATTCACCAATGCTTCTTCAACAGCATCTTCCAAACCTACAACCACTACTATCTCAAAGGACAAGGGCAGCAGAGAGATTGGAACACCACCACCTGGAAGTTTCCCTCCAAGTCACTCACCATCCTGACTTGGAAACATATCGCCGTTCCTTCACTGTCACTGGGTTCAAATCCAGGAACTCCCTTCCTGACAGCACTGTGGGTGTACCTACACCACATGGACTGCAGTGGTTCAAGAAGGCAGCTCACCACCACCTTCTCAAGGGCAACTAGGGATGGGCAATAAATGTTGGCCCAGCCAGCGAAGCCCACATCCCATGAATGCATAAAAAAAACCTGTTCAGATTCTGTAAATGTATTATCGGTGCCAGTTCACTCCAAGGAATGCACCCTAGCAGTTTGATTCCCCCATTGAAAATTTGTGAAATTACTGTTTTTCCATCATTGCCTATAATCTTACTCAGGTCTTTCCACTCTCTCTGCCCTTCTCTTTTGCAATATACCATATTCCCTGGATCAAGGTTTATTTTAGATGGCCTTATGCGGTGCCATAAGGCTCACCGAATTTTCTCTGAAACCTCAGCCTTTATAAATGCCCTTCTCCCTTCATGCAAGACATTGAAGTGCTCAGAAAAAAAATAACTAATCGTAGTCCCATCGAAGCCCGGGGCAATGATCCCACATCAACGAAGGTATTTTTGGATTTCCCCCATAAACTAATTGATAGGGACTATAGCACCCATTTGAAGTAAATCTGTCGCATGGACTGCTCATGCCAGGACAGATGTTAGTTTACAGCTTGGTTGGTCAGCTAAGACCTTGTGAAGCATCTCATCAATTACTGCGTGATTTCTTTCACAAACCTCATTACTAAAGGGACATTTTGCTGCTGTGTTCATTACTGCAACATTCATATTTTCACACTTTTAAATTAATTGTTGGCAAATTCCCCCCTCCGCCCATTATCAGTTAGGAATTTAGCTGGTGTTTCCAGTCCAGATCCTATCCATTTTTCTGTTATCTTGTTCACAATTACCTTTTTGTCTTTCCTATATATTACTGTTGACAGATTGAATGTTGCCATGTTTATGAAGTGTAAGAGAAAAATGTTTTTGTCCTTATTCCATATCTTCAAGTTCATTGCTACAATTTCATTAAAGTCTCTTGCTAATGGGGGACTCACTACGGGACATGATGGTGTCCTTCTATATTTTTTACATATATCACATTTCCCACTATAAGTTTAGTATATTCATTATCCATTACCCTGCATCCTTTAGTAGGATTTTAAACCTATGACGAGATGGATGGGAAAACTGCTCATGTACTTTTAAAACAATTTGCCTTTTTTCCTTTAAACTCCTATTCCTGATGTCCTCAACAGTTATTTAACATCATGATTAGAAATATTAGATCTTGTTAAGAGGGTACAATAATGCCCTGATTGTATAAATTTCCCAAATACAATTGCCTTATCATGTTCCATATCTAATTACATTTGAGCCTTTCTCATAGATGGCTTATTCAACAGTAAGGGTGTTTCACTGGATATTACACCTGTGCTGATAAAATTGTTTACCCTGGCAATTTTGACATGGAATCATCACTCTGTTTAGTGACTCTAACATGTTATTTTCCCTAAACCTGAAGTGAGTAAACCTTGTCTTTACCATTTAGAGAATCCAGGTCACACTTTAACCAATCCATACATGCACATACTGTCTAACACAGCACAATTGAATGAGTACACAATTAGAACACCCATTACCGGACTAAAGCCTCTGGTGACCAGTACAATTCCTTCTGACTGTTCAGTATCCATCATCTTCCCTTTCTGAATTTTCCAAATCATGTGTCATTTCAAAAACCTTGTTATTCCATTCAAACAATTCATCGCATGATGATATTTCAAGTCACATCTGAAACAACTGCCATTCCTCGGTTTTTCATGGGGATCATTTTCCTGCCATAGTTAACCAATTCCTGTCTTCTGTTAGAGCTACCAAAAGAGCTTCTATCCTCATTTCTTTTGTTTGTGGTTCTTCTTTCGTATAGACGCTTGTGCCCCATATCTAAATGGTCTCAAAATGCTGCCAGCAATGAATCCTCCATCTTTTGTGTTACCGCTACATGTCCCATTGGTGCCATGAAAGTGGCTGGAAATGAATGTTTCCTCAATTTTTTTTTAAAGCTTCAGAAATTTGTTCCAAAAGCATATCTCTTTCTGAGAATCTAACTCGTCAAGCCCAGGAGCAGAAATTTTAGGTTGGCGTGTGGGCGCGACTCAGTCGGACATGAAATTGTATGTGATGACATCGGGCGAGCATCCTGACGTCATCTCACATTCGTGTGATATATCGGTCGGCGGGCATATGTGAAATTTAGAAGTGTGTCCACTGACAATTAAGAAGACAATTAAAATTGTTAAGGTTCCAATTGTCCCCGATTTTTTGTGGTCCGTCAACAATGGTGGAAGTTCATACTCTGACACTTTCAGCCATTCTTCTCCAAAGTAACTCCAATTACAAACTTCTGTCTGAAAATAAGTCTTAGTTTCCACTCTTCAGATTCATGCCAACCATTTTCTGCTACCAATGTTAACAGAATCTAAGCCCGCTGGTGAAGTCAAAACCAAGACACAGAGCAGTTCTTTACTGAGAGATTTTGATGACATTTTTTAGTCTCATAACTCTCCCCCCCTCAGTGTCCCAGATGATCCTTATTTATACTTATACCTATTTATATTTATATGATGAAACATAGATCAATAAATAAAAACAAATCAATAAATCAGAGGGGGTAAGCAGCCCCTGATAGGGCATTGTAACAAAAATCAAAACGTCAAGGAAACTTAACTAACTAAACCAAAATATCAATTCCAAGGGTGATGATGCACCCCAGCCCCTGCCATGGCCACTGATCACAGAAGACCTCTAGCGTACCAGTGGACAATGCATGCTCTCACTCCAGGGCCACCCGGCCATAAACACAGCCACAGAAGAGGGGTAGACAGTCAGGCCAGACGACCCCCTTGACCACCCCCTGCCTGGACCTGTTGATGGCCAGGCCCAGGAGCAGGCTTACGAGGAGGTCCTGCTCCCTCCCCACCGCACCCCCCCAACCCATGTCCACACGGGGTGACCAAAGATCAGGAGTGTGGGTCTGAAGTGCAACCAAAAATTGAGCAGCAGTCCCTTCAAATAATGAAAAAGGGGCTGCAATCTTTGGCAATCTATGTATGTGTGGAACGTGGACTTGTCTTGGCTGCAGAAAACACATGGGACCTTGGAGCCTGTGAACCACCTTAATCTACAAATGGATGGCACCACTGCATGCAACACCCTCCACATTTGGTCCCCAGTGGGTCCGCTATTTATATGTGTTCAAAGGACTTAATTAAACAATGCCTTCCACCTGTGTCCTACCAATATAATCAACATACCATTAAGATTCTATCCTTTTTAGGTTCAAAGTGGAGAACCTCACACTAACATATATTGAAATACATTTGCCACAGTTTTGCCCATTCACTTAACTATCAGTATATCTTTGTTGCTGCCTATCTTTGTCATGAGCAAATTTGGATATGTGGCTTTCTATGCCACATCAAAATCATTAATAAAAATAGTGAATAGTTGAGATCCCAAAATAGATCTCCCACTGCTCAGCTGATTTGTTTCCCAATAATTTCCCTTTGATTCCACAAACTTCAACTTTAGCTAATAGTTTTTTTTACAAGGGTTTTTTTATCAAATGCTTTCTGGCAGTCCACAGATATTACCCTGCCCACTACTTTATACATTTCTTCAAAAACTTCAGATTTGTTAGGCATGACCCATTCCCTACAAATCCATGCCGACTGTAATCAACTGAAAATTGTCAAGATACTCAATCACTGTGTCTTTAATTGTAAAGTCCAGCAATTTCCCAACAATAGATGTTAGGATACTGCTCTACAGTTCTCAGGTTTCTTTTGTCATCTTTCTTACATAGTGGAGCCACATGCATATTTTTTCAATCTAACAAAATGGTTTCCAAATCAAGAGAGCATTGGAAGTTTATAACTATGGCACCTGCAATGTTCTCATCTGCTTCCTTTAAAACCCTGTGATGGAAACCATCTGGTCCTGGAGGTTTGTCACTCTTTCTCTGTTGTTATTTTATTCGGGCGGAATTTTCCCAAATTTGTACCAAGTGCAGTAGCGGTTGGGTAAGGCGTCGTTTTACCCTCCAGCCCCAATGGTGGGTTTTCATGCCGTATCATTCGGAACCCCTCATTATTTATGCACTCTCAGGAAACACGCCATTTCTATGGCGGGTCAGCTCTCTTTCGCCCAATATGCCATCACCCCGCCGATGCATCATCCGGGCGCCATGTTTAAAGTCCAGCCATGAGCACACATCTCAGTGCTTCCTGACCACTGCTGCACAGAAGACATGGCCCTGAAACTGAAGAAGACTGCAGCTCCCTCGGTTTAATGACGGATCTTTCAAGCGACTTTTGGATGCTGTGGAGGCCTGTCGAGATGTCCTGTACCCCGGCTCTGGCTGCAGGATGGGCAGAAACATGACTAATCTGGCTTGGGAGGTGGTGGCAGCAGTGGTCAGTGCCAACGGCCTTCAGAAGAGACAGCCACCCAGTGCCACAAGAGGATGAATGATCTCCTCCATTCCACCAGGGTGTCACTCTTCATCAATCTCAATGCACACATTCACAAATCCAGCATACATCCATAGGGCCCTCACTCACTGCCAGTTCAATGGACATCACCATTCATTCTCTCACACTCTCTGTCATTGCCTTCATCCTGTGCATGGGACCACTCTCCACCAACACAGGCCAGGCATACTTATCATCTGGCCCGGCAGGTGTCCTGCTTACACTTTCTCCATCTCTATCCATGCAGGACAAACTGGTACACAACAGGAGAGAGGTCACAGACCAGTGGCGGAATGCCCGAAATCAATGTTCCCACAGACTATGATAACAGAGCTATCCAGCTGACCAACAAGGATCTGCACCAGTCCAGTGCTGATGGTGAGGTTGGCGCTGCACTACCAAGTGAGGATCCAGCACTGCAACATTCATCAGACAACCATGCCATGAGTGATGTGTCCTCTTTCACAGGCCACTGCCATGCACTAATTATCTCTCCTTGCCTTCACAGGCACATCTGCCAAACAGCCAACAGAGTTCATGACTCAGGTCCTCCAAACAAGCCCCGAGAAAACCTCTGAAGAGGAATCTGGAGATAGCCTCCCTGAAGTCCCGTAACAGCGCTCACCCACACTCTTCACCAGCGCAGAGACACACACCTCGGTGGGACCTAGCTTTAGATTAGCCCCAGGATCACAACCTGGTGAGCACACAGCACTATCTGATCCACTGCAGGCGGGGGCAGGGACTTCCCAGGTGTCCAGCACTCAAAGGACTGCTGGAGGCCAGAAATCTGCTGAGTCTAAGTCAGATGACGAGCCTCTGGACTCAGTCATGTCACAGTTGCTGGGGCTGCAAAGGCAAGCTTGGGAACATCAGGAAGTGATGTCCACTGCACTCCTCAGATTGCAAGGCAAGATGGAGGAGTCCCTCAGCTTTCAAACTGACGTGATAGTACCAGCATGTCAATGCACCAAGATCAACACTGGTACGGTAGCAGCCGCCATGGAGACCTTGGTCCATGATTTCACTCCTGCACTGCTGCGCTGGCTCAACTCCATCGCTAATGTCATAGTTGGCCTCCAACTGTGTGTACATGAGAGGGGTGCCGGGCAGCTACCCCTGCTCCTCAAGGAGTCAGCCTGGGGTCCCCAGGCATCCATAGGGAGGAGGGTCCGCAGCTACACACTCTGGGCCCATCCATCCAAGTGACTCTGAGAGTGTCCGGCTCATCCAACTCCCCTCTTCCTGTGACCTCAGCAGCTCTAGCTCCACAGGCCGAGGAGGGTGCCACTGCCACAAAATAGGACCCTGAAAGCAGGCCGGGGCCCTCCAAGTCCCAGCCCTCCAGAGGACACCTGGCAAAGCCATCACAGACAGGGTGTCATAGTCAGCAGACTGCCTCCACCTCTGCTGTGGATGTCCAAGGGGCACTAAGATGTAGAGGCAGCGTTAAGACAGTTAAGGAGAATTAGTTGTACAGCCTGGACACGGGTGTTAATCACTTGTACATACTGTTCACTATTGTCAATAAACTCCCAAGAATGTCTTTCTGCCTATGTCTCCTTGTTCTGATGAGTAGTGTTCTTGTCACTCAGATTTGAAACCTTTCTGCATAAGATAAAGCCAGGTGTCTCAGTCCAGGGCCTCTTTCCTGTGCTCTGTGCAGCCTTCAGACCAAAGTGGTGGTCAGGCCTCACACTCCCTGGAGACATTACTGATGCCTGTACCTCAGCGGTGCTTGTCATTGTTGCCAGAATGTAGTGGGGCAGGCACCAAGGAGTTCTCTCATTCTCTCAGTGTGCTCTCAGCACCTTTAAGGAGGGGCTGTCCCCCATCTCTTCAGCAGCAGTAACCACTGATGCTGTGCTCAACTCATGCAGGGCTCAGGTGCTGAAGGCAGACAAAACATCAGATGCTTCTAAAGTTTCATGGCTGCATCTCTATGATGTGACCCTGATCATGGAGCACAAGAGAGCTGCCCTCGGCCAGACGGGAGTCTGACATTCTCAGAGACTGTGTGAAGATTTATGGAGTGCCCTCAATGTATATCATCATCATCCTGCAATTGAGCGACTATTAGGGCCTCCACCACCTCTCCATGACAGGAGCATTCTCACAGAGGGTAATCATGCTGCCATAAGCCAGACTGGAGTCAAACATTCACAAATGTGATGTGAGGAACTATGGGGTCACCTCAATTCATGTTTTCATCATCCTCTACAAATCTAGCAGCTTTGAGGGCCTCCAGAGCACATCTGCTAATCAGTGCGAGGGCCTCATCCCCATCATCGGCACCTCCGAGGGCCTCTTCAGCCTTATCCCCATTGGCGTCTCCCTCATCGGAGGAGATGTGCAGCTCCTCCATCTCCTCCTCAGCCAGCTCGTCTCCCCGTTGGAGCGCCATGTTGCATAGGGAGCAGCAGACGACAACGATGCATGACACCCTCTCCGGACTGTATTGCAGAGCTCCACCAGACTGGTCCAGGCACCTGAACCTCATCTTCAGCATCCCGATGGCCTGCTCCACTAACTTGTGAGTTGCAGCATGAACCTCATTAAACCATCAATCTGCTGCAGCCTGAGGCCACCGCACAGGTGTCATCAACCACGGCCTCTGCGGATAGCCCTTGACCCCGAGGAGCCATCCCTGCAGCTTCTGTGGACCCTGGAAGACTCCAGGGATCTGTGACCGACTGAGGATGTAGTTGTCATGCACACTCCCTGGAAACCATGTGCACACCTGAGGGATGCGTTTCTGGTGGTCGCACACCAGCTGCACATTCAGTGAATGGAAGCCCTTGCAGTTGATGTAGTCCACCGTGTGTTGCGATGGAAATCTGAGTGCCACATGAGTGCAGTCAATCGCTCTCTGCACCTGTGGGAAACCCAATATCTGGGTGAATCCAATCACTCTTGCATCCTGGCTGTCCTGGTCCTGCTAAAATGCACCAGGTTGTGTGCCCTCGCAAAGATGGTATCCTTGATCTCATAGATACATTTGTGGGTGGAAGCTTCAGAAATGCCACAGAGGTCGCCTGTGGAGCCCTGAAAAGAGCCACTGGCATAGAAATTGAGCACTGCGGTCACTTTCACAGCCACTGGCAGTGGATGCCCCTTCCATGGCTCCAAATCCTGCAGTAACTGGCAGATGTGAGCAACCAGTTCCCTAGACATTTACAGTCTTCAACGACACTGGTTCTTGGTCATCTGCAGGACTGAAAGGCAGCATCTATAGACCTTGGGTGCCTGTGACGGTGCCTGTGAGCCTTGAGCGGAGTGTGCAGGAGCTCCAGCCACCCCTTCCTGAGGTTGCTGCTTTTGCCTCTGCACAGCCAGGACCCTCAGTCGCTCTCACCTCTGCCTTCTTCGCACTCTGTAGGCCATCAGGCATCAGCTGGTTCACCAGGCTCCATGATCCTGATGTACTCCTCCTGCAGGATGAAAGAGCCAGACACGTGGTTAGGATGGGTGTATTAAGACCTGTCCTGGTTAAATGTGACAGCCCCTTAACGCTTCCCGGAGAATGCTGGCCACCACGTGGATGGCCAGAGATCAGTATGGTGCATGGCTGTCCTATTAGCTTCAACTATGGGGGAGACTAGTCCAAACCAGGATGCTGACATTGCAAGGGGTTGTGAGCGCCCCCAGCAGTGACTGCTACATGTGCAGTCCAACTGCTATGCAGCCCAGTGCTCATGCATTTGCAGTCTGTGCCAGGGTTTGGGTTGGGGGGGTCGGGTAGAGCTCTGGAGAACTTGGTGGCACTTTGATGCCTTTATGTTGCTTGTTGGGCAGATAAGCTAGGAACTCGACCCCAATCTTTTCAAAACAAAAACAAAAATACCTGGAAAATCTCAGCAAGTCTGGCAGCATCTGCGGAGAGGAACACAGTTAATGTTTCGAGTCCGAGTGACCCTTCAACAGAACTAAGTAAAAATAGAAGAGAGGTGAAATATAAGCTGGTTTAAGGTGGGGGGTGGGGTGGTGGGACACGTATAGCCAGTGATAGGTGGAGATAACCAAAAGATGTCACAGACAAAAGGACAAAGAGGTGTTGAACGTGGTGATATTATCTAAGAAATGTGCTAATTAAGGGTAGAAAGCAGGACAAGCAAGGTACAGATAGCCCTAGTGGGGGTGGGGTGGGGTGAAGGAATCAAAAAAGGCTAAAATGTAGAGACAAAACAATGGATGGAAATACATTTAAAAATAATGGAAATAGGCGGGAAAAGAAAAATCTATATAAATTATTGGAAAAAAGGGGGATTTGAAAGGAGGTGGGGATGGAGGAGAGAGTTCATGATCTAAAATTATTGAACTCAATATTCAGTCCGGAAGGCTGTAAAGTCGGAAGATGAGATGCTGTTCCTCCAGTTTGCGTTGAGCTTCACTGGAACAATGCAGCAGGCCAAGGACGGACATGTGGGCATGAGAGCAGGGTGGAGTGTTGAAATGGCAAGCGACAGGGAGGTCTGGGTAATGCTTGCGGACAGACCGAAGGTGTTCTGCAAAGCGGTCACCCGGACTGCATTTGGTCTCTCTAATGTAGAGGAAACCGCATTGGGAGCAACGAATGCAGTAGACTAAATTGAGGGAAGTGCAAGTGAAATGCTGCTTCACTTGAAAGGAGTGTTTGGGCCCTTGGACGGTGGGGAGAGGGGAAGTGAAGGGGCAGGTGTTGCACCTTCTGCGGTTGCATGGGAAGATGTCGTGGGAGGGGGTTGAGGTGTAGGGGGTGATGGAGGAGTGGACCAGAGTGTCCCAGAGGGAACGATCCCTGTGGAATGCCGCCGGGGGTGGGTAAAGAGATGTGGTGGCATCATGCTGGAGTTGGCGGAAATGGCGGAGGATGATCCTTTGAATGCGGAGGCTGGTGGGGTGATAAGTGAGGACAAGGGGGACCCTATCATGTTTCTGGGAGGGAGAGGAAGGCGTGAGGGCGGATGCGCGAGAGATGGGCCGGACATGGTTGAGGGCCCTGTCAACCACTGTGGGTGGAAAACTTCGGTTGAGGAAGAAGGAAGACATGTCAGAGGAACTGTTTTTGAAAGTGGCATCATCAGAACAGATGCGACGGAGGCGAAGGAACTGAGAGAATGGGATGGAGTCCTTACAGGAAGCGGGGTGTGAGGAGTTGTAGTCAAGGTAGCTGTGGGAGTCGGTAAGCTTGTAATGGATATTGGTGGACAGTCTATCACCAGAAATTGAGATAGAGAGGTCAAGGAAGGGAAGGGAAGAGTCAGAGATGGACCATGTGAAAATGATGGAGAGGTGGAAATTGGAAGCAAAATTAATAAAGTTTTCCAGGTCCAGACGAGAGCATGAAGCAGCACCGAAGTAATCATTGATATACCGGAGAAAGAGTTGTGGGAGGGGGCCGGAGTAGGACTGGAACAAGGAATGTTCCACATACCCCATAAAGAGACAGGCGTAGCTGGGGCCCATGTGGGTACCCATTGCCACACCTTTTATTTGGAGGAAGTGAGAGGAGTTTAAGGAGAAATTGTTCAGTGTGAGAACAAGTTCAGCCAGACGGAGGAGGGTAGTGGTGGATGGGGATTATTCGGGCCTCTGTTCCAGGAAGAAGCAGAGAGCCATCAGACCATCCCAGTTGGAGGTGTAGAGGGATTGGACGTCCATGGTGAAGAGGAGGCAGTTGGGGCCAGGGAACTGGAAATTGTTGATATGATGTTGGGTGTCAGAGGAATCACGAATGTAGGTGGGAAGGGACTGGACAAGGGGAGAGAGAATGGAGTCAAGATAGCAAGAAATGAGTTCTGTGGGGCAGGAACAGGCTGACACGATCGGTCTGCCGGGATAGTCCTGTTTGTGGATTTTGGGTAGGAGGTAGAAGCGGGCCATCCGAGGTTGGGAGACTATCAGGTTGGAAGCTGTGGAAGGAAGATCTCCAGAGGAGATGAGGTCAGTAACAGTCCTGGAAACAATGGCTTGATGTTCCGTGGTGGGGTCATGGTCCAGGGGGAGGTAGGAGGAAGTGTCTGCGAGTGGACTCTCAGCCTCTGCGAGGTAGAGGTCAGTGCGCCAGACAACAATAGCACCACCCTTGTCAGCAGGTTTGATGACAATGTCAGGGTTGGACCTGAGAGAACGGAGTGCAGCAAGTTCAGAGAGACAGGTTAGAGTGGGTGAGAGGAGCAGAGAAATTGAGACGACTAATGTCACGCCGACAGTTCTCAATGAAAAGATCAAGAGAAGGTAAGAGTCCAGAGGGAGGGGTCCACGTGGAGGGAGAATATTGGAGGCGGATAAAAGGATCTGTTGAACGGGGAGAGAACTCCTGCCCAAAGTAGTGAGCACGGAGATGAAGGCGGCGGATTCTTTTCAATGTGGCTGTGCCTGAACTGTCTCAGTTGCTTAACCCTAACCCCCCTGCTCCCCTGAAGCCTCCAAAGCAACAGGCGACCCTTGCGAGCTCTGTAAAACATTGCTGTGCACTCACCTCCAGTTCACCCAAAGTACCAGGCCGCCAAGTGCACATTGCCGCTGTGCTGTTGTGAAATACATCAGCAGGAAAGCACGCCGACATGGACAGACAATCCAGTAGAGGTGCAAGAGCCTGGCGGGATGGCCTGATAACGATATGCTAATGTATTATAATGAGGTTCCTAATGACCAATGTTGGGAAATGCAGCCCACCATTAGCAGGCTGAGCAGACAATCACAACCTGCCTTCCCGCTGTTGTGAAACCAATTGTGCCATATTGTCAGCTCACGCCACCTATCACGCCCGCTGCCCGCAGGCATAGAATATTCCACCGTTCATTCCTATTGTTTTGCTTAATTTAATTTTGGAGATTCCTTTGATCTTATTCAATATTAGATTCCTTGGGATATCCGGCATATTGTCCTCTTCCTCGACTGTAAATTATTCAGCACATTGACCATTTCCTTATTTTCTTTGACAATATCATCATTAGCAGTTGCCAAGGTGCCTCCGTTGCTTCTGACCACCCTTTTATTCCTTAATGAAATTAGAAAAAAGTCTATGTTGGTTTTGATATTCCTTGCATTTTGCTCTTCATTCTCCCTTTCTGGAGCTCTTCCTTTTCGTTTTGTCACTCTTTGCTGTTTGTTGTATCTTCCCCAGTCCTCAGGATCTATGCATATTTTATTTTTGCAAGCGTTTTTTTTTTAGTTTTATGCTGTCTTCTTATCTCTTTAGTTGTGTCTGGATGTCTTTTTTGAAAAGTAAAACTCTTGTCCCCTAGGGATGTAAATTGGCTCTGTATCACGTTAATTTTTTAAAAAAACACCTGCCCCTCATCTTCTATTATTTTACGCATTAATAGATTGACCAGCTTTACAACGTACAGTCTCTGACCCATTCCATTAAAGTCAAGCTTACCTAAATCTGCAACCATGGCAGGATTTTCCTGCGGGCTTTGGGACCATGAGGTTGGGACCAAATAAAATCGTCAGTCAGCATTTGCCGGGAGCCAGCCCAGGAGATCTGTTTTCCTGGTGGCAGTCTCCTAATTGGTTGCTGTACTCACCAAACAATTGGAGACAGGGAGGGTCAGGAAAATTGCAGAGAGCAGGGTCAGGACAGCTCCTCAACACATTCCCACTGCGGGAGAGCAGTTGGCCCAATTGCAGGGCTAGCAGTTGCAGTGCCTTGGGAACTCCATCGGGAGAGCAGGTCACTGCTGAAGCAGATAGGAGAGCTTGACGATGCGTCAAAATGTAGGTTCCCTTGGGCCCCAAAAAATAAATTATTATTTTAGAGGAGCTAAACTGGCAAGTCCTTCAGAGCAGATGGGGAAACCACTCTGGCAACGGCGTTTAGGCCAAGGATGCAACCTTTGCCACTGGCAAATCCTCTTTGGTGGCGCCTCTGGATCTGATGACCCTCCTAGCCC
Organism: Carcharodon carcharias; assembly: GCF_017639515.1. Taxonomy (NCBI): domain Eukaryota; kingdom Metazoa; phylum Chordata; class Chondrichthyes; order Lamniformes; family Lamnidae; genus Carcharodon; species Carcharodon carcharias. The sequence goes on from NC_054479.1 coordinate 22,315,882, forward strand.
ACCTCAGGGAGCCCACCTTCATTGATGTCAGGGTACAGCTCCGCCACCAGCTGTTAGGCCCTCTAAATTGCCCCTAATTGAGGCCTCAATTATTTAAATTGGCTGCCACCTCTGATCCTCATCCAGCCCACCTCTGGGAAACGTCCCTGGTATTGGAATGCATTGGGGAGCCATTTTGATGCGGCTCCCTGCTATTTTCCTGCCCACCTATCTCCAAGCCTACCACCCCATGAACCAGGAAAATTATGCTCATTGTAACTGCCCCACGTTTTTCCCTTTCAAAATATTCAGCTACATTGAACTGTATCATATTATGATCACAGAATCATCACAATAGGTGAATGTGTTTTCACCATTAAGCTGTTAGCTAAATCTAATGTCGTGTCACCTTGTTCTATATTGCTGCAGAAAATCATCTCAGACACACTCAAGAAATTCACTATCTTTCTCACATATGTGGTCAGCTTACCTCAATTTATATTAAAGTTAAAATCCCCATGAAAAGCATTCTGCCTTTACTACATGCTTGTCTAATCTCTGCATCTACAACTTCACAGTATCGACCAGGGGGCCTATATCTAACTCCCACTATTGTCTTAAATCCTTTCTCTTTCCTAATTTTTTTTTATTTGTTCATGGGATGTGGGCATCACTGGCCAGGCCAGCATTTATCACCCAACCCTAGTTGTCCTAGTTCAGAGGGCATTTAAAAGTCGACCACATTGCTGTGGGGCTGGAGTCACATATAGGCTAGACTAGGTAAGGACAACAGATTTCCATCCCTAAAGGACATTATTGAACCAAATGGGTTTTTACAATAATCAACAATGGTTTCATGGTCATCATTAAACTTTTAATTCCATATTTTTATTGAATTCAAATCCCACCAAGCAGATTAAGGAGGTGAACATGTGGTTGAAGGAGTGGTGTGGGAAGGAGGGCTTCCATTTCTTGGATCACTGGCACAAATCTTGGGATGGGAAGTACTGTTGGTGCAGGCTTCACCTGAGCTTTGCTGGCACCAGGTCCTAGTGGAAAGGTTTATTAGGGTGGACACAAAAACTTTTAAAGTCACACTTGGGTATGAGGGTGAGCATGTGGATGGAGGAGGGCTCAGGAACAAGTCAGTACAGATAATAGTATAAAAATAAAGGGAAGAGAGGGAAAGTAAAATACGGAGATTGTGTTTTAGGCACCTGAGGTAATGGGAAAACTAAAAGATGTTAAGTGATTAACCCAATAGAGAGAAAAAAGAAACATGCAAGTAAAACATGAGATCAAAAGGATAGGCTGGGGAGTTCAGCCCAAATAAGCACTTTTTATTCAAGCACTTGGGACATAAGGAACAAATAGAATTCGCATCCGCCATCACGCCTTCTCCTCCCTCTAAGAAACATGATAGGGTCCCCCTTGTCCTCACTTATCACCCCACCAGCCTCCGCATTCAAAGGATCATCCTCCGCCATTTCCGCCAACTCCAGCATGATGCCACCACCAATCACATCTTCCCTTCACCCCCCCTGTCGGCATTCCGTAGGGTTCGTTCCCTCTGGGACACCCTGGTCCACTCCTCCATCACCTCCTACTCCTCAACCCCCACCTATGGCACCTCCCCATGCCCACGCAAAAGGTGTAACACATGCCCCTTCACTTCCTCTCTCCTCACCGTCCAAGGACCCAAACACTCCTTTCAAGTGAAGCAGCATTTCACTTGCATTTCCCCCAACTTAGTCTACATTGGAGAGACCAAATGTAAACTGGGCAACCGCTTTGCAGAACACCTGCAGTCTGTCCGCAAGAATGACCCAAACCTCCCTGTTGCTTGCCATTTTAAAACACCACCCTGCTCTCTTGCCCACATGTCTGTCCTTGGCTTGCTGCATTGTTCCAGTGAAGCCCAACACAAACTGGAGGAACAGCACTTCATCTTCTGATTAGGCACTTTACAGCCTTCCAGACTGAATATTGAATTCAACAACTTTAGGTCTTGAACTCCGTCCTCCATCCCCACCCCCTTTCTGTTTCTTCCCCCTTCCTTTTGTTTTTTCCAATAATTTATATAGTTTTTTCTTTTCCCACCTATTTCCATTATTTTAAAATATTTTTAAATCTTTTATGCTCCCCCCACCCCCACTAGAGCTATACCTTGAGTGCCCTACCATCCATTCTTAATTAGCACACTCGTTTAGATAATATCACCAAATTCAACACCTATGTGTTCTCTTGTCTGTGACATCTTTTGATGATCTGCTTCTATCACTGCTTGCTTGTCCCTACAACCACACCACCCCTCTCCACTTCTCTCCCCCCACCCAACTCCCCCCCCACCCCCCGCCACACACAAACACACACACATGCCTGAGTCGGGGCCTGTGCTCTTTCGCACATTTGCATGAAAGAGCACAGAAATCTCCCTGAGGCACAGAGTTGCCTCAGGGAGATTAGTTTAAGTTTTAAAATTTTATTAAAGGAAGAAAAAATTTGTAGGACATGTCCCCTCATGTGAAACATGACTGAATTTTATATAAAAATATTTTCAAACCTTTAAAATCCTTCATGAAACCTCATCCCGCCCCGTGGATGAGGTTTCATGAAAAATGCGAAGGCTGCCTGGGCTCTTCGCCTGCCTGCCAACCTTAAGGTTGGATGGACAGCTCAGTTTATTGTTTCAATTGATATTTAAATGACCTTAATAGGCCTTTGACAGTTCGGTGGGCGCACAGCCGACTCGGGTGCACACTGGCTGAACTGAAAATCTGAATGACGGACGGTGACGTCGGGACGCACGCCCAACGTCACTGTGCATCTTTTTACGCCTCTGCGAGCGGGCCCCGCTCACCGAGCCAAAGGTCCTGCCCAATGTCTCTGAGCTAGATTCAAGACAGATTGCAGAGGTGTTCATTCTGAACAGCTACACTGTTCACAAACTCCCACTAACTGCAATTCTGATACATAACCTTTTCTGCCATGTTTTAGTCTAGATTAGTTATATTATTTATATATATTTCTTGGTTTGTTATAAGTTTATTTTTCTCTAACTAACTTGTACTAAAATACTGGGAAAGAAAACTAAATGCCTCTATTAATTAGACTACTATTGAACTCAAGATTTGTCCCTGATTTGATTTGGAAAATAACACTTATCTCTGAAAGACTTTTACCTACCAATCTGCTCTTGCCACGGTAATGATGTTACTTTTGAATTTCTCGGTCTTTCGTGTTTATCTCATGCTGACTCTGACATTCTGGGGACACGGTCACCGTCTCTGCTGCCACTTTTACCTGTTTTCTCTCACACTGTTTCCCCTCAGGCTCACACTCTCTGCTCTTGCTAACTCTCTGCCATTGCTTTTACCTGTTGATCTCTGACACTGTTTTCCCTCACGTTCACTTTTTAAAAATTCATTCAGAGGATGTGGGCTTCACTGGCTGGGCCAGCATTTATTGCCCATACCCAGTTGCCCTTGAGAAGATGATAGTGAGTTGCATTCTTGAGCCACTGCAGTCCATATGGTTTAGGTACACCCACAGTGCTGTTAGGAAGGGAGTTCCAGGATTTTGACCCAGTGACAGTGAAGGAACGGCGATATAATTCAGGATGGTGAGTGACTTGGAGGGGAACTTCCAGGTGGTGGTATTTCAGTCTATCTTCTGTCCTTGTCCTTTAGATGGTAGTGGTCGTGGGTTTGGAAGGTGCTGTCGAAGAAGCCTTGGTGAATTACTGCAGTGTATCTTGTAAATAGTACACACTGCTGCTACTGTGCATTGGTGTTGGAGGGTGTGAATGTTTGTGGATGTGCTGCCAATCAAGCAGGTTGCTCTGTCCTGGATGATGTCAAGCTTCTTGAGTGTTGTGGGAGCTGCACTCGTCCAGGCAAGTGGGTAGTATTCCATCACACTCCTGACTTGTGCCTTGTAGATGATTTTGGGAGTTAGGAGGTGAGTTACCTCCTCTGCTGGTAGCCCTTATAATAAAAGATGAGATAAAGGCAGTAGAGAAAAAGAATCTTAGCTTGGAAAAACAAGATATAGAATCAATTGGAGTGAAGCTAAGAAAATACAAGGGGCAAAAAACACTGGTAGGAGTAGTTTATAGGCCCCCTAACAGCAGTTGTACAAATCAGAAAGTTAGAGGAGCATGTAACAATAGTATTTCAGTAATCATGGGGAACTTTAATTTTCATTCAGACTGGGCAAACTAGATTTGCAGTCATAGTGTGGAGAGCAAGTTCATGGAATGTATATAACATGGTTTTCTAGATCAGTATGTCAAGAAACCAATGAGGGAACAGGCTACAATTGTGCAATGTGAAAGGGTTAATTAATAATCTTGTAGTAAAGGAGCCTTGACAGAATAATAATCACAATTTGATGACATTTTACATTGAGTTTGCAAGTGATTTAATTAATTCTAAAATTAAGGTCTTAAATCTGAACAAATCATGTAGATATGAGGGGCAAATTGACTAAAACCATGTAGGTATGAGGGGCAAGTTGACGAAGGAAGATTGGGAAACTAGATTAAAAGATATCACAGTAGGTAAGTTATGGCAAACATTATTAGTAAAGAATAGTACTGGAGAAATTAATGGGACTTAAAATCAACAAATCCACTGCAATTGATGGCCTGTATGCTAGGGCTTTAAAAGAAGCAGGTACAGAAATGGCAGATCAGTTTGCTTTGATCTTACAGAATTCCCTAGATTCGAGAATAATAGCAAATGTAAACCCACTATTGAAGAGAGAGAGAAAACAGGGAAGTGTAGGTCAGTTGGCCTGGCATCAGGAGTAGAGAAAATGTTAGAATCTATTGTTAGGGAATTAATACCAGAACACTTAGTGAATAATATAATTAGGCAGAGTCAACACAAATTTATGGAAAGAAAATCATGTTTGCCAAACCCTCATTCTTCAGCTGCTTCATCCTTAACTTTCCATCCACCCTGATGCCAGATATGGGCTGTTCACAATGATCAACTCAATTTGCAGTTACTCTGATATTAAAGCAGTCCATGCCTGCATCAGCAATGCAAAGACAACATCCATGCTTGGCTTGATAAATGATATGTAGTATTTACATCATACAAGTGCCAGGCAATGACCATCTTCATATAGAGCCTAACCACCTCTCCTTCATATTATCATCGCCAAGTCCCCTAAGATCAGCGTTCTGAGTTTAATGTTGACCAGAAATTCGACTGGACTAGCCACATAAATGACATGGCTACTTAAATAGTTTAGAGATTGGGTGTTCTCCAGCTCACCTCCTCACATTCTGAGTCCAAAGCCTCTCCACTGCCTTCAAGGCATAATTCAGGATTGAACGAATACACTATTCTGATGACTGCAGCTACAACAACACTCAACAGGCTTGACAGCTTTCAAGGCAAAGCAATCTGCTTGGTCAGTGCCTAGTCAAAGCAAACCATGGCTGCTATGTGTATTATCTATATTATGCAACTCAGCAACTTGCAAAGTTTTCTTTAGCATTCATATCTCCAACCCTTAGAAGGAAAAATAATGCAGCTACATGGAAGCACAATCATCTCCAAGTCACACAATAGATGAATGGATTCAGCAGGTCAGTAAAGTACCAGGCTTTGTCGTGTCCCTCATTCTTCTGTTCTCCTTCATTTTCCCCAAATTCTTTGTTGTTGGCCGTTGTCTCTTGAGGTTGCTGTGCATTTTTCAAGCCCAGTCCTTACTGCATAGCCATATGTGCAGAATGCAGTGCAGTACTATGATGCAATGTCCTTTGGGGAACTGTTGTAGGGAGCAATCAAGATTAAGCCAATAAAGGTACCAGAACTATAGCCTCAAGCTGCCAGTTGTATGTCCCCCTGGTGTTTCATTGCTATTGCTTTTCCCATGCAGCTCAGGCATAGCAGGGTTGTGGAGGTATGTCATCATCCAAATGAGGGGGTTTCCCTTGGTCTCCCAGCAAAAATCCTCTGACATTGAGGAATAATGTGGGAATGGATGAGTGTCTCAAAATGTAAGCAGTGCACAGCTGGCAGCAAACTGGCACAGTATTACATTATTCTTTGGTAGTGATCACACACCATTTAGGCATTGATGAAATGTTTTGCCGTTCCTATTGTGAGAATTTAAATTGGTTTCCTGACAGCTACATGTGTGAAGTCTGATGCTCTGTACATGAGGGAAACTGGCCACTATTAAAAACTCCAGAGCTCACTCGCCTAGCTTTTGGCATCCATTAGAAAAATAATGTATTGATTGATTCTGGTTAAGAGGGCATTCATGAATTCCTTAATGCCACTGTCCAGTACACACTGGGAGATGTAGTTGGTGTCTCCTGTAGCAGCCTGAAAGGAGCTTGTGATGAACACAGGACAGTGGCAACTTTCTCAACCAGCAGAAAAAACATTGCCTCAAGTCAGGCAGGCATCAAATTCTGTTGCAAGAGGATACATAAATCCGTAATGGCCTTCCTAGTAAGGTACAGCTTCCTGATAGAATGCTCATCTGGTATGTTCAGAAAAGTGACTGATGGCCTAAGGACCCTTTGGGCTGGACAAGCTCCTGTCACCTGCTTGCACATCCTGGTTGCTGAGATTTCTACTACTGCAGCTGTTCTTCCTCAAACTAAAATACTTTGGCAGTGCAATAATCAGGAAATGCAAGTGAGTGCTCCATTAAATTTGCTCATGCATGTCAGTTCATTTTGAGACCAATACAGTGATGCTTTGCTAATGAAATGCAGGATTATTTGACTCAGGATATTGAAACTGGCCATCAAGCAACTTTGCTTTATAGGCTCTTGACTACACAATTCCTGGAACTCTTAACTGAAGGTAACATTAATGGTCCCCAGATAGCTTCAGGCTGTTCCATTGATGCCACCTGCACGATCTCCTATTTCAGGCTCTTTAGCTAAAACTCTTCAAACTCTACCCTGCTGCATGTCCCAGAGTGGATATTCTTGGGCTGAGGCTTGCAGCAAGAGAAATGATTGATGCATTGTGAAGTGAAGCAGATGATGCTTCTGCTCCTGCTCTTGCTCTTCAGGTGATGATACAGAAATAAAATGGAAAAAATGTCGGTTGGAATCTGCAGGACAATCTGGAAGTAAGGGGCGCATAAGGAGACAGGCGACTATGCTGCAGTGACATGGAGACTGAGGGCAGAATTGTCCCACATTTGCTCTAAGTGCAGTAGTGGGCAGGAAAAATAATGTTTTACCTGCCAGCCACCATGGCAGCTTTTCACGCTGTATCATCCCAATCCCACCTCATTAATCATACATTAATCACGGGAAATGAATTAATCCTGGGAAACACGTCGTTTTGATGGGGAGGTGGGCTCTCATTTGCCCGCCACGTTGTCACTTCGCTGCTTCCTTGTGCCGGGTGCCATATTTAAAGTACAGTCACCTGCACACCTCTCAATGCTTCCAGCCCTGGACTGCTACACAGAATACATGGCCCTGAAAGGCAAGAAGACTGCAGCCCCCTTATTCAGTGCTTTTTAGATGTCGTGGAGGCCCGCCGTGATGTCCTCTACCCCCACTCTGGCTGCAGGAGGTCCAGCAATCTCACCACTCTAACTTGGTAGGCAATGGCAATGGTGATCAGTGCTAATGCTGCACAGAAGAGCTTGGCCATCCAATGGAGAAAGAGGATGAATGATCTAATTTGTGCCACCAGGGTAATGCAACTATCTCATCACTCTATGCTCACACACTCAAGCCCATCACACATTCACTGGCATCTCACTCACTGCCAGCTCAAGAGACATCACCACTCACTCTCTCACACACAACTTCACATTTCCACCTGGCTTCACCTCCTCTGTAGACTGCCTCCCCAGCCCTCACCATCTTGAGGCCACTTGCACAGATCAACTTGTGCCCAACACACACACCCTGGGATACCCCCCTTCTGCAGTACAGCACTCGCCCTGCAGCCTCTTCCTTTACCTGAGGCCACTGCTCCCCCTTTCCCAAGCAAGCCCCAGCCCTGCAGCCGTTGATGAGCCACCCCGCCTAATGGCTGTTCTGGTAGGTAGAGACTTGTCCGTGAGCCCTCCTAAAAGTGATCTGGTGCTGACTGTGAAGCAAACATATGAATTAGAAGTAGGCCACTCAACCCCTTGAGCCTGCTCTGAAATTCAATAAGATCATGGCTGATCTGAATGTAACCTCAACCCCACATTCCTGCCTACCCCCGATAACTTTCACCCCTTTGTTAATCAAGAATCTGTCTAGTTGTGATCCCTGGTGGCATATCACTCGTCACATCCAACCAACCAGAAAAAGACCTATTTATGCCAATTCTCTGCTTCCTGTTAGCTAGCCAATCTTCCATCCATGCCAATATGTTACCCTCTACACCATGAGCTTTTATTTTCTGCAATAACCTATGATGTGACATTTCACCAAATGCCTTCAGGAAATCTAAGTACAATACATCCACTGATTTGGCTTTATGCACAGCAAATGTGACTCCTTCAAAGAACACCAATAAATTGGTTAGATATGATTTCCCTTTTACAAACCCATGTTCACTCCGCCTGATTGCCTTAAATTTTTCTAAATGCCTTGTTGTAACATCTTTAATAATAGTTTCTAACATTTTCCCTATGACAAATGTTAGACTAACTGGCCTATAGTTTCCTGCTTTCTGTCTCCCTCCCTTTTTGAATAAAGGTGTTATATTTGTTATTTTCCAATCTAATGGAACCTTCCCCAAATCTAAGGAATTTTGGAAAATTAAAACCAGCGCACCCACTATCTCACTAGGCACTTCTTACAAGATCTTAGGGTGAAGTCCATCCAGACCTGGGGATTTGTCAGCCTGCAGCCCCAACAATTTGCTCAGTACCACTTCCCTGGTGATTGTAATTTTCCCGAGTTGCTCCCTCCCTTCCATTTCCTGATTTACAGCTATTTCCAGGATGTTAAAGCTATTTACAGGATGACCACAAATACTGCCTGAAGCAAGGTAGGCAAACAAACCTCGAAGTCCCCAGTGAAGTGCAGCTTGCTAGGTGCAGATCGTATATGTACAGTTGTGAAACATGTCGGCATTATTGTTTGGATGATCCAGCATGTGGGGATGATTCTGGCGAGCTGGGCTTATAATGATTTGCAGAAGTATTACAATGAAGTTCCTGAAGTGCGGCAGCAGGAAATGTGGCCCGCCATTGTCGGGCAGAGCAGATGATTGCAAACTGGTTTCACAACATCATGAAGTCCAATTTTGGCCTTCTCGCCATGTTGTTCGCTCACGCTGCCAAATACACCTGCCGCCAACAGGCATGGAAAATTCTGCCCTGAGTGAATTGAGAATTAGGCTCACATGTGTAAGTCCTCTTCAGGTTTTAACTATAGATTAAGAATCAAGACCTGACATAGTACTAACCTTAAGTAAGTTAGGTTAGCTTGTTAAGTAGAGAACTGCCTGGAGTGGCAGTTATCTGTCAGTCACCTGAAAGCAGCTGATTCAAGTGGTGTTAATTGCTGTAGCAGCAAGTTAAACTAGCTAGTGACCCATCAGAGGGGCTATAAAAGAGACAGGCTTTTCAAACTGCATGATCAATAAGGGGCATGTGAGGAGACAGGCGGCTTCGCTGGAATGAGATGGACACTGAGTAGCGAATTAGGTTCACATGGAAATTTGGTGCATGGGTGAAGGAGGTGTGGTATACGTAGGAATTATTCTAAGTTAATTAAGCGAGTAATTAAATTAAGTTAAATAAAGAACGTAAGCGAAAATGGCAGGACAGGTGTTATTGTAGTTGTGGACTGTGGGAGCTTTTTGGCTGCCAAGGCGATCCAGGACAAACACATCTGCAGGAAGTATAAACAGCTGGAGGAATTCCGAATCAGAATTATTGATCTGGAAGCCGAACTTCAGACACTGCAATACATAAGGAAGGGGGAGAAATACTTTGACACTTTGTTCCAGAAGACTGTCACACCCAGTAGAATAGGGTCATTTGTTTTGATCAGCAGTGAGGAACAGGAGGATGTAACCATAATGGGACTGAGCAGACAGTAGTGGAGGAACCTCAGACTTTGCAATTGTCAAACAGGTTTGAGGTGCTCACAACCTGTGTGGACCTCTACTTTCCCAGGTCAGCAAGGTCAGCAAGGTGGACGAGCAGGCTGGCCGTGGAACAATGGTACAGGAAGCCGTTCAAGCAGGGGGATAAAACAGCAATGTAGTGGCAGTAGGGGACAGTATAGTGAAGGGGATTGACATTGTTCTCTGCAGCAAAGAGTGAGAATCCAGAAGGCTGTGTTGCCTGCCTGGTGCCAAGGTTCAGGACATCTGCTCAGGCTAGAGAGCAACTTGCAGTGGGAGGGAGAGGATCCAGTTGTCGTGGTCCTTGTAGGTATCAATGACATAGGCAGGGCAAGGAAAGAAGCTCTGCGTAGTCATTTTGAGAAGCTACTTACCAAATTAAGATGCAAGACCTCAAAGGTAATAAGTTCTGGATTGTTACCTGAATTCCGTGCAAATTAACACAGGGCAAATAAGATTGGAGAGATGAATGTGTGGCTCAAAGACTGGGAGAAGTGGGTTCTGATTCGAGGGGCACTGGCATCAGTACTGGCGAAAGTGGGGGCTATACCGTTGGGCCAGTCTATACCTGAACCGTGCTGGAATGATGCTTGTTACTCGCATAACTGGGAAAGTAGAGAGGGCTTTGAACTAAACAACGGGGTTGAGGGATCAATCTCAAGTAGATGTGGCAAATGAAGTGGTAGATTCTAGGCAGAGGACCATATAGTAAAATAGGAAACGACAGTCATAGAATTGCAGGAAGAGATAGAGAGATAAAACTAGTGGTTAAGACTAGATGTTACAAGGATAACAAAAAGACAAAACTAAAGGCATTATACCTGAATGTGCATAGCATTCATAACAAAGTAAATGAATTGACAGTGCACATTGAAGTAAATGAATATGATCTGAGAGTCATTACAGAGACATGGCTGCAGGATGACAAAGATTGGGTCCTGAATTTTGAGGGGTATATGGCATTCAAGAAGAATAGGAAGCTAGGTAAAGATGAATGGGGTAGCACTGTTGATCAAGGTTGGCATATGTGCAGTAGTTAGAGATGACCTTGGTTCAGGATATCAGGATGTAGAATCGGTTTGGGTGGAGATGAGAATTGTAGGGGAAAGAAGTCACTAGTGAGAGTGGTCTACAGGCCCCTTAACAGTAACCACAATTTAGGACAAAGTATGCAAGCAGAAATATTGGGTGCCTGTGATAAAGGAATGGCAATTATCATGGATGATTTTAATCAACATATAAACTGCAAAAATCAGATTGGCAGTAGTAGCCTGGATGAGGAGTTCATAGAATGCATTTGAGATAGTTTCTTATAGCAGCACATTCTAGAACAAACCAGAGAGCAGGTTACATTCTATATTATATAATATATTATATTAGACTTGGTATTGTGTAATGTGTCAGGATTAATTAATGACCTCAGAGTGAAGGCACCCCTAAGTAGCTGTGACTACAATACGATTACATTTTATAACCAGTTTGAAAGGGAGAAGTGTGGGTCTAAGACTAGTATTTTAAACTTTAAGGGCAACTATGTGGACATGAAAGCTGAGCTAGGTGAAGTGAACAGGGATACTAGGCTAGGGAATAGATCAATAGAGAAGCAGTGGCAGACATTTAAGGGGATATTTCAGAATACGCAGAATAAATACATTCCTACTATAAAGAAAAACTCTGAAGAGAGGACCCACCATCCGTGGTTAACTAAAGAAGCTAAGGAAAGCATCAAACTTAAGGAAAAAGCATATAACTACGCAAAGATGAGTGGCAGGTCAGATGATTGGTCAGAATATGTAGAACAGCAGAGAATTACTAAAAGGTTAATCAGGAGTAAGAAATTAGAATATGAGAGGAAGCTACCTAGAAATGTAAAAAAGGATAGCAAGAGTTTCTACAGTTTTTTAAAAAGGAAAAGAGTAAGTAAATTGAGTGTTGGTCCTCTGGAGAGTGACAATGGTGAGTTAATAGTAGATAGTAAGGCCATGTCAGATGAAATGAACAAATATTTTGCTTCTGTCTTCACTACAGAGGATACAAAAAACAGCTGTAAATCAGGAGGTGGAAGGCAGAGGAGAGCTTGGTGAAATTACAATCACTAGGGAAGCGTTACTGAGCAAACTGATGGAGCTGCGGGCTGACGAATCTCCAAGTCCTGATGGACTTCATTCTAGGGTCTTAAAAAAGGTGGCTAATAAGGTAGTAGATGAGTTGGTGTTAATTTCCTAAAATTCACTAGATTCTGGAAAGGTGCCTTCAGACTAGAACATAGCAAATATAAACCCTCTATTGAAGAAGTTAGGGAGACAGGAAACTATAGGCCAGTTAGCTTGATGTCTGTCACAGGGAAGGTGTTAGAATTGATCATTAAGGAGGTTTAAGCTAGGCACTTAGAGTAACTGAAGGTAATCAAGAAGAGTAAGCATGAAAGGGAAATCATGTTTAACCAGTATATAGGATTTATTTGAAGGAGTAACATGTGCTGTTAATAAAGACATGTTTGTAGACGTGCTATACTTGGATTTCCAGAAGGCATTTGATAAGGTGCTACATCAAAGGTTGTTGCGCAAAATAAAAGCTCATAGTGTAGGGGATAATGTATTAGCATGGATAGAAGATTGGCTGACTGGCAGAAAACAGAGACTATGCATAAATGGCTCTTTTTCTAATTGGCAGGATGCAAGGAGTGGAGTCCCACAGGGGGACTGTGCTGGGATCTCAACATTTTACAATCAATATCAATGATTTAGATGAGGGAAGTGCAGGCATCATAGCTAAATTTGCAAATGACACAAAGGTAGGTAGGAAAGAATGGTGTGAAGATATAAGGAGGTTGCAGATGGATATAGATAGGTTGAGTGAGTAGGCAAATATCTAGCATTTGGAGTATAATGTAGGAAAATGCGAAGTTGTTCACTTTGGCAGAAAGAATAAAAAAGCAGAGTATTGCTTAAACGGAGAACCACAGCAGAAGCTGCAGAGGGATCTAGGTGTTCTAGTGCATGAGTCACAAAAAGTTAGTATGCAGATACAGCAAGTAATTAAGAAGGTTAATGGAATGCTATCCTTTATTACAAGAGGAATTGAACAAAAGTAATTCGGGGCATTGGTGAAACCACACCTCAAATACTCTGTGCGGTCATGTTGAACTTGTATAAGACACTCGTTCAGCCTCAGCTGGAGTATTGTATCCAGTTCTGGGTGCTACATTTTAGGAAAGGTGTCAAGGCATTGGAAAGAGTGCAGAAAAAATTCACAAGAATGATTCCAGAGATGAGCAACTTTGGTTATGAAGACAGATTGGGGAAGTTGGGACTGTTTTCATTGGAGAACAGAAGCCTGAGAGGAACTTTGATAGAGGTTTTCAAAATCATGAGCGGTCTGGACAGAGTAGATGGGGGAGAAATTGTAACCACTTGTGAAAGTATTGAGAATGAGGATGGACACAATGCTCCAGCTGAGGCTGAACTAGTGTCTTATACAAGTTAAACATAACTTCCTTGTTCTTGTACCCTATGCCCATATTAATAAAGCCTACGGTACTGTATACTTTCTTAACCGTGCTCTCTACCTTACCTACCTCCTTCAATAACTTATGCACGTATACACCCAGATCCCTCTGCTCTGCACCCCACTCAGAGTTGTATCTTTGTTTTATATCGTCTCTTCATTTTCTTCCTACCAAAATGAATCACTTCGTATTTCTCCGCATTGAATTTCATCTGCCACTTGTCCATCCATTCCACCAACTTGTCTATGTTCTTTTGAAGTTCTACACTATCCTTTTCACAGTTCACAATGCCTCCAAGTTTCATATCATTTGGAAGTTTTGAAATTGCATCCTGTAAACCATGGTCTAGGTCATTACTTGACAAAAGGAGCAACAGCAACATGGCAAATAAAATTTCATGCAGCAAGTGGTTGGGGTCTGGAATGCACTCCCTGAAATTGTGGTGGGGGCAGGTTCAATTGAGGCATTCAAAAGGGATTTGGACTGTTATCTGAAAAGGAAGAATGTGCAGGGTTATGGGGAGAAGGTGGGGGAATGGCACTAGGTGAATTGCTCATTCAAAGAGACAACAGTCCGAATGGCCTCCTTCTGAGCTGTGACAGTTCTGTGATAAATTGGATCTGTTTAGAGGTTTAGTTCTTTATTGAGCACCTCCCACTGATCATTTGTCATTTTATCCAGTAACCAATTTGTCTAGTTTAGACTGTGGACAGTCTCTGTCTCATTATTACCTAATCCCTGATGCTTAGTAGCTGTTTCACATTTCTCCCTTCCAAACACTATGCCGAACACAATCATATTATGATCATTAATAGATCAATGGTCATGCACCATGAGGCTGTTAGCTAAATCTAGCTTATTGCTCATTACGTTTACTGTATTTTATGACATGAATTTTTATTTTTGCCACAGGTTTTGCCTTAGCTTTTGTATTTTTGAGGGTTTGTATTAAACAACACAAAAATGTATTTTTGGGAGCTACAGCTTCATTTCAGAAGCCAAAAAATCTGTTGGTAGAAATTCTACTGGATCTCATTCAAAGATTTGGAGAAAATAAGCTGTCACAGAGAATGGATCAGACGCAAATCTCTTATACCAGAGGGAATCTTCTCAATGATACCCCTTTTCATGAAGTAATGTTGGCAAACCAAGGCACCTTCCTGGAATTGAAGGTCAATCTCCAGGACACTGCAATCCCAGGGAAAAATCACAGGGACATTAAAAAAGACAGTCCTTTTTTAATTTTCTTTGAGCATTTTTTTTTACCAGATATAAAAATATTGAAAATGGTGGCGTTGGGGATTGGGGGCAGGTAAAAAAGGCTGCTTGACCTACAATCAAGCATCATCCAATTAGATAATGAGTCTTTTTGCTTTCCAATTGGCATAGGAAGGCAGTGCATCACAAGGATGGATCTTTTGGCCAATTAATGGCTGGAGTGTGGAGGAAAGTCATGTGGTGAAACCTCCAGGAATACATTTACTCAGAGTTAGCAAGCCTACATGTTTGGCAAAGTTCTGCCTGTGTTACCTATGCTGGAGCATGGGAATAATACAGAGTTATGCTATTCCCTCCAACCAGACCTTCAGATAACATCTCAGGATATCTCTAAATGAGATGGCAGTCTTGAACCTCCAAGCCACCAGATAACTCAAAACAACTTCTGCTGAATTGGTTAATTCAGCATGTACTAAGTATCAGCAGATGGAATATTCATTCTTTGCCAGCACAACCCTTTTTGGCAATTTTCCCATAGGAAAGGCAACAACAGCATTAGAGAGCAAGGTACTTTTTCCTGGTGCCATGCTTTCCTAAAGAAGCATTGATGACACCCAAGGGACATGTCTGCCAATAGACATGTAAGAATCATTTTTAAATGCAGAAGTTTTTTGGCAGGGTTATTTGTGGCAATTGAGCCTTTTGTCCCATGTCATCAGTCTGAAGTCCACATGATTTTGATGCTCAAGCCTCATTTACAGTTCAGTTATCGGTTGCTTACAGTTTTCCAGTGTTGAAGGCAGCAGTAGGACTTCCTGTCTGTGAACTTAACTTGGAAGCATTGCACACATGGTGCTGTATCGTACTGCCAATCATCTTGTTCTTGTCTAATTTTTCTGTGCCATGCTGACCCTTGTTTTTCTCTTTTGTTAGGTCTGTCTGAAGACCTGGACCCTGTAGAGCATGACTGAAGAAGCAAATAATTTACCCAAAGAAGCACCAACACCCAGTCCATATCTTCCAGTAACAACACAAGAATTGGCACACAGCCAGATCAAATGAAAGTAAACAGGGCTATTTGAAAGGATGGTCCAGGTGGCTCTCTGGATGGCAAGCTTGACTAGCTTAATTGAAGAGGACAGTGAATGGACCTAGAAATTGGGCCTTATAGCAATCAGATCGCTTTCTAAGTCCCCAAAATAGCAGGCAAGAAGTGCCACACACTTCCAAGCACAGGTGCACCGTCTGCTATATTGGTAGAGGAGGTAGCGCATGTGTCAGGAACACATGCCTTCAACATTGTAAGTTTAAATAATTGATGTGCTTTATGTAGGACCCATTCTCAATGGCACTTCACTGCCATGCACCGACCTTGCCTAGCAAAACATGATGATGAGTGGAATGAAGGCATCGTCTCCTGTATAATTTAAAGGCATCATTTAGTAATTGCACAGTATTTGTTGGTTTGCTATTTCTGCCTATTATTTGATTTCTGGGTGTTTTTTGCTGAGTTCTAGCACCCTTCAAAGTTCAAGTTATTTGCAGAAAGACAGACTTGACCGCTTTTGGGTTGCTGCTGTTGTTTGTCCCGTAAATTGTTTGGCTGGAAACTTGGGTAATCTAATAGGGCTGCATTTGGAAAAGCAAGGGAGACACAGAATAGCAAGGGAGACACAGAAAAGCAAGGAAGACACCACAGAGCTGCAGAAGATGCCAGAAGACAAAGAGGAGGAGGGCACTCAACAGGGTGCCACATCTACAGAGGGTGTTCAAGGAGCACATCTACCTCAACGTAACTGAGGAGGAATGTCTAAGACATCTTCACTTCATGAAGTTTGTTACCAAGCAATGTCATCTGCTGCAAGCACTATTAAATCCTAAAATGGATAGCACTGCCTGTGGCCATCAAGGCCGTTGTCACCCTTAACTTTTATGCTAACTGCTGTTTTTAGGCTGCAACAGGTGACATAACATTTCACAGTTTGCATTGAGTTACCGTTGGAGATTACCAAGGCTCTCTACACGATGAGAAATAATTAGATTTTACCCATAGGCAAGGCATAGCAGGGAGGAAGAGCACAAGATTTGCCCACATGGCAAATTTAACTATGATGTGAAGTGCCATTAACTCAATGCACATGCTCCTTACATGTTCCCCAACACCAGCCAGCCTGTTTTTATTCATGGGATGTGGGCATCAGTGGCAAGGCCAGCATTTCTTGCCCATACCTCATTGCCATTGAGAAAGTGGTGGTGTACAACCATCCTGAACTGCTGCAGTCCCTGTGGTGTAGGCACACCCACAGTGCTATTGGGAGGAAATTCCAGGATTTTGAACCAGTGACAGTGAATGAACAGTGATATATTTCCAAGTCAGAATGGTGTATGGCTCGGAGGGGAACTTGCAGGTGATGGTCCTCTCATGCAACTGCTGCCCTTGTCCTTCTAGGTGATGGAGTTTGTGGGTTTAGAAGGTGCTGTTGATGGAAGCTTGGTTAGTTGCTGCAGTGCATCTTGTATGTGGTACACACTGCTGCCACAGTGTGTTATTGAATGATTGAATGTTTAAGGATGGGGTGCCGATCATGCAGGCTGCTTCGTCCTGCATGGTGTCAAGCTTCTTGAATGTCTTTGGAGCCACTCTCATCCAGACAAGTGGAGAGTATTCCATCACTTCTTGACTTATGCTTTGTAGATGGTGGACAGGCTTTGGGGAGATAAGGAGTGAGTTACTCACTATAGAATTCCCAGCCTCTAACCTGCACTTGTAGCCACAGTATTTATATGGCTGGTCCATTTCAGTTTCTGGTCAATGGTAACCCCTCAGGATGTTGATAGTGGGAGATTCAGTAATTGCAATTCCATTGTATGTCCAAGGGAGGTGGTTAGATTCTCTCTTGTTGGAGGTAGTCACTGCCTGACACCTTGACACCTGTGTGGCCTGGATATCATATGCCACTTACTAGTCCAAACCTGAATGTTGTCCAGGCTTTGCTGCATATGGACACAGACTGCTTCTGTATCCGAAAAGTTGTGAATGGTACTGAACATTGTTCATTCATCAGCAAACAATTCCACTTCTGACCTTTTTATGAGGAAGGAGGTCATTGATGAAGTAGGCCAGTCAGGGGCCAGCAGCTCTATTTAACAGCAGTGCCACAGGGGAGGTGGTGGCTGCTGCCTGTGTCACACCCACCCGAGGCCCAGGATCACAGACCGCAGGTGAGTTATGGTGGGGAGGTGGGACACAGGGTAGGAGTCACAGTGATGGGGGTTGACAGCAGGGGCAGGGCTTGATCTCAGTGGTCTCCCTCCATCCACTCCTTGAAGCTGGGTCACTCAATCAAGCACTGTGCATCTTTGAATGAGGGACCCCTCCCCTTTCCAGGAGCCCACAAGTGACCCTCCACAGGGTTGCTTGTCGTGCTTTGCACACGGCGAGCCCCTTGTGCTCCGCTAGTTCAGTAATCGGGATGGAGGTGGGAAGGTGACAGGATCCCCTTTTGCCACCCTCCTACCTGATTAAATACCACCCCACCACCAAACTCGCCACTGAGGGAGGGCATTAAATTCCACCCACTGTATGCAGATCCCTCTTCCAATATAATTTTGAAAGTCTGCATAGGTTCACTGTCTGAGTTGGTGGTTACAAGAGTAAGATCAAGTGATGGTGCACCTTCTACTACACTGTTCTCATCTTCCTCTAATGGCTGCTGTGTGTCATATTCTCAGGAGTTGAACTTATAGGACATGCATTAGGTTGCGGTATGAGGTAGAGCAGGGAGAAAAAGTGAGTCATGAGAAATTCTGTAGCTCATCATGCGAAATGTGTGGGATGAGAGAGAAATGAGAGGAAACAAAGAGAATAAGTAAACCCTGATCAATGACTGCTCCATTACCATCTATGGCTACAGGCTCCACTTTACCCCTTCACATTATTGCCAGGCCACTTTATTCAGTGGCAGAAAGGGCATGCGGACATACTCTTCCTCCTTTAATGCCACCCAGCTTCAGATGTTGTGCAGGTGCTTCCTCCTGCAAAAAAAGGTGGTGTATTAGTGAGAGTCTTTTGATTGTTTGGAGAATGTGGCTGTAATGATGTGATGTGAGTTATGGTTGTAAGATTTGACATAATACTGAGTATGTGAAGATGAGTAGAAGAATGCTTAGCGAAGCACACATTGCTGGCTAGTGGAGGAAGAGAGTTAGTGAGGCAATTAATGAGAATGTGAATGATGAGCTGTGATGAGAAAATAGTCAATCAGTGTCCTTACCTTGACAACTCCATTCAAAGCATTAAACGTCTTCCCTGCAGTAGTGGCCTTGATGCGAATGGCCAACAGAGGAGGGACATCACTTTACCCCACAGGGGAGCAGGAAGTCCTTCAGGCATCTGAGCAGGAAGCAAAGGAATAAGTTTGCCACCTTTAAGAAACTCTCCCCCCACCCCCTCCAAGAGGCATACAGCAAATAAACAGCATGGGTAGCACTTGCTGCCCACATGAATAAATGATAATGAGCTGCCTGCATGAATCCACACTGGTGTTGGTAGTCCACACGTTTTCACCCAAAATTGAATTTTTTGGCTGTTGGCTTGAGGAGTTCAGCCTTCAAAAGAAAACCGCTTGTAACATACCTACAATTGAATGAAGTATTTGAAAACTTGCATAGGAGCTGCCACACTGTGTCTGAGGTATGGAGCAGCTTGTTTATGGGCAGGATTTTCCGGTTGTCTGACGTGCCCAGGAGCGGTCGGGAAACGGTCCGCCACTTGCGGTCGGCCCCCGACCATGATTTCACACTGGCTGGCCAATTAATGCCAGCCAGCATGAAACGCATGCCGAGAACCTCAGCACCACTGGGGTGGGGATGGGAGGAGAGTCAGCGCAGCAGCCTGCATGTGCGCAGGGGAGCACACACTGAAAGCTCCCTGAAGGCAGGGAACTGAAGATTTGTAGAAACAGAAATAAAGATTTTAAAAATGAGAGAAACATGTCCCCATGACTCAGTCACATGAACAGGGACATATTAAAAATGTCTAAAGATTTTTTTTAATCACAGTTGGAAACTTCATCCCACCTGTGGATGAGTTTTTATAAAAAAATCCAAAGGCTGCCTGGCCAATTCACCTCAACTGTAAGGTTGGACGGGCAGCAAAAAGTTGCTTTCAAGTAATTGATTAAGGGCCTTAATAAGCCTCTTAATTGTCAGCGGGCACACTGCTGCTTCTCGCGCACGCCAGCTGACCAAAATACCGCACAAGTGCGCGATGACATTGAGCTGCTTGTCTGACGTCATTGCGTGCTATCTTACATCCGATCAGGTCGGCACGCGCCTGCCCGCGGGATGTAACATCCTGCCCTATAATTCTGTCTTAAGACATCAACACTCTGCAGTTTACCGTAGAGTATAAAGTCACCGCTATGGATGCTGCGGTCAGGCACACACACACACACACACACTCTGAAGGATTTTCCCCTCGGCGATTTGGGGGCGGGTTCCGCTCGCCAAGGGGAAAATGACACAGGATGACATCGGGAGGAACCCCTGATGTAATCCCAGTCCATTTAAATCTTCAGGAAGGTGGGCGGACAGCGAAATCAGCTGTCTGCCCGCCGACCTCTCAATGGCCAATTAAGGCCATTGACAGGCTAATTAACCTTGTTAAAGACCCTGCCCATCCAAGCTTAAGGCTGGCGGGCAGGCCAGGTACCCCAGAGGGCTCCAGATTATTCATGAAACTTCATCCACTGGCGGGATGAAGTCTCATATCCGTTTTTTAAAAATTTGATAAACTTTATGTGTTTCTTATTAACATGTCCCATCTCGTGTGACATTGTCACATAAGGGGGACATGTTAATAATTTTAATATTTCTCTATTTTTTGACTTTTCTTACCTGTCAGTAAACTCCCTGAGACAGCACTTTGCCTCAGGGAGCAGTGCGCTCATTTGCGCTTATGCCCAAAAGAGCACACTTTGACAGTTGGGGATTCCCCCCCCAGCACAGGAAGCACATAGCGCTTCCTGTCGGGCAGGCCGCTGGGCAGGCCTTAATTGGCCCGCCCACTCAAAACGGCGGCAGACCCCGTTTCAGCAGCAGGGGTCGGCTGCCCGCCCGCCGCCAAGCCAGTGGGGCCTGCACGCCCGCCAAGGGCAAAATTCTGCCCACAGTCTGTGTCCTTAGCTCTTGCACAGAAACTCATTCAAGCTCTGGGTTTCACTGTCACAATTACTTTCTAAGAGCTGGTGAATGTGTCGATAGGGGCTTCAATCGCAGATCTCCAATAGTCTACTTTCCCACAGGTCAGTGGGAATGATGAGTCACAACAACATGGAATCAACAGTAGTACAATAGGAGTGGCCTCTCTGAGGATTACAGTTTATCTGCCAGCCCCTCAACTAATATTCATCACTGCTAAAAAGCCACCTGTGTCAGTTGCCAACCACAAGCATCTCAAGGGCCTTCATTTGAGCAACAGCAACTTTCCACCACCCAAGCTGCAGCCAGTGAAGAGACACTTCATAGGAGAGATGCAATGGGCAAGAAATTGCTTAAGCAAAGCACTATGGGTTAACACATGGGTGAAAATAAGATGTTATGGTTATTGTCATCGTCAGCACATTTTGAATTTGATTTTAAGTTCTTCATTGCAGGGTGAAAGGACTAATAGAAGTGGTATTGAGTAATGTTATTGCCATGATGCAGGTTGGAATGGGGGAAGTCGTTCAGTGGAAGTATTGGTCTTTCAACTTCCTTTTCCTGATTTCAGCAAGCATCTTCTGGGCTGCTAAATCACCATTTCCCCCAAAGGACTGCTGCTGCATTCAGCCAGAAATGCATTCAAATGAGGCCTGGCAGTTAAAGGGTGCTGGGACCTAAAGTCAAGCACACCAACAGAAATTCTGTCTGCTTCATTTGACTTCCCATCATGAGTTAAAATCAGCCCTGAAGTATGAAGTTGAATTTCAGGTTTATGAATTTTGGATTTTTCAAAAGGTCACTAAATTATTAAACAGTTTTACATTATTTTTGCATATCGTTTTTATTTTATTGCAGCCTATTCTCTCTGTATTCTTTCCAAATTTATTTCCAATGTGCCTCCCTTATGGATTCTTGTCCTTTTCCTATTGTGAGTCCTGGTACATCTATTACATATTACTCCCTCCCACCCCCATCCTTCAAGTTCTGTCATCTACTGATTTGTGTTTGCTTATTGCTTAACAAGTTTCCAGTCTTCACAAACTCACAATGCAAACATGGAAGTTGTTGTTTGTAAAATGATCTGCACCTTTACAGTTATTTCGCTCTTACTGCTCCACCGTCTACATCACTTCATAGTTTCTCATTAGACAAACAATAATTACGGTTTTAATTTAACGTTTCTGTTTTAATGAAGCTTTAACAACATGTATTAAATTGTTTGAGATGGTTTAACAATAATTATTATATATCATATTATTGTTTTGTTGCATTATCTTCTAGACATTCAGAAACTATTGTTTGTTTATAGTATAAAATAAAACTTATATGTTCTGCACTCATATGCATCTTACATATGTATGGATAAATATGTATAATATCTTTTAGAAATGGAACCTGCTCAGAATGTTGGAAATGTGACAGTTAAACCTTCTGATTCCTTTTCAGGTATGTTTTCTATATTTTTCAATTCACCTTCTGTAGATCTTGTGATATTTTGTACATTGTTATCACAAATGTTCATTAAACAAATTAGTGGCCTAGAAATTTGATTCTGCTTGAAAATGGGCATGTAAGTACCACATAGAAATGACTGTCATGAGGCAAGCGTAGAGTAACAACTATTTAATGGTTGCATAACTGTTTGGGAAATCATACTTAACTGATGCTACTTAAAAGTAGCCAACTCCTTTGAAGGGAGAGATGCAATCTGGCTGGATGCAACAGGGACATTTTTTAAAGGGATAAAATGGCTAGAGAAGAGGTACAGAATGGGTTCTCAGATGTAGGAGGAGGAATATTACACCCCCAAGAGGTGGGAAAGGCATCACCTTCAAAGCCAGCGGGAAGAGATCACTGAGGATGGAAATGCCAGCAGCTTAGTTGAGTTCGGAGGATATGGCTGTAATGCAGAAAAAAAGTTCAATCTCCTCAAGGATATTAAAGTAAGAATCTTATCTCTCACCTCAATTATGTCACACCTCCTCACACTTTATCACCTGCAGCCACACTCCACACAATATTCCTTTTCCTCACATCCCTTCACTTTCCTACAATCACCTTCTTCTCCTCCTACTCACACACTCTGCACTACCATCATATTGCAACATCACTCCCTCACACATGACATCTTCCACACAACATACAAACTATTTCTATATTTGGAGACCTCTCCAAATCTCTACCTCTCTTGCTTCTTTTAAGATGCTCTTTAAAATCTACTTCTTTAACTAATCTGTTGACTATCCATACTAATATTGCCTTATGTGGCACCATGTCTCATTTTACTTCAAAATGCTCCTGTGAAGAGCCCCAAGACTTTTGTTGGTGTTGTTATGACAGAACATTCTTGAAACACCTCACAAGTGTATGGTGAACACACTTTCTTGCAAGAAAAGTCATCGCACAAGCTGCAGGAATAGGTAGTGAGAAGTGGCTGAGCCTGCATGCACACCCTTACCCTCCAGAATAAGTTATGCTGGCCTTCATAGGCAATACATTAGTCATGGCCATGTTCAGTGGCAATGCTGGAACAGAGACTGCACAGGGCTTCTTCATATCTTCTTTTACCTTTCTTATCTATCACATTTTACACACACTGCATGATAAACTTCAAATGTTTTCAACAGCATCTCTTGCTGCTCTCACCTCAGTTCAGGGACCTGTGCCAGTGCAGCAAGAGGATGCTAGCCTTCACTTTTATTGACTCAAGGAAGCGTCAGCTTAAAGACTAGGTCCATGTGTACTTTACAGGGCTGGCTGGAGGAGCGGTTTTCAGATGGTCAATCACCAGCCACAAGTGTATCGGAGCTACTGCATGAGGATAGAATAACTTGGGCGCTAGCTCTCCAGAGAGCAACATTATATTCTAGCTCCGCTGCAGAGAATTCAAATTGAGTCAGTTTGGTTAGTCCAGTCTGCTGAAGAAGGCTGATGGGCATACACCAGGCAGTGCTAAGTGCACTGGCAGGCTGCCACCGAGCTTGTGACAGTAGCTCAAAGCATGGAGGAGTCCAGTTCTAATTTGTGTGAGACTTAATGCAGAATATGGAGATCCTTCTGTTTAATCTGGATTTAAAGGACACAAACATGATAGTAGCACCCTTCACAATGGAACTGTTGCTGACAGGTTCCATGGCAACTCACTACTGCCACAGTAGCCCATATGGCTGCCATCTTGGTCCCAGAAGCTAATGTTGACAGGACGTCTAGAGTGTCACATTGAAGAGCTGAAGTGAAGTATCAGGAGGGTGGCGTTGGCTCTATGGTAGAGGAAACTGCCATGTCAGCATGCCTGCTCCTTCCAACATCCATTGCGCCTGTGCTCTTGTTAGTGTTGCATTCATAGTCTCAAGGCCCACTGCTGGTCATGATCATCATCTGGAGTATCCTCCGTGGAAGCACAATAGCCTTCCACTTGCCAAGCAGTAATGATTGGGGAATCACTTTGTACAAACACTTGGATAGGTAAGAATATATGAACATAGAAAAGAAGTTGAATGTATAGTCCCTCAAGCATACTCCACCACTCAGTGCAATCATGACTGATCTTTTGCCCCCAACTCCACTTCCCTGGCCCCTTCCCATATCCCTTGGTTCCCTGGGAGACCAAAAATCTGTCTCGGCCTTAAATATATTCGACAATGAAACATCCACAACCCTTTGAGGTTGAGAATTCCAAAGATTCACAGCCCTTTGAGTGAAGAAACTTCTCCTCATTTGAGTCCTAAATGATCGCTGCCTTATCCTGAGACTGTGCTCCTGTGTTCTAGATTCCCCAGCCAAGAAAAAATCTTTCAGCATCTACCCAATCAAGCCCTTTCAGAGGGCAGAATCTTCTGGTCCTGCCAGCAGTGGCAATTGTGGCAGGGAACTTAATTTGATATGAGGCCAAAAACCTGTTTCTTGACATCAGGATGAACTGTCGGAATTTTGTTCTCTGGACTTTTAAGGCGGGTTAAAGATGGGTCAAGCTTCCTGACAAACAATGTTGGGAAACCCTTTGGAGTGCATTAGCATCTCATCCACACTCATTAAAAGGCCACTTTGCCAGTAAGTTCCCCTCCAAATGAAGTTCTTCTCCAGTGAGAATTTAGAACTTTCAGTTTTACGACTGTGTGTAAATGGCATGCACCTGGCGAATTTCACCTCCTCCACAACTTTGAGCTCTGTAGATGTTGCATTTGCCTTCTTGGGGACTGTTCGGAACTTCATTCATATCGAGTGCCAGGAGCAAAAGCTGCGTCAAGGCTAGACACGGGAGGCAGGGCCAGTAGGGAAGGGGGTGAGGGTGGAGTGAAGGCTGGACAGGGGAGGGAGATCCAGCAGGAAAGGGTGGGAAGCTGTCCTGGGAAGGAAGACAGACTATCCAGGGCATGTCGGAAGGGTGTCCATGAAAGGAAGGCTGGGTGTGTTAGAAGGGTGTCCGAAGAAGGAAGCAAGACTGTCCTGGGCATGTTAGCATGTCACACGTCTTGGTCCTGTTGTTGGGCAGGGAGCATTGTCAAGAGATGTGTCTAAAGGGCATGGTCTGTGGGCTGTTGAATTTGGTCCTAGGGCTTTGAAGGAGAGTACTAGGACTCGAGGGTACAATCACAATCAGTGAAGAGAGTTGAATCTGGTAGGATGCAGTGCAAGGCTCATTGTGGGGGAGGGGGGGGTGGTGTGGTAGTTGACCGTCATATGTGGGGAAGTGTCTCAGAAAGTCAGGGTACAGCTGGCCTCAAGAACGGGAGGGGTCAGTGTCAGGAGCCTCTTGGCTAGGCCAGCATTTTTGTTGCCCTCTCCTAATTGTCTTTGAGAAGGAGGCGATGAGCTACCTTCTTGAACCACTGCAGTCCATATGGTGTAGGTGCACCCATAGTGTTGTTAGAGAGGGAGTTCCAGGATTTTGACCTAGAGACGGTGAAAGGAATCGGGTGAGCAGGAATGTCAACATAAATAATAATTGGGTCCAGGGTAATCAGGGGAGGCTAAATGGTTTCAGGAGGGAGAGGAATTAGGAGTGATTGTGGAGGAGAATGGGGGATCTTGGTGGGTAACAGGAGGAGGGTCGAATGTGTTATAAGTGCTGCCAAGACTTGAATCTCGCAAGGTCGTGGGCAGTTGGTAAAAGGTCTCAAGCATTTGATATGGGAGGGGTCTCAGAACAGATGGGAAGAGTTAATGACTTGGCTTTTTGGCCGGGGGAAGAGGTATCCTATTAATTATTAGTTCACTCCACGGAGTACCAGGCTGAGCTGAGTTCTATTTTTTATTCTTTCACTGGACAAGGGCATTGTTGGCAGTGGTGCAGGTGGTGTGCTGCCTTCTTGAACTGCTGCAGTCCATGTGGCGTAGGTGCATCCACAGTGCTGTTAGGGAAGGAGTTCCAGGATTTTGACCCAGCAACAGTGAAGGAATGATGATATAGTTACAAATCAGGTTGGCGTGTGGCTTGGAGAGGAACTGCAGGTGGTGGTGTTCCCATGCATTGCTGCCTTGTCCTCTAGATAGTAGAGGTCATGGGTTTGGAGAGTGCTTGTAGTAATCAGATGTGTAACATACCTTTAAGATAAATGTTGTAATGGATCACATGATCTTGGTATCCAATAGCAGAGCAGTACTAGTCAGTAGTCTTGAGTTAGAGTCTGAAGTGTAAAGACAGAGTTTTGAGTTGTAATCATACAAATGTAGCTGCTGAGTTCCTTTTGTAAATAAACAGAATGTGTTTCTTCTAAGAAGGATCTATTGATCTTCTCTGTCTTTGGTACCCACTCGGTCACCCCAAAACAAGCATTCAATCCAAATCCTTAAGTCTCAACAAACCAGGGTACAGGATCCAATAAACTGGCGACAAGAATAAAAAGCAAAAAAAAGACACAAAAAGATGAGAAAAAGCAAGAAAGAACAAAGGAAATCAAGAGAACCGAAATCAGGCCATATCTCGCACAGTAATTGTATGTAAAATTTCTGCCCTAATTGCTAAAACAGTCCCCTCAAAGTATGCCACAATTTGGAAGAGTTGAACC
Source organism: Carcharodon carcharias (assembly GCF_017639515.1). Taxonomy (NCBI): domain Eukaryota; kingdom Metazoa; phylum Chordata; class Chondrichthyes; order Lamniformes; family Lamnidae; genus Carcharodon; species Carcharodon carcharias. The sequence continues at coordinate 22,342,869 of NC_054479.1, forward strand.
TTTTGATCCAGCCTTGGACGATTGGTCTCATTATGTTGAATGCCTCGCGTTCTTCTTCCAGACGGACGACATTGCTGGAGAGGAGAAGAAATAATAGGGTAGTAAATAGTGGGGGATTTTAACTTCTCCAACATTAACTGGGTTAGTCATAATGTGATAGGTTTAGAGGGAGCGAAATTCTTAAAATGCATCCAAGAGAGCTTTTTAAACCAGTGCGTAGAAGATCCTACAAGAGAGGGGGTGGTCCTGACTTAATTTTAGGGAATGAAGTTGGGCAAGTGGCAGAGGTATCAAGGGGGGAGCATTTTGCAGGTAGTGATCATAACTCCATTAGATTCAAGGTTGTTATGGAAATGGACAAGGATAGGCCAGAAATCAGAGTTCTAAATTGGAGGAAGGCTGATTTTAATAAGATCAGATATGATTTGGCCAGAATGGACTGGGAGCAGCTACTTTTAGGTAAATCTGTGTCAGAGCAGTGGGACTCATTCAAGAAGGAAATAGGGAGAGTACAGGGCCAACATATTCCAGTAAAGACAAAGGGTGAGACCAACAAATCCAGGGAACCTTGGATGTCGAAGGATATACAGGATTGGATAAAGAGAAAAAGAGAGGCTTATGGCTCAAAACAGAGGAAGCTGTAGAAGAGTATAGAATGTGTGGGGTGGGGAGGAACTTAAAAAGGAAATTAGGAGAGCAAGAAGGGGGCGTGAAAAAACATTGGCAGGTAAAATAAAGGAAAAATCCAAAGTTATGTTACAAGTACATTAAGAGTTAAAGGATAACTAGGGAAAGAGTAGGGCCCATTAAGGACCATAGTGGTAATTTGTGTGTGGAGCCGGAAGACGTTGATAGGGTTCTAAATGAATACTTTGTGTCGGTGTTCACAAGTGAGAGGGATGACGTGGGTATGGAAATCAGGCAGAAGGACTGTAATATATTTAAAGAAATTAGCATAGAAAGGAAGGAGGTTCAAAGTGGTCTGGCAGGCTTAAAAGTAGATAAATCTCCAGGATCGGATGAAATGTATCCTAGGCTGTTGAGTGAGGCAAGGGAGGCGATAGCAGGAGTGCTGGCAGTAATTTTCAATACCTCTGGCCACAGGAGAGATGCCAGAGGAATGGAGGACAGCCAATGTGGTACCATTATTCAAGAAGGGAGGAAGGGATAAACCAGGGAACTACAGACTAGTCAGTCTAACCTCAGTGGTGGGGAAAGTATTGGAAGCAATTCTGAGGGTCAGAATTAATCTACACTTTGAGAGGCAGAGATTAATCAAGGACAGTCAGCATGATTTTATTAAGGTGAGATCATGTCTGACCAAATTGATTGAATTTTTCGAAGAGGTGACCAGGTGTGTAGACGAGGGCAATGCATTTGACGTAGTCTACTTGGACTTCAGCAAGGGTTTTGATAATATCCCACATGGGAGGCTAATAACGAAGATAAGAGCCCACGGGATCCAAGGCAATTTGGCAAATTGGATCCAGAATTGGTTGAGTGGCAGCAAGCAGAGGGTGATGGTCGAGGGGTGTTTTTATGACTGGCTACCTGTGTCCAGTGGGGTTCCACAGGGATCAGTATTGGGTCCCTTGCTATTTGTGGAATATATAAACAATTTAAACTTGAATGTAGGAGGGTTGATCAGTAAGTTCGTGGATGATACGAAAATTGGTGGGGTGGTAAATAGTGAGGAGGATAGCCTTAGATTACAGGAGGATATAGACGGGCTGGTCAGATGGGCTGATCAGTGGCAAATGGAATTTAAACTGAATAAGTGTGAGACGATGAACTTGGGCAGGACAAACAAGGCTCGGGAATACACGATGAATGGTAGGACGCTGGGAAGTACCGAGGATCAGAGGGACCTTGGTGTACATGTCCACTGGTCCCTTAAGGTAGCAGGACAGGTAGATAAGGTGGTTAAGAAGGCAAATGAGATACTTGCCTTTATTAGCCAAAGCATAGAATATAAGAGCAGGGAGGTTATGCTGGAACTGTATAAAATGCTGGTTAGGCCACAGCTAGAGTATTGCGTGCAGTTCTGGAATCCACACTATAGGAAGGATGTGATTTCACTAGAGAGAGTGCAGAGGAGATTTACCAGGATGTTGCCTGGGCTGGAGAGTTTTAGTTATGAGGAGAGATTGGATAGACTGGGGTTATTTTTCCTGGAGCAGAGGAGATTGAGGGGGGGACATGATTGTGGTATATAAAATTATGAGGGGCATAGATAGAGTAAACAGGAAGGAAATTTTCCCCTTGGTGGAGGGATCAATAACCAGGGGGCAGAGATTTAAGATAAGGGGCGGGATGTTTAGGGGGGATGGGAGGAAGAATATTTCTACCCAGAGGGAGGTGGGAATCTGGAACTTACTACCTGAAAGAGTGGTAGAGGCAGAAACCCTCACAACATTTAAGAAACATTTGGATGTCCACTCACAATGTCATGGCACAGAAGGCTGTAGGCCTAGTGCTGGAAAATGGGATTAGAATAGTTAGGTACTGGTTTGGCTGGTGCAGACTCGATGGGCTGAAGGGCCTTTTTCTGTGCTGTAGACCTCTGTGATTCTATGAATCTATGAGAAGTGCATGGTCCTCTTATCCATGTGTGGGAGTAAGACATATGGATTAATTCAAAATTTGTTGGCACCCAGATGCCCCAGATTCGAAAAGTTTTGATACCTTAGTGAGCCTCGTAAAGAATCACCACCAGCCAGTCTTCAAGAATGAACTTGAAAGATTGAGCGGCTACAAGCAAAAATTCATGCGGATCCAAAGGCAACACCCAGATTTATGAAGGAAAGACCAGTAGGTAGAAAGGTAGACGCCGAACTGGACAGATCAGAAAACCTGGGAGTGACACAGCCTGTGCAGTTTTCAGAATGGGCAGCACCAATTGTACCTGTTCTCAAAACTGACCAAAGTGTTCAAAATTAACAGTCAATAAAGTGGCTAAGTTGCACAGACACCCCATATCAAAAATTGAAGACTTGTGCACTAGACTGGCAGGTGGAACTGCCTACATGAAGCTTGATATGAGTCATGCTTATCAATAATTGGAATTAGAGAAGGCCTCGCTGAAGTTTGTCACCATTAATACACACAAAAGTTTGTGCCAAAATACCCGTTTACCTTTTGGCGTACCTTCAGTTTGCACCATATTCCAAAGATCCATGGAAAGTTTACTTCAGGGACTGCTCCATGTTGTAGTTTATTTCGATGACGATCTGGTGACAGGACTCACTGAAAAGGAACATTTGGTAAACTTGGAAGAAGTTTTAAAACATTTTTTGCAGGTGGGAGTGCGTTTGAAAAAAGAAAAGTGCACATTCCCAGTGAAAGAGGTAACCTACCTTGGTCACAAGGTAGATTCACAATTTGAGGAAAAGGTGAAAGTCATTAGAGTGGCACCAGCACCAAAGAATACATCCAAACTCAAATCATTCTTGGGGATGTTCAATTACTATGGACGCTTCTTGCCTAATTTGTCAACAGAATTAGACTTACTGTATTACTTGTTCAAAAAAAAACAATGATAGTCTTGGCAAACACCATAGGAAGAAACTTTCACATAAGTGAAAGAGTTGTTGCAATCATCTGCCCTACTGGTACATTTTGACCTGAAGAAAGAGTTGGTGTTGACATGTGACACATCTCCCTATGGAGTGGGAGCAGTTGTCTCCCATCGAATGGACGATGGATCAGAACAGCCTATAGAATATGTACCAAGAACACGCAATACAACAGAAAAGGGGTACTCACAGATAGAAAAAGAAGGCATGTCAATCACCTTTGGTGTTAAGAAATTCCACCAGTAGGCACACATTCGTCATTTTACTATCATATCGGGCCACAAGCCATTGCTGAGATTGTTCAGCGAAGACAAGGCTACACCATCTCTTGCCTCATCAAGAATATAAATTAATCTTGGATTGTATGAGTATGCTTTCATTCATAGACCCGGGAGTCAAATTGCAAACGTTGATGCATTTAGTCATTTGCCCATGCAAGTAAGCAATGAGGATGTTCCAATTCCTCAAGAATTCATTTTATTATTGAACTTCCTGGATTCATCACCGATATGTGCTAGACAGTTAAAGATTGGACAAATCGAAATCCAGTCTTATCCAAAGTACGAGAACAAGTTCTTCATAGTTGGTCACAAGATCAGGAATCTGACGGAATGAAACCATATTCCAGAGAAGATCCAAGATAACCAGCCAGGAAGGTATCCTATTGTGGGGAGCACAAGTGATTGTTCCTCCAAAAGGACAAAAGCCATTGTTGTCTGAACTTCACAGTGCACACCCACTTCCAAATGAAGGCCATAGCACACAGCTATCTATGCTGATCTGGGATAGATGGAGAAATAGAGAACTTAGTGAGAAGTTGTATGCAGTGTCAGCAAGTGCAAAAGTTACCCTCAACAGCTCTGTTACACCCTTGGGAGTGGCCAGAAAGGCCATGGGTGCGATTACGCATCGATTATGTGGGACCTTTCATGGGAACAATGTTTCTACTTATTGTCGATGCTTACTCAAAATGGATGGATATATATGAAGTGAAGCCACTGACATCTTCTGCTACAATTGACTACTACGGCAATCAATAGACTGCCAGAAGTGCTCGTATCAGACAATGGAATGGTATTTACGAGTGCTGAGTTTCACCGATTTATCAGCCTCAATGGTATTGCTCATATAAAAACTTGACCTTACTATCCTTCTTCAACTGGACTAGCTGAGAGAGCGATTCAGCCATTCATGATTGGTATAAAGAAATTGTCTGGAGATTCTATAGCGATTAAACTAGCACGTTTTCTTTTCCATCATAGGACTACCCCTCATACAACAACAGGTGTCACACCTGTGGAATTATCGATGAAGCACCATCTCCGATCAAGATTGCGCCTAATTATGCCAAACTTGGGGGAGAAGTTGGAAAGAAGTCAGGGAAGTCAGAAAACTGGACATGACTGGCACAGTTGTGACAAGACATTTCATGTAGGAGAGAAAGAATATGTGAAGAAGTTTAGAGAAGAACCAACACGGCTGTTTGGTGAAATAAACGCAGTAACTGGACTTCTTTCCTATCATTGAAAGTGGAAGTCATACAGAGACATGTAGATCATATAAGAAGAGGAGAAACAAAATACCCAGAAATGATTCCACCAGTGTTCATGACTAAGACATCTCCTGTTGAAAGAACTCAACTGATATGTCTGAAGGGTTGACTACCTGAAGGAGCTGAGGAACAGATTTTCAGGTACCTACCGAAGAGCCTGATGCTCAGACAACTCCAGTGAAGGAGGTTCCGGATAAAATATCGGAAGCTGTAGAGCTGAGACGCTCTACATGCATAAGGAAAGCCCCCAGAAAGACTGACTTTGTAAATTACTTATATGTGTGAAAACTTTGATATTTTGAGAAAAATTGTAAAATGTATTTCTGAATAAAGGGGGAGGGATGTAGTAATCTGATCTGTAATATACCTTTAAGACGAATGTTGTAATGGTAGATCATATGATCTTGGTATCCAATTGCAGAGTAGCGCGGGATACCTCTGTAGTCAGAAGTCTTGAGTTAGGGTCTGAAGTGTAAAGACAGAGTTTTGAGTTGTAAGCACACAAGTGTCACTGCTGAGTTCCTTTTGTAAATAAACAGAATGTGTTTCTTCTAAGAACGATTATTGATCTTCTCTGTCTTTGGTACCCACTCGGTTACCCTGAAAAAAGCATACAATCCGGATCCTTAAGTCCCAACAAACCAGGGTACAGCATCCAGCTGTCAAAGGAGTCTTGGTGATTTGCTACAGTGCATCTTGTAGATGGTACATACTGCTGCCGTTGTCCATCAGTGGTGGAGGAAGTGGACGTTGAAGCTGGTGAACAAGGTGCCACTCAAGCAGGCTGCTCTGTCCTGGATAGTGTCAAGCTTCTTCACTGTTGTTGGAGTTGCACTCATTCAGGCAGGTGGACGGTGTTTCATCATACTCTTGACTTGTGCCTTGTAAATGATGGACAGGCTTTGGGGAGTCAGGAGATGAGTTACTCGCTGCAGAATTTCCAGGCTCTGACCTGCTCTTGTAACCACAGTATTTATATGGCTAGTTTAGTTCAGTTTCTGGTCAATGGTAACCCCCAAGGGGAGATAATTGGATTCTCTCTTGTAGTAAATGGCCATTGCTTGGCACTTGGCAGATGTTACTTGCCACTTATCAGCCCAGGGCTGAATGTTGTCCAGGTCTGATTGAGCAGACAATAGGCCTCTTAAAGATGAGGTTTGGATGTTTGGACCGCTCAAGTAAAGCTCCCCAACACTCACCATAGAGAGTGTCCCAGATCATCATTGTCTGCTGCACCCTGCACAACCTAGTGTTATAAAGAGGGGATGTTTTGTCTAAGGAAGTCATGGAGAAGTGAGATGTCTCCTCAGACGAGGAGAATATTGAAATGGATGGAACTGGCGTGGCCCAGGAGGTCGCCGATCCACATGTTGAAGCCATAGCATGGTTACGAAGCAGCAAACATGTAAGTGCCTATTTGACAGCTAACAGATTCCAGGCAGAGTAAGCTGCTGACACATTTGTTGAATTTTTTGATTTTCTATCCTTTGTTCACTGGAAGGCTCCAGCACCTTTTTACTTACAGACATTATTTTCTCTAATGTTTCCTGATTTATGATAGCTGAATTAAATTGCACTGCTTATTGTCTGCTCTGCTGTTGGTCTGATCCTTTGCATAAGCCCGACTATGCTAAAATGCAGAATCTTGAAGCTAAATGCACACATTAGAACCTACACAGCATTCCCTTCTTCCTTGACCTCAGGCACTTGTAAGTAGAATAGTAATTTCACCCATGCCCTCACAAAGTCTGTGTGCATGGCAGCTTGGAAGTAATGTCAAATCTGAAGTTGCCAGGGATGCACTCATGTCACCCTGCATCTGCTCCCAAAGGAGGGCACTCTGGCAGAAAGTTCTTTCAGGCAGAACTAGATAGATCAACCCACAGGAAGGAGCAGCATGAGAGCACCATTTGTCCCCTCGAAATCACTTCTCCATGCAGATTGATGAGAGATGATTGTGTTTCTCCCAACGGCCCCCCCACCCCCCACCCCTAGCCACCTATGGCCACTTGTACATCAGGAACCCACATCCCCTGACATATTTATCATGCCAATGAGTTTTGAGGTAATTTTGTAATCCACTCACTAGAGTGCCTCACCTGCATTATGGGTTTCTGAGGTGCAAGTACTCCGGACCCTCCAATTACAGAGACACCCACAAGTCTCTGTCCTAGATGGTTTTAGCATTTATGCAAGGTCTTCATCCATCATTGTAGACACACCAGCCAAGATAGAATTCTTTCTTGCATGGAGCCTACCGAGGCTTGTTAGAGCTGGTAATGCTTCTCATGTATAGCCTTACAATCCTCAGTACCCAACACACAGGCCCATTCTACTCTCTCTCCTCATTCACTATAACCCCTATCCTTCAATGATGTCCAGTACACTTTGGTTGCTAATCCTTTATGTGAGGTCGACTGACACCCTTCATAGGAAATGAGCAGGCCACACAGATGTGAACTCTGAGAAAGGCTTCAGCCAAATTCGCACACACCTCTTAAATCCTACATTCAAATGCCTCTTGCTGCCAAGGTTAATGTGCCTGTTGCTTCCTTACTTGCTGACTTCAGCTGCATGTTAGCTCGAAATAACAAATCATCAAGGAAGCCCATTCACGATTGAACATGCCCACCACAGCTTCCTCCAGACATTCAGGGCAGCTTCTAGTTTTAAGAGGACAGTGTAAAGTTTCAGTCTCTCAGCCCTTAAACTGCATCTACATTGCACCTTGCCATCCAAATAGCAGATTTAACTGCCTTTGAGTCGTCGTGCCATCCACCTACATCTGACATCAGGGCAACAGCAGCAAGAGATGCAGTGATCTCAATGAGTACATTTTTAGAGGTCAGAACATGGTGAACTGCAAGTAATGCTTTGCATGATGCGTGGTCAGGCAACACCACTTTCAAATGATGGCCAGTGCTTAATCATGCACATGTGGGATTATTGAATAATCACAATGTTAATAATGTGGGAGAACTGAATCTATTGAAAGTCCTGATTGAACACTGATGGGGACCCACATTCCAGAACCTTGAATGCCCACGAACATTGAAGCAACTAGCGGCAAGATGAAAGCCATGAGACTTCCAAACAGTGAAAGTGAACATATATTTGCAAGTGTCCAAAATATTTACAATGAGTGTACACCTGTGAGCCTTCAATACTTCCTAATTTTTTTTTATCCTACCACTATGTCTAGGTGCAACCCCGATATCCACAGCTAAGGTGAAGGCAGCCTGCTGACATCTATTGACTGTGAGGACTTAGGTGGGCGTCCTCTGATAACCCAAGGCCTACTAAGGGTCCCAGCCTGCTAAGATCTCCAGTGCAGGTGCAGCCTCCTTAGCCTGACCTGCTGGAAGCAATGGCGTCACTGGCAGAAGGGAGATGGACCAGCAGGGCACCCTTGGAGTGTCATGGGACAAAGCACCTGGGGTGTCTGGCTGTTCCACCATACCAGTGCCCAGTGGCACTTCCCTGACTCCTTGAAGAGAAGGGGACCTGGAGGGAGGTTGAGTTGCTCGACCCCCTCTCGCTTAGCCACTGCCAGACTGCACCAATGCCTAGAGCAATGGCATGCAGGTCCAAGCGCTTATCTGGCAGCCACTGTGCATTCAGCTGGATCTGGATCTCCAAGATGGCCGCCACCCTTTCCACGGAGCTAAGCGCTCATCTGGTGGAGCCATAACAGCAGACAGAACTAGACGGACTCCTCCAGCCTTCGGTCCAGCCTGCACATGGCATCTGGCATCTCTGATGTTCCCTGCCTGTCTCTTCATCTCTAACATGTCTCTTAGGTCCGAGCCCAGAGGCTTGTCATCTGCTTGGGGCCCTGCAGGAGCCTGGTCTCCAACAGTACTCCAAGCGTCAGAGACCTCAGCTGTCATTGCCTCTGCCAGTCCTCCTCCGTTTCTTTCTGCTGCCTGGAATAGAGAAAAGAAAGACTTATTGATTGATTAAGCAGGCTCATAACTGAAAGGCATCTTACAGTCCGTGCATGCAGCTGACATCTGCAGACTGGATACATCACCACTGGCTTCCTGGTAGAGTCCTATCTTGCCTTCAGCTCTTCAGCAGGAGCAGTCCTGCTCCTCCCCGACTATCTCAATGGTCTCTTCTTCATGTGGGGTAAGGACTCTGATATCAGCCATTTCCCCCTCCGGTCTAGGCCCGCTTGCACTTGTTGTGGGCGATCTGCTCCCACAGAAAAACGTAAGGATTGATTGTGATCCCAATGTTTGCATGAGCAGTTCAAGAGCATGCATGCCTATGGCAGCTGCTGAGTCCTCTCCAGTAAGTGATTAAGAAGCTGTTTTCCCTGCAACTGATAAGAGATTGAAAGCACAAAATGTTTGGCACTGATTAAGCACAGATGTCCCATCTGCTAGTCATGTGACATCCCTCTGCACTCTAACCCTTAGACTGCCTGATACCCTTATGAGAGTGTCAGTTCACAATGAATAGATGGTGCTCTTAGCCTGGCGGAGTGCAGCAGATCACTTATCCTCTTCCTACACCACAGGCCCTAAGCACCGTTGTGACCTCCTCCCAGGCTGCCATGGTCAGCCAGGAGGGCTTCCTGCTGCCATTTCAGGGAAACAGCACCTCCCACCTTTACTGGACAGTCGGGGGGAGAGCCTCCAGGGAGGCATCACTGAACCATGGGGCAGTAGGTTGCTCTCTCCTCTTGGATATTTTTTGAATGCAGAACCTGGAGCTCTAGGTCTGCATTGAGTGAATAGCTATCCAGATATCCTTCAAATATGGCACCCACACCTTCAACCCCATGAGATAATAGCAGGAATGGTGACTTGCTGTCTGCCCCCGCCAAAAGATTTGCCATGCATTGCAAGGATGCATAAGTAAAGAGCTGAACAGCACAAGATGGTGCATATTCAGCCACCACTCCCGCCACCCCCAACCCCAGTGGGACTCACTCCCACTTCTACGCCCACCACCAAACTTAGACTACAGAGTGGAAAGTTCTGCTCAGAATCTTGTATAAGATCACCTCTCATTCTTCTAAACTCCAGAAAGCATAGGCCCAATTTACTCAGTCTTTCAACATAGAACAACCCTCTCATCTCAGGAACCAAACTGTCGAATCTTTGCTGCACCACCTCCATTGCAAATATATCCTTCCTGAACCAGCACAAAACATAAATGCTAAAGGGTTGCACAAGGGTGACTTTTTTATTGTTCCTGTTAAATGTTAAACAGGAAGTGATCTTGGATGTATTTCTGCCTTGCAGCTAGGGGTCATTGCTGCTCATGCTCTTCCTCTTCTTCATACTGCTTTTCGTTTTCTCCCCTCCTCCTCCTCCTCCCCCAGCTCCTGCAGTTCTTGCTATCCAGTCAATGATATTTTCATTATCAGAAAGTTATCCAGCACACAGCACATGACCACAAATCTGTATAAAAATCACAACTATACTGAAAAGTTCCTTCCAAATAGTCCAGGCAGTAGAGTATTGCTTTAACAAGCTGACTATCTGCTTAATGATATTTCTTGTGACAGTATGACTCTTATTGCTCTGTGGCTGTGCCTGCATTCCTGACAGTGGTCATGAAACATAGCTGAAGCCCCTTGACAAACAGTAGCCAGCCTGTGACCTGGTAGCCTATTGAAATTAAGGTGGTTTGAGTTTCCGGTTGTGACTGCAACAGGTGACATAGCTCAATGATCATCTCCATGGTGAAAGGCATGATATCTCTGAATTATGATGTTCAGGGAGAGGAGACTTGGGAGTAGCCGTGCAAGGAACACATAAGGTCAGCGTGGAGGTACGGCAAACAATTAGGAAGGCAAATTGCATGTTGAGCTATATTGTAAGAGGATTAGAGTACAGGAATAAGCAAGTCTTGCTACAATTGTACAGGGCTTTGGTGAGACTACACCTGCAATATTGTGTGCAGAATATACTTGCACTGGAGGCGATACAGAAACGGTCCATTATTTAGGACTAAGATGAGGAGAAACTTCTTCACTCAAAGGATTTTGAATCTTTAAAATTGTCTACCCCAGAGGGTTGTGGATCTATCTTGCTGAATATATTTGAGGGTGAGATAGAAAGATTTTTGGTCTCAGGGAATCAAGGGACATGGGGTGTCGGCAAGAAAGTGGAGTTGAGGCAGAACATCAGCCATGATCGCATTGAATAGCGGAGAAGGCTTAAGGGGCCATAAGATCGTCTACTGCTCATATTTCTTAGAAGAAGCAAAAATACCTGATGTATAGGCTTGGATTATAACAGGTAGGCAGGAAGGGCGTGAAGGGGAGATTCTCTGACTGGGAAAGCTGGACCTGTCTTAAAAAATTCTGTTTTCCAGCTGCTACCAGCCAAATTTAAGGTTTACTGACTGTCAGGCAGGTAGGCTGTGACTCTCCTCCTGTGGTGAATGTCTGTGCCCAAAAGGAACTTCTGCTTACAGTTGTTCAGCTGAAGTCTGAGATGTAATTATTGTGGGAATTCAAAGAGGGGGAAGAGTTATCTGAGCTCTTTATTGCAAGTGGCCGCCACACTCCTTAGGTTAAATAGAACTTTGGAGTTAGTAGATAGATTTTTGGATACTAAAGAATATGGGGATACTGCAGGAAGGTGGAGTTCAGGGAGAAGATTAGCCATTCTTCTTGTTGAATGGAAGACAGGCTTAAAGGGCCAAATGGCTTAGCCCAGTCCCTATTTCTTATCTTTTTATGGCCCAAACTGGCATAACTAGGGTGAATCGGGAGACGGTTATAGAGTGGGGTAAGTCATCAGATGGGGTCCATCAGATCACTGGAGGTTGTTTTACAGGTTTACTTAGTAACCCAAGAGGAAATATTCCTCCTCGCCAAAAGTGCTTAAAGACATCTTATGATCTACCCCTTCAAGTCTGCCTTCAATAGCAAAGTTTCCCAAGGCCCAGACAACAGAGCCTGCATTTAAAAGTTATAATGAAAGCAAGCAGCATCCTTAAAAAATTTCAGAGCTGAATCCACTTCTTGAGGCCGGGTCGTCCACCCTCTTCCCCAAACCCCTGACGGACCCCGCTGTGCTAAATCAGAAGTGGATTTGGATTGGGTTGCCTTTTTTAACATTTTTGATATCCACCTACATCCCACCGCCTCCCTCCCATGCCCCTTTCCCACCCAACCCCCCCATCCCCCACAACCCTAGGTGGTTAAAATTATTCCCATTGCTCCCCAGTGCAGTTGAAGCATGAGAAATATTAGCTGAAGATTCATTGTGGCTAAGGCCTCCGACACAGTGCCCTCCTCCTTCCTCTTCTCTCAGCTGCTTCTGTTCTCCCTTCTCTTCATCACTGTTCCCCTTGTGGTCCAGACCTAAAGGCTGGTCTACTTAACCACCCATGATTGCAATATAACTAATTTTACAGCAAGCAAAAGCAGTCTAGCACCAGCAAAAACTTGTAAGCAGAAGGCAGAATTTAGCTGTAGAATGTAAAAAATATTACAAAAGCGCTTAGGAGTTAACAAGCAGCTTAAAAGGACAAACCAATCACATTTCTATGTGGAGTGGGTAAGCCCTTTAAATGACCCTGCAGAGTCCTTCATATCTGTTACCATGATTTACTGAGTGACTTTATCATTTGGCAAGTCAGGTGTTGAGGTACACCAGTTTCACAAAAGTCTTCAATAAGTGTAGAACTATTAATTTACTATTATTAAGAGTGTTTCTAGTATTTTCACTGAATGTCTTGGACACCTAAAGAGGAGCCTGATCCAACAAGGCAGGTTGATGAACTGTAGGCATGGAATGACTGTGTACAGTTCACCCATCATATTGGGCCATTAACTGTTCCTTTTGCACCCGTAAAACTGAGGGAGGACAATTGAATTTCTAGGCCAAATGCATTTGTTTGAGCATTGTGAAACAAAACATTTCAAAGTAAATGTTCCACAAGATATAAATTTTTGAAAACTTCTTTTGGTATAAAATTATTTTTACATTCCTATAATAAAATGTTATTAATTTTCTTTTTCGGTTTTATTGTTATAAGTGAAGTTTAAATATTTGACAAACAGTGTAATTATATTAGACCTGAGACTTTGAATGTGCAGCAGCAGAATGGAATGTTATACGGTATCTCCATTCTGGTGAATTTTTTTGTACTCTGAAAACTATTCCTTATTAATGGATGTGTATAGAACAGAAATGTTGGTGGAACAATGTTTCTGCATCTGAATATTTATGTGTGCATGCTGACAGCATATCAATAGTGTAGTTGGAAAGTGTTTCTGAATAGCCACTAAAAGAAACAAGGAAGTGAAATTGGATATGTGCAGGGTCAAAATAGACAGTATTTCATCAGATGTGTCATGTAACAATCGGCTATGGAGATACCTTTTTTGCATCCCTATCTATGTCCAAGTTTACCCCTAATGACTCTGAGATTGCACGGCCATTCCAGTGGACCCCTACCATAAGTGCAGCAGGGGTTTGCCAGAATGACTGTAAGCTCAGCCAGGACCTGAATTTAATGGGATTAAAACAGAATATTCTGGAAATACTCAGCAGGTCAGACAGCATCTGTGGAGAGAAACAATGTTAAAGGAGGGGGTTTTATGGAGGCATTGGGGGTCTTGGCTCCAGCCAGTGAGAGACCTGTATTGCCTCCTTTGAGGAAATTCCACCAAAATGTGAGCCAGTCGGGCAATTAACAGGCCATAAGTGGGCCTTCCATGAGAGCAAGGACCCTTGGGGTAGGAAGTCCGGCCCACCAAGAACTGCCAGCTAATCAAAGGCCAATATCTGTTCTGCTCAGCAGCATCACCGGAGAGGCTGTACCTGCTGCTGGAATGACATCCACAAGAGGCCCAGGATTGTGGAGCAACATAGGCTAGATCTAAGTGATGGCAGGAGGGATTTCATAGGGTAGGGCTTGAGAGGTAGAGTGGTACAGAGGGGTCAACAGCAAGGGCTTGGGGGGCTCTCAGCAGGTCCCCCTTTCCAAGGTGGGTCCCTCATACTGAGTGCCCCCCCACCATGGTTCCCCACAAGCAACCTACACAGATTTGATTGTCATGCATGGCGAATCCTCTCACTGGATGCTGTTGGGTTAATACCAGTAGCAGCAGGATGAGTCCTTAAGTAGGCATTAATCTGGCACTTAAGGGGCTCAATTGGCAGCAGGGCAGGAAGGCCATCCACGGGCATTCCCGCCACAGACTTAATCAGGGTGGAGGCAGGAAGGTGGCGAGGTCCTCACCACTACCCTCTGATTACTCTGATTAAATGCTCTCCATGCCTCCAAACACGGCATGGGGAAAAGCATAATGTCCCGCCCAACATTTTAGCATGTGATGACCTTTCATCAGAACCCCATCACTTCCTGAAATGTTAATTCTGTTTCTCTCCATAGATGCTGTTTGACCTGCTGAGTATTTCCAGCATTATTTGTTTTTATCTGAAATTTACATCATCTGCTGTATTTTGCTCCTGGATATACTGGATGCTGGCCTGAAGTGCATGTTTTTGGCATGGCCTCATGGGAGTGGAGCCTCAGAGCAATCCATGAATCTCATTGATGTAAGAGGTACATAGTCAGGGACCAAGACACCTGTCCTGAGTATTCCTGTTCTGAGACACTCATTCCGGACCAGATATACCATAGATCAGATACATTCGGTCTCACCAGCATAATTGGCCAAGGCATTATAATTGGGAACCAGCTAGGGGTTCAGGCTAAAGTTGGAGGTTAGACTCCAGAAGATTAAGGGGTTTAGATTTTCTTTAAAGAGACCCCTGCAGTAGAGGATCTGTGGAGCCAGCTATTTTCCTGTTCCAGAGGATTTTGACTTGAAACCAATGAAAATGCGTCCCAAACCACTGATGACTCACTTGAGATGGTCCCATTCTTGGCCTCATGTACTTTGACAGGACTACTGGTGGAATTTGAGAGTGGACATAATTGTTGGGATTGTGCCTTCTTGGATTTCTAAATTTGAAGCAGGATGGAATTATACTACAGAATAAGGGGCATCAAAGTACCTTCATAAAACTGCCTTTTATTTCTGCTACAAAGTGCTTCAGTATTGGATCACACGTCTAACTTCTGGAACACGTTTCCACTTTTGTGTCAAAATTGCTTTGTAACAATAAAAAGCAGTTGTCTAATTTCAGAACAAGTCAAGGGACATGTGTAGCCAAATCACCCTCAAGTTCATAGTAATTTCATAAATGTGCATAATTAACAATATGACCCACTTACCTCCTCATACCACACCTGGACACTAGATAAATGCAGCATGCCAGCAGTGTGCTGCACCTGTCAAGCCCTTTCCACGCTTCAATTATTTTTCCAGATCATTAGCATTGTTCAGGTGAGCCCCAGCACAATTCCTGGCAGAGCTTTCCACTGGGAAATGAATTGCAAGCAACTGCACAATTGCAGACTTGAAAGTAGCAGCCACAAGGACCAAAGATCTCAGGAAAAAATTGATGGATCTGCAGCTGTGGTCCTGATTGGTTTATGATTCCAAACCCCTCAGAAATGTTTGATTTAAGGAAAATCCTACTTCAAGCTGCACTGCTAACTTCTTGGGGCATCACTGCATCTGAGCATGTCTTGCAAAAGTTGAGTTTAAAAGGCAAGGAATGCCCTTTCCCACTCATTGCATTAATGATGTTAGGCCTTTGCTTATTGCAGGTGTAGGCCCAAGTTCATCCAATTAGAAAAGCCCCAGAAATCCCAAGGAAAGACAGAAGGCAAAGACCCAATGGGTCTCTGCTATCTTTTCTTCTCAGTAGCAAGCAGGAACTGAGTATTAAGGTCGGTAAAATCAGTCCAGTATTATATTCGGGTGACTTCTTGAGAAGTAGTTGCAGCTTGAATAGAGTGCAAACAGGGTCTGGGTAGTATGGCCAGCAGGTGTGAAGGTTTTGTATGCCATTTGTCAGATGTGGGTAGTGGAATTGAGCTGTCTGAGGAGGTGCGTGAACTGAGGAAGGGGGGGACAGAAAAATATTTTCTCGAGAGATTATAACAGGAGAGTAAAGACAGTGCTGGAGTAGGGTGTACATTGTTTATCAAGTGAATGGCCTTAATAAGCCAAAAGATTTTTCCTTAGTATTGTATTCCTCAGTATTCCTCTGTAGTATAAAGGGTTTACAATTGAGATATGCTGAAGTGTGCTGTAGATGATGATGTACCTTTGACATCAGTCAATCATGTGTTAGAGAGAGAGAGGTTAGAACACCATGCCTAGGAACCTACTCTGCCTACTCTGTAACCTGTTTAGGCGTAGTACTAATAAACAAGAGTTAAGCAGATACCAGAATATGTCTACAGTCTGTTTACAACCAAGTCCCATGTTGGAGTCCAAGATAGAAGGACCATCTCAGAACATGGTGGCAGCAGTGGAGACACTGTGTAAAAAACACATCAGTATAATGGAAGGAACCACGGAATGAAAAACACCTTGATTAGCAGCTTGTAACAAATCGATGGAAAGAGGAGGCACATTTACCAGAGGTGACAATGACCATCCCTGGTGTGTAGTCTCAGCACATCTGATTGTCTCAAAGACCCACAGAGAGGCTAGCAGTGAGAGTTATGGAAACACCATTTTCTCCAGTATTGAGCAGCATCAGGCCTTCACGAGAAAGAATGGAAGATTCAAGTCAGTTCCTTTATGCTGTCCAGTAACAGACAACGTTCTCCTCAGGCAGGGGGTGCGGGAGTCCATCGAGGATTTTAAAACCATTCTTAAAGCCTTAGGCACTTATTTCAGCCCAAAGTGAAACTTAGTGATAAAATGAGCATGTTTTAACCAGAGCTGGAGGTCAACGCAGAAACTGCAACTGAATCTTTAGCACTTATGAAGCTGCAGACTCCTGTTTTGCAATCGTGTCCTTGAGTTAACTGTCTACAGGAAATTTGTCTCATTCCAGAAGATCAACTGTTTAGAAGTAATTCTAATGAATGAGTGTTAAGCAGATACCAGGGTATGTCTATTGTGTGTCTGCTAACCAAGTTCCATGCCTGGATCCAAGCTAGAAGGACCATCTCAGAATATTGTCATGCTCTATGCACCACAGAAATGGCCTGGCCTGCATTATTACTATTCTGCCAAAGAAAATTCAATAAGGATGACTTTAAGATGTTTTGGCATTATGAATTTGGGAATATTGTGCCCGCTGTGTCTATCTAAGGTATACGTTCAGTCAATTTATCCCTGTTTAATAATATTTTACATCATAACGTGCACATTTGTTTCCTCAACTGATCCCATGCCCCCTGGCACCATTAAATATCTGAACCAGTTCAGTACACTTTTAGCACCATCTGATTGTGAAATGTCAATGGAAACTAACATGATATTGTTATTGGAGTGGCTGTTGCCACTTAGTCTGGCACCAGTCAAGATCAGCATTGACTCTGGAAAGGGCAGAAACAATTTTGGCACTGACTGGCGCCAATGAGCAGAGCCAGCCTAATACCAATTGACACTGAGGAGTATGTTTTATTCACTCTTTCATTAGTACTAATAAGGATTGACTAGATCTGATCACCATTCAGCAACAATGGAGGATGGCAGGGCACTGAATGGTAATAAGGGCCAAAATAAGATGTTGATAAGGTACTGCCTGTCATTCTGGGAATGATAATGTAACAGTCTCAGCCATTGCCAGTGTGAGTCAATGAATGTATCACTCCTCTTGAAGAAAATTAAGTCTTTATTTGCTACCATGTACAGTTCTTTCTCCACTATTGGCATTGATTCCCTTACATGCCACATAATTTGAGTCCACTATTTCAGTTAAACAACCCAGGCTTCATACATGATGCTGGAAAGTTGAGAATCCTTTTCCTTATTTTTTGTTTGCCTCAGTTTTCACCCAACACTTGCTTTGCTCTTTGTTAGTTTTTTACATTTGCTGGGCAATGTGCTGGTGGTGAGGGCTTTGTGACATTGGAGTGGGATATGATTCTTCTGTAGCACTTCTGGAGTACTGATGGCTCATGATGATCACTGTCAATCTCAAAAGACAATTTTTATTCCCATTATCTTCAGGTTTTGCTGAAGGGCCATTGATGTGCCAAATCCATGACAATGTTGTCTGAGGCTCAATATATTGGGAGTCTTGAACTGTACTATTCTGACAGTTTACATACTATTCAGTCTCCAAAAAGGGCGGTCCCAAATTTCTAAAGTTTCTGAGAAGATTCAAGAGGTTCCAAAGAAGTGTTAGACTCTTTTCTAAAAGAGATGTAAAGAAGATTTGAAATTAATTTTTAAAAGCAGAGATTGCAAAGTGTGAAGAGCTTACGTTTTAAAAATTGCAAAGTTAGATATTAGCTTAAATCCCTGAACCCAGAAAAGGTGAAGTAAAAGTTAAGAGATAACATACCTGCAAAGCTAATCAAGCTAAAGTTAAGAGGAAGATGACTGAAGAAAGTAGACAATCAGTAACAGTGACCAGTGACCTGTTAAGAATATTTCCACAGAGGAACTTAATCTATCACAGATGAGGTAAAAAACAGTCATTGCTATGGCAGCCAACCTACTAAAAGAAAGAGGTTAGGAACTAAAGTTCTGTTGAAGGGTCATGAGGACTCGAAACGTCAACTCTTTTCTTCTCC
The DNA here is from genome assembly GCF_017639515.1 of Carcharodon carcharias. NCBI lineage: Eukaryota > Metazoa > Chordata > Chondrichthyes > Lamniformes > Lamnidae > Carcharodon > Carcharodon carcharias. The sequence goes on from NC_054479.1 coordinate 22,361,589, forward strand.
ACCGATGCTGCCAGACCTGCTGAGTTTTTCCAGGTAATTCTGTTTTTGTTATGGTGTGAGATTCCTGGCTGTTTTGGGGTCCACCTTCATCTATGATTGAAATTTAAAAAATGATTTTGCAGTGAATGCTGGCACAGGCTTTCGTTGCAATAGTTTGACACACCAAGTTATTTGAAGGGCTATAATCAAGAAAAGACAGGCATACTGACTTAGGGAGGTTGTCACATACTGAGAGAAAGGCTGGGATTTTCCGTCCATGTCGTGTTGAAACCCGCCACAGAAGATTCGGTGGCCCAGACAAAAGTCCATTGACTTCAGCGGGACCAGATGATCCCGGCTTGGGGGGGTGGGGGGGCGGTTGCTGGGAACTCCCACCTAAAAGGTGGGTAGCAGATTTCACAGGATAGGATAAAGAATCAAAAGTTAAAAGTCATGCCCTTCAGCACTATGTGCATAATGACTGAAGGAGTGCCAAACAGACCAGGAGGTATTTTAACTTGGCTACTCTGATGGAATTGCTGAACTGCTGACAAAACAAACAGCCTTGGAGTCAAGGAGGTGACACTTAATGCCAGTGCACCTCCTTTCAAAAGGTACAGACCATGCATCACAGGATTCCTACTTTCGATTTCAAACAACGGATTCTTTCTGCTCCATAGTTTCTTATGGAGGAAATCTAAGTTGGACATGTTCATCCCTTGCCTTTTCTCCTTCTGCTTGTCTTTTGTCCTTGTTGGCATCCTTCTTACCCAGGTTGCTTGCTTTCCTGCTTTTTTCAGTATCCTATTTTCTCTTTAAGTAGCATTGATTTTATATCCTGCTGTACCAGGTTTCTAGTTCCTACAGATGCTGCCTGATTTGTTGTGTATTTCTTGAATTTTCTGTTTTTATTCCAATTCCTAGATCTACTTTCTGTCCACCTAACTCCTTTATCAGCTTTAAGGTTATACTCCTGTCTCTGTAAGAATTCATATTTGGGAGGAATAGTCCACTAAGCAAATATATTCTGGGTGTTCTGACCCATCTTTTTCTGAGTGAAATGACTACATCACTGCAGCTTGCTGCTAGCATATCTGAGGCATTGCAGGCTGGATTCACAAATGTCTTTCCATAATTGGTCTAGGTCAAAAATGGAACATCATGGTGGATGGAAATCCTACATTGCCTCTCTTCTGGCAGTACATTGAAGCAGTAAGAATTTTAAAGCCCTCAAGCTTAATCTGCATCAGAAAGTTACTGTCAGTGTAGAAAGACCAAAGTGGCCTTGGCTCTTTCCCAGTACAGTGTAGAACTGTAGTTGCTAACCTTATCATACATAGGAAAATCAGATACAACTATGCCGTTACAACTGGAACATGTATTCCAAGTATCCATTTAAGACTTTCTCAAGTCATGCAAAACCATAATACAGACCTAGAAGCACCCACAAATGTATCCCACTGACAGCTCAGTGTTAAAGTAATGTACACTGGGATTAAATTTCTGCTGGAATTCTCACACTCATCTATCATGACAGATGGAAGTGCCATGGAAATCCTTGGAAAATGGTGTAAAATCTGCTGCAGTTTCCAATGAAACTCCAGATATTTTCCTGAAAAGCTTTCTGAACATTCCAACAAATGAGGGTTGTAGGCCTTAACAAAAAGCTGTCAGTTCATTCATTCCTTTAAAGACTGACATTAGAGCCTGCATGTAGGCATGTTATTTCTCAAACATCCTGCTTTTCAGGTGAATACACGAGATCTAGGTCCTACAATTCTGAAGCTGTGGGCAACTCTCCTGGCTGGGAATGTGGCTCATCCTCACACATTCCCCAATCCCCTTGCTACCCTATGCTTTATGAATCACCCAATGCCATACTGTCACTTAAAATGTTTACTTTTGTCTCCCTACCAGCCTGAGACAACACCACCCACTACCCTCACCGCCCCCTTTGTTACCCATCATCGCCAAATGGTAGTATTGAAACTGATGCATAAGAAAGTTGGAAGGCTGGTGATGTTGAAAATGCTTCAGGCACTCCAATATGGCCTTTATCTCAGCATCCTATTTCTCATAATTGTTTTCCTCATCATTATCATTAAAATAGGACATGTAGCTGACCTTCTGCTTCTGTACTTACTACACAGCAGCCTCGTGTGAGTGCGTGGGTGGAGGGGAGGACTGTACCCAAAAGTGTTGTCAGGATACTATGGAGATGGAAAGAGCACTAATTTCTTCCTGACTCTATGTAAAAACAAACTAAGGGTGGGATTTTCCGGCTCTGTCCATGGCCGGAAACATCACGGGTGGGACAGAAAATTTAACGGGACCAGTCAAAGGTCCTTTGCCTTCAGGTGGGAAATAATCCCAAGGTAAATTACTAAAATTCACTATTTTGGTGATGGTTGGTTTATAGACCACACCTCTACCAGTAAAGCAAGCATCACACTTTTCTAAGGTGTCCTAAAGCAAGCATTAGGCCCCACTATATGTAAGGGACCTAATCCTGCTACATGCAACTTCCCCCATGGATACCTGAAATTTTTTTCTAGTTAAATTTAAGTTGGACATCTTAAGTTGGGCATCCTTGGAGGACAGGACTTTGAAATTGGATCTTGTTATGATTGTCCTAAGCACATAACATAGAGGCATAGAAGTCCAATTTCTTCCCCATTAATTCACTGGATATTATAATAAGCTTCCTTTAAATGAGATAACCTGTGCAGGAAGTATAGCGGAAATGAGCAGAATGAGCTAACTTTGTGAAATGCACAAAGCCACTTTAGCTCCACCTGTTACTTGTATACTGTGCATCATGGCTCTACTGTCTGTGGCATTTGCATACTCATTTAAGTCTTATCAAGTGATTAGTTACATGTTAAATAAGTGTTAGTCACAGTAGAGTTTTTTAACTGTAAGACTTGAAATGAGCCAAGAAAAATTATCAATTTAACTGTTGACTGCAGTTAGCTCTTAAATGACTTTCAGATGGAGAAAAGGCAGAATTGGCTCACTTTGGACCTTCTCACATCATGTCAGGTATTTTGCATATAATATGTAAGTGGTTTTTTGTATTTACTTTTCTTTCAGATTACTTCAAGTCAAAAATTCCAATTTTCCAAAGCTCCTATAGTCACACAGAGCCTCACTAATGCCAGGCAGAGGTCAGATTCTTGATCCCATGCACCCAATTTACATCTTGACAATTTTTCGGTGAATATACATGTATAAAACTGGAGAGAAATATGAGTCTCACCTCATAGAATCACAGAATCACACACATAAAAGGAGTCCATTTAGCCCATTGTGCCTATTCTGTTTCTTTGAAAGAACTATCCAACTGCTTCCATTCCCCTGTCCTTTCCCCATAGCCATGCAAATCTTTCCCCTAATCTAATTCTCTTTTGAAAGTAATAATAGAATCTGTTTCCATTATACTTTCAAATGATGCATTCCCGATCACAAAAATTTGCTAAATAAAAAATATTCTCATCATCTCACTTCTGTTCTTCTGTCCTTAAATCTCTGTCCTTTGGTTTCTGACCCTTCTACCACTGGGAAGTTTCTCTGTATTTACTCTCTCAAAACCTTTGAATATCTCTATTGAATCTCCCCTTAACTTTCTCTGCACTTTGGAATACCTCCCCAGCTTCTCAAGTCTCTCCATGTCTGAAGTCCCACATCCATGGTACCATTCTAGTAAACCTCCTCTGCATCATCTCCAAGGTCTTGACATTCCTCCTAAGGTACAGTAATCAGAATTGGACTCCATCCTCCAGCTGGAGCTTATCCAGTGATTTGTAAAAGTTTAACATTACTTCCTTGCTTTTATACTCAAAAGTTGCAAAATTCAGTTATGTGACAACCATTTTTTCACCATTGGAGGGACTCTTTTTAGGATAAAATGTTCACACAAGATGCACACATTTCTGGTGCAGGCAGCACCAGTTATCACTTTTGGTAGGTTGTTAGTGTGGACAATGTGAGCATATGACTGGAAGTATGCAGATGATCAGCATGTAACACTGATTTGACTCTAATAGTGAGCGCAACACTCCAGCTAATGCACTCTCTTAGCCTCATACAGCTGAACAGGTACTCAGTGTACAACCCCTACCATCCTCTAACAGCACTGTTTAAAGGGATCATCAACTACCTTCGGGGCAGTTGCTGAAAGATTTCTGCTGCCTGTTGCTACATTAACATAAGTGCTTGGAGATTTGTACTGCAATTAAGTGGGTGATATCTGGAGAGAATGCTGTGGCACGTTGTGAAGACCATTTCACTGATTCTGCTCAGACTGCTCCCAGTCATGGGTACTAATAGTTTCTGTTTCTCTTGGCCTGCAGCAAACCAGGAGGAATGAGCAGAAGTGACAGGAGTACAGGGTGCTTGAAAGGAGACGAGAGTGGGGGGGCGGGGGGTGGGGGGTGCGGTGGAGAGAAAGAAGAGAATGGCTCTCAGCAGGAGTCCATATCCCACAGGGATCTCAGGGAGAAATTCTTCTGTGTCACCCCAATCCTGGAACAGTGTGTGCAATGTCTCTATTTCAATAAAGAGGTCCTCACTGAAATCTACTACCTGCTGCAGCAACAGTTGTAGCTTCAGAGTAGGGTGAGGACGACATTGCCAATGGCTGTAAAGGTGACCGTAGACACAAACTTCATTGCAGTGGGTCCCTTCCAGGCTTTAGCAGATGACATCTCTAATATCTTGCAGTTCTCCTTCCATTGTTGTACAATTGATGTTACTGAAGCTTTTGTATGTGAAGTGCCAAATTTGACTTCACTGGGATAGTGGGCTTTTCTGTTGTGCAGGTGCCATTGACTGCACACATCTTGCTTTATGGGCACTGCAAATTCAGAGATGTAATGCAACTGCAAAAGATGCCAGGCACTCAATGTCCATGTAATACTACCCCAGGCGACCACTGACTTTCAGTTGAAATGACTGGTTGAAACATTCAAAAGAGAATTAGACAGTTATCTGAAAAGGAAAAATTTGCAGGGTTACAAGGAAAAGGCAGGAGAATGGCACTAAGGGAATTGCTCATTGGGAGAGCTGGTGCAGACATAATGGGTCGAATGGTCTCCTTCTGTGCTGTAATGATTTTGTGACTGGAGGTGGTTTTGCAGGACAATGTTGCACAATTCTGGCTCTAAATACCAGTCTTTGGACCATATCCACATAGGTGATAGCAGTCTGGGCTGGCTGTCGGACAGACAACAACAAAGGCACTGGTGGAGTGCCAGTGGAACACAGGACTTAGGAGCAGGAGAAGACCATTCAGCCCTTTGAGCCTACACCCCCATTCAATAAGATTATGGCTCATCTGGTTCTGTCTCAACTCCACTTCGCTATCTGCCCCCCATAACCCTTGACTCCCTTGTCTATTTGTCTAACTCTGTCTTGAATGAATTCAATTCCTGGATATTGTTCAGGTCTTGCAGTCCATGTCCAAATGCAGCAAGACCTGAACAATATCCAGGCTTGGGCTGACAAGTGGCAAGTAACATTCATGCCACACAACTGCCAAGCAATGACCATTTCCAACAACAGAGAATCTAACCATCACCCCTTTGCATTCATTGGCATTACCATCATTGATTCTCCCACTATCAACATCCTGGGGATTACTACTGACCAGAAACTGAACTGGACTAGCCATATAAATGCTGCAGCTACAAGAGCAGGTCAGAGGCTAGGAATCCTGCAATGAGCAACTCATCTCCTGACTCCCCAAAGCCTGTACACCATCTATAAGGCAAATGTCAGGAGTGTGATGGAATATTTCCCCACTTGCCTGGATGAGTGCTGCTCCCACAACACTCAAGAAGCTTGACACCATCCAAGACAAAGCAGCCGCTTGATTGGCACCACATCCTCAAACATTCACTCCCTCCACCACTAACGCAAAGTAGCAGCACTGTGTACCACCTACAAGATGCACTGCAGGAATTCACCAAGGCTCCTTAGACTGTGTCTTCCAAACCAACGACCACTACCATCTAGAAGGACAAAGGCTGCAGATAGATGGGAACACCACCACTTGGGAGATCCCCTCCAAGCCACCCACCATCCTGACTTGGAAATATATTGCTATTCCTTCATTGTCGCTGGTTCAAAATCCTGGAACTCCCTTCCTAACAGCACTGTGGGTGTACCTACACTACATGGACTGCAGCAGTTCAAGAAGGCAGCTCACCATCACCTTCTCAAGGGCAACTAGGGATGGGCAATAGATGCTGGCCCAGCCAGAAAAGCCCACATCCCGAAATAACCCAGCTCCACTTCTGGGAAGAGAATTCCACATACTTACTACTCTTTGAGTGAAAAAAAAATTCTCCTCATCTCCATCTTAAACGGTAGACCTCTTCTTCTTAAACTGTGTCCCCTGAGTCTAGTCTCTCTCACAAGTGGAAAAATCAACCTGGTAGCTACCCTATCAAATCCCCTCAGAATCTTATTTGTTTCAATAGGATCGCCTCTCATTCTTCTAGACTCCAAAGGGTATAGTCCCAATCTGTCAACCTTTCTTCATAAATCCCTCATCCCAGGAATGAGTCCACTGAATCTTCTCTGAACTGCTTCTAATGTAATTACATCTTTTTTTCAAATAGGAAGCCAAAACTGTACACAGTATACCAAATGTAGTCCCACCGAGGCCCCGTACAGCTGCAGTAAAACGTCCCTACTATTATATTCCATTCCCCTTGCAATAAATGCCAACATTTTATTTACCTTCCTAGGCATTTGCTGTACCTGCATATGAACTTTTTTGATTCATGTACCAGGACACCCAGGTCTCTCTGTACCACTGCGGTCTGCAATATATCTCCATGTAAATAGTATACAGCTTTTCTATTCTTCCTGCCAAGTGGACAAGTTCACATTTTCCCACATTATACTCCCTCTGCCAAATTTTTGTCCACTCACTTAACCTGTCGATATCCTTTTGCAGACTCTCTACCTCCTCTTGACAACTTACTTTCCTACCAAGCTTGGTGGTGGGAGAGCGATTGCTGTCAATCTGAGAGAGAATAGCAGGCTCATGCTTCACTGAGCAACTGCCACTACCCCTGGTGGTGCTTCTGCAATCCCAGAAAATGATGGAGGACAGATTGCAAGACCGTGAAGTCCCTTGGCATACTGGTATCTGCATCCATGGTAGCAGCATTCTGAACTTCCACTATAGCACTCATGGTGTTTGGCTTCTACTTGTGCTGCAGTGTAAGTTGAGACATTGGGCAACAGATGCTGCACCATGGTTAGCTCTCCAGCGTTTTCATGGATGGCCACCATTTCCACACTGAAAAGGGATGTCCTCCAATCTCTACACAAATCCCTGTTCAAGTTTGATGCCGGACTCCTTCTGACTCCTTGACAGTGGCCACAGTTATAAGGGCAAATCTTTCAATGCATCAAGCGTTTCATTGTGCATACCCTCTTTCGGTATGCCATCCCTTCTAAATCCTTGCTGAGCAACCATCATGCTATTCTTTCCATTTGCAGCATCTGCCAGGAGGCCTCCTAGTCATAAGGAGAACATAAGAAATAGGAACAGGAGTAGACCATTCGGCCCCTCGAGCCTGCTCCACCAGTCAATAAGATCATGGCTGATCTTGTGTTTTGATTTCCACATTCCCATCTAACCCCAATAATCTTTGATTCCCTTGCCTAACAAGAATCTATCTAACTCTGCCTTAAAAATATTCAATGACCCTGCCTCCACCACATTCTGAGGCAGAGAGCCAAAGTCGCACAACCTTCTGAGAGAAAAAAATTCTCCTCATCTCTGTTCTAAAAGGGCGACCCCTAATTTTAAAACAGTGAGTGGACAGTCACCTATGGATAGAGGACCTCTCTTCTCCGATCCATTTCCTGCACTAAGATCTCAAGTGCTGCGTCAGAGAATCTTGGAACCTCGTCTCTGTCATATTTTTCCATTCTTGTGTTTTTTTCAGGTCAAAATCATTCTTGGAATTGCTTCTAGCGTCTACTCCAGTCACAATGGTCCCTCTTTTAAGAGGTGTACCAGGCTGGAACTTATGCTTGAACCCCCTAAAAGGACTGTACAGCCACTCAACAGTGTGTTTAACACTGGCTGCACTTTGCAATTATGTAAATTAGCAGACACCATGAAGTTTACATGCTATCTGCATCAGAAGAATCGGGCACGAGTTCATGACGCCTCATGATCCCTGTGGCTATTTTCCGGGGCTACCCAACTCTGCCCCTGTTGCCTCTATTTATATAGCCAAAGATTCCTTATGTTTTTTTAACAGCCTTCTCAACTTGTTGTGTCACCTTCAAGCATTTGTATATGTACACCCCTAAGTGTCTCAATTTCTGCACCCACTTTAGAATTGTCACATTCAGTTTATATTGTCTCCCCTCTTTCTTCTTTCCAAAATGCATCACTTCAATTTCATTTCCTTTTTTCTAATTCACCAGCCTGTCTATATACACCTGAATTCTTTTACTGTCCTCCTCAATGTTTACTATTTTTAGGAGTGTTGTCATTTGAAAACTTGAAATGATGCCCTGCATTTTCCCAATGAAATATCTTTACTGTTTTTCTCCCTCAGCCTCTGCATAGAATTACTTCTCACCCTTGGCAATTTAAACCACCAATTCAACTCATCATACTCTCTCTCCTCTGAGTTCACTTCCTTTAATTCACCGTTTATCTGTCCCTTCATGTGAATTCTCAAACCAATATTCACAGCCTACCCCCTGATATTGCCATTTCATGTAGTGATGCTACTCTCATCATATCAATCACAAATAAGACCATCTCTGATCCCTTTTTTGTATCACTCTCTACCCATATCCTCTTTCTTCATTGTAACTCTATCTCTTACAACTGCACTTTCAAAATCCCAATTGCCTGGCCTTTGGCCCTCCATGGACCACAAATTTTCTCCAGCAATTTATTTGCTCAACTGCCTACTCAGCTCCAAACATGATGCCTTGGTCCCTAATAAAACCTATACTTTCTCTCACCCTGACCATAGCCCTAATAAAACCCTCATTTCTGCTGCCTTGAGTTCAAGGGGCACAGATTTGAACATATAAGTGGACAATTGGTTGAACCATTTACTGCCAGATTTACCTGGAAAAATTAAAGCACTGTCTATCCTTGCTCTAGTCTGCTAAAATTGCTCACTATTCCAGGATTATGCTGGAATGCAGAGATAAACTCTGGCTTTTTTGTCTACTGCAAACTGTCTATTTTAACCCCACTTTCCAGTCTCCTCCAACAATAAGTGCAAACCACTCATCGATTTTTTGTCATTTTTTGTGAGGCCACCTGACTAGCTGCATCTGCCACTTCCTTTGCTTCCACTAGACCACCAGGTCAAACAGGTTGCCTCCTGCCCTAGCCCTAGTTTCTCTCCTAACTCCCCTCATGCCCTCTACAATTGCCCATGAAACCCACTTCATGCTTCCTTGACCTTATTCACACCAAATTCCCTTTCTTGTCCCCATGTTAGTTGATGTTGTTAACGGTTCTCTTGCTTCAAGTACTGTCCCTCGCTGCTTTAAATCTGGCATTCTCGCTAATCTCCTCACAAACCCAACCCTTGATCCCATCATCCTTGCAAATGTATTGTTCCATCTCCAGTCTCCCTTTCTTCTCCAAAGCCCTTGAACATGTTATCACCTCCCAAAGTTGTGCCTATCTTTCCCGGAATTCCATTTTGAGTCTCTCCAATTAGATTTCTGCCTCTGCCAGAATATCAAAATAGCCCTTATCAAAATCACAAATGATATCCTGTGTGACTGGGAAAAGCTAACTGTATTAAATACAGCATCCCTTTCCAGTGCTGTAAGCTTTGATCAGTACTGCAATTCCTCCCATCCTTTTTTGTTCCATCCCTAGCTTTCCTTAATATTTTTGAGAATGATTTTATTCATTCATGGGATGTGGGCATCACGGACAAGGCCAATTCTTTATTGCCCATCCCTAAATGCCCTTGAGAAGGTAGTGATGAGTTGCCTTTGTAATGAGAAAAATTAAGTTCACAATCTGTCCCTTTTTGGAGCTAAGTCTCCATTATTGCCACTATATCATAATCCCTTGAGGCAATTTGTATCTGTGGTTAACCAACGTTCGATGTATTTACATACATGTACTCCACCACATTCCAGTCAGCTCACATTTACCAACTGAACCAATTATTTAAAAGCTTCCTGTTACTCACAGTCCCCTGACAACTTAGTTTCTCTTCTCTAATGCTTCCTCCTGACGCCCCGTCCCTGAAAAATTAGTTTAAATCCTCCCCACAACACTAGTTAACCTTCTTACAAAGGCATTCATCTCAGCCCTGTTGAGACTTGTGCAAGTCTCTCCTAATACAGAACTGGCACAATTGCATTGAGGATCTGAAACTCTCTTTCCTGCACTATTTCTCCAGCCAGGTATGAACCTGCCTTGTTTTATTTTTCCTGTACTCACCAGTACTTTGCACTTTGAGTAATCCAGAGATTGCGAACCTGAGCTTTACCTTCCTCCCTAACTCCTGAAACCATGGGCGGAATCCTGTTGAGGTGATAGTGGTCTCAGCCACTAGTTGGAAAGCCAGCAAAACACCCACGTCACCTCTTTTCAAGAAGGCCAGCCACATCTTGTACCACTCAAGCACTTACCAGGCCAGCAGCAGGCTTTCCCTCAGGATCAAGGACCCCAGGGATGGAAGTTCCACCTGCTGAATACTAGGGAGTAGGTGGCTGCTGCTGGTATTACACCCACCTGACACCTCAGATCAAGTGGACACTCAGGCACAGATGAGTGATAGTGGGAAGGGAGTTGTGGGATGGGAGTGGCAGGGAAGCAGAGAGGTGGGTCGACAGCAGGGGTGTGGCTTTCGGCTAGCTCCCTCAATCAGGCATTGAGATCATTGAGACAATGGTGTAGTGGTAATGGGCTAGTAATCCAGAGACCAAGGTTAATGGTCTAGGGACACGGGTTCAAATCCCACTGTGACAGCTGGTGGAATTTAAATTTGACTAATTAATAATTCTGGAATTAAAAATTAGTTTCAGTAATGGTTGACCATGCAACTATCATCAGTTGTTATTAAACCTAATGCCTTTTAAAAAAAGGAAATCTCCCATCCTTGTCTGGCTGACATATGACTCCAGATCCACAGCAATGTAGTTGACACTTAACTGCTCACTGAAATGACCTAGTAAGGCACTCAGTTCAAGGGCAATTAGGGATGGCCAGCAAATGCCATGGAAGAATAAATTTCTTAAAATGCTTTTGAATGTGGGATTACCTTTTGTACTCTCCATGTGACAAGCCAGGGTAAGGGCATTAATTGCCTGCTTAAGGGCCTCATTGGCAGCGAAATGAGAAGGCCATCCACAGTCTTCACGCCATGGACTTAATTGGAGGCAAGAGGATGGCAGGGTCCCTAACTGCCACCCTCCCACCTGATTACCACCCCCACCATGATTCTGCCCTGTGACTGCAATACCTCAACCCTTTTTGTTCCAATGTAATTGGTTCCAACATGGGTCTCTTCCCTTTCCTCAAAATATTATACATCTTTTCCCTGACATTCTTTAAATTAACACCAAGGAGGCAGCCCGCCATATGAATCTCATGTCAGCAGTTGCAGAAACATTTGTCTATCCGCTATTGAATCTCCCATGGCCACTGTATTTTTACAGTTCACTGCATCCTCTTCCATGCAGTAATTGCTGCACAGTGTCATTTGTTTGCTCTGGACTGCTAAGCCAGATGTGCCATCACCCTCAATAGTATTAAACACTGAAAACCAGTTTTGGGTAACACACTGCTGGAGGATGCCTGCCTCTTCTTTCTGCTCTGAAAATTACACCCAATTAATGTCCTCCTAAACTCTCTGTGGATGCTCGGTGGCCACCTCCATGATACAATCTGTCTGGCCTATAGTGATACCAGCCTTTTTAAGTTCAGAAACCCTGATCTTGAGTTCAAGCAATTGCAGATACTTTCTGCATACATGGTTATGCAGCTGTTGCAAGATGCTTATGGAGGCAAAGTGAATATTGAAAAGCCTTTGCTTCAGTATTAACTCCTATCTGACAACAGGGTGCATAAAATGGCAATCCCTTGCCCAAGCAATTGACATAGTACATGAGTTTGTAGTTTTGGTATGTCTTTCTTCCTCTTCTTTCTACTTGTGACTTGTCACTCAACTGCTGCCTTTCTTCAAATTCACGAACTATGTCCTCCAGGGTTCAACTACCTATGCCCCTGCTAGGGACAGGTGGAGAGCCTAATACAAAATGCTGTGAAGTGCCTGGGTTGGTGGGGCTACTTCCTATAACTTAATAAATGTGGAAAGAATCTAAAAGAAGGAAAAATGAATATGATTTGCAGTGTTTCCCTAAACAATGACTACTGAAATAGATAAGAACTTAGGTTTTTAAGAATATCATTAAGCCATTTTGAAAAAGTAGTCCCTAATGTCAGGATTTACAAATGGAATCAGTGTATGAAGTATTATGACAAATACAGAATAATTTCTGATTGGTGGAATTACAGGTCCAAGCTCAACTTTGCCAATGTCTTCTATAGATTTATGGCTAAAAAGATTGAGGACTTTCCTCAAGATTAGTCAGATACTTCTGGACAGCTGGCTCACCATTCATCCTCTTTTGCTCCCAATGGTTGACCTGCAAGCAGGGCAAATTTATGAAGGTGTTAGCAATTATCTGATCATTGCAAGCAGCACCCTTTGCCAGGTCTTTTTGTATTAGCTTCTGTGGTGCTTTTCTTGCCAGTATTTTGTTTGCTGGTTATTTATGAAGTAACATATGCATATTATTGTTGTCAATTGCAAATGTGCAGTGCAGCTTCTATTGAATGAAAGAGTGTTGCAAATAGGTCTCAGTACATGCTCAACAGTTCATTTCCATAGATCGCAGCAGCAGGTTAACATTTATATTTAATCCATGCCTTGTTTGAAGAAAGGGTATATATGAATGAAAAGGTGTCTATATTCACCTTGACACTTAATCGGATGTAAGTGACATTTTTCTGCACTCGTTCCCAGGTTGGTGATTCTACGGGTTTACATTTATTTGCTTATTGATCTCCTTTATTCAGCTTGCACTTGAAATTTTACAGGTGAGTGGCATTGGCACCTAACAGGGTTATCATCGTTTAGTGCGTGTGCTGTAGCACTACAGCACCACTTCAAGAACTGCCGCTTTGTTCAATTTTGCAACTTGCTGTCAAGCAACTTGAGGCCTGACTCCTTGCCATGTTCCATGTTCAAGGAGTTTATTTAGATGAAAGAGGAAGGCTTGCCTTATAAAATTCAGCTAAACAAGCCTCCCACTGCCACCGTGGATAAATTCACACCATGGGTGAGCATAGACCTGACGTGTCAGTCATAAAATCAAGCCTAATATCCTTGACAAGATTTGAAGAATGCGAAGTATAAAAGTTTAGAATTTTGTTGACTTAGTGCCCTTAAATGTCTTTCAGATGCAGGTTTGGATCTCTTTGAATCTTCTCATTATCTGCAAGGTATACTTAGGGTTGTACTTGCACATACCTTTTTACAATCAATCAGGTATCATTTTAGTTTTTTTGTCTGAGGATACTTATCTTCAAATAAAATCCCTGATTAAACCTAAGGACAAAATTAAGTTTAAAGGTTTCCAATTTGATGATTACAATTTCTCTCAAATGTTTTTTTCAGTTTTAACTTTCCAGATGTTTAATCTCATTGGATCTTGTCACCATCTGCAAGGTATTGTTTGGAATGCATCCAGATTTTTTTTACTGTCATTAAAGGCTGTATTTTCCTTTGCCTGTTAAGTTTAACAGCAAAATAAGCATGTATAAACAGTTGAGCAATACTTGTAGAAAGTGATAATGGATCATTTTCCATTTTTACTGCTACTCAGTCTTGCTCCCAAGCTAAAAATGTGCTTGTTGACTGTTAACTCCAAGGCGGAAACATTGAAAACATCTTTAGCCAGAAGTGCCGGATGAATGATCCTTTCCTGCCTCCACCTCAGGTTCGCACAATCACTAATGCCAGTCTACAGGCTATTCACTTCACGTGACATCAAGAAATGGGTGAGTGCGCTGGACGCAAGAAAGGCTGTGGGCCCTAATAACTTACCGGTTGTAGTACTGAAGATCTGTGCTCCAGAACCAGCCACAACCAGAGCTATGCTGTTCCCGTACAGCTACAACACTGGTTTCTACCCAACAATGAGGAAAGTTGCCGAGGCATGTCCTGACTTAATGTGACTCACCTTTTGCAAATGGAATATACTAATTACCAATATCAGCTTATATTTGGTCTCTTGCCTGCTTCAATTAAGAATGGTGCAGCATGTTGTATGATGCTTGTTAGTTAGAGGACTCACTTTCTGCTCATGGGAGTTTAGGTATACCTGTAAAATGATGAAAGCAGTACACATGGCATACAGTTTTCAATTTGTACCACTTGTTGAAGCATATTTGCAGAGTTATATTATCTAATTACAATAATAGAGCAGGAACTTGGTCACCCTATCATTTGTTGTCACCAGTGCTATATATGTCATTCCATTGTTCAACCTCAATAATTGACTTTTTGAAGCTGTTAAAGATTTTGATGTACATTGTCCTGAAGGCTGTTTGGTTTTTGGTGTTTTCTGTTGAAAGCCAGATTTCATTTGCATCCCTTGTTGAAACATATTTGCAAAGTTAATGATACAAAGCAGGAGCATGGTCATATGGCATTCCATTCTATAACTTCTTTAGTTATCTTTTTAAGTTCTTACAGGTTTTGTTGTGTTTTGTCTTGCAGACTGTTTGATTTTGGTGTTTCTTATTGAAAGCAGCCTTTTTCTGTAATGAGAAGAATAACATGCACTGAATGAAAAAAATATTTTATAAGGTGTTATTATGGCCTTATGCATAGATTATCTGAGTATAAAGTTTCTTGGCAATAGAATTTCTGTAAGCTGATTGAATGCATGGAAATTGTAAAGTGCATTTGTAAATAATGATGATTTTAACTCAGTTTCACACTTTTATTCTTTCCTTCTTTGGTCCACACTACAATATATTAACAATCTACATCTGTTCCATTAAGTTGCAATTCAAGCAGGTCATTGGAACAATAAGCTAGTCAAACAAACATCAGAAAATAATTTTCCTTGCCAAATGAGGCTCCAAACACAAATTGCTGTCACCATTTAATACAATCAGTGTTCAGTAAGGGCAACTCTACCCCAAATGCACATTTCTAGTGGCATAGTAACTAGTGATATAGCTATGAAATTATGTGATTAATATCATTCTTCCGCATTTTTCACAATTTTCCAAAAATATGTTAGTTAATTTTCACAAATTGACTGACAATGTCTATTTAGGACATGAGCAATTTATACAAAGAATTGCTTTGTTTGGTTATTAAATAACTATATTTTGATAGTGATTGTATAGCACATTGGATAAAAATTGTAGATGGGGAAAGTTTTTATCCGTTTTGAGTTGACTGTGGGAACAATTCAATTTGTTTCAGCCAGGGACATTGGTTATCAAGGAAGTCCTGAACCAATTCCAGAACCGGAAGAACCTAAAGTTGGAACACCAGTGGAACGTAAACAAAGTGGTCAGTACAGATTACATATGATTTCTGTATTTTTTTAAATCAATGATTAATTTTAAACTCTTTAAATTATCAATGAAATGTGTTAAGCCATTAAAGACTTTGAGTCGGCATTGTTGTGTTAATTTTATTCACTTACCACTTAGATGGAAAGGCAGTTTTTACACATAAGCATTTTAACTTACTGCTTATGGGAAGACACTCAAAGTATGCTCCGAGTATGAAACACCACTGGAGGAGCAAATCAAAAGATAATAGATACATTTGCACAACTTTAAGATCATTAATTTTATTGAACTGAAAATCACAAGAGACCCAATTGACAACTTTATGGTATGTACTCAGTCTGTGCTATAATGTTATGTTATAAGCATAATTTTGTACAACAGGTCCTATGAAGCCCAGAGGAGGCAATAATGGCCATATTTCCTGAGTAAGGATGATTAGTTGGTGCAGTATAATTTAGAGATACCAAAAAGTAACAATTACCAACACCTGAAAATGGGGCATATTTATAAACCTTCATCACATAAATTTAAGAAAACTGCATCAAATCCTACAAAATTGGAAAGGAATTGGAAAATAAATGGTATTATTTAAACAGTGATACAAATAAAAACGGTAATCTGGCTAGAAGACAAATTTTCAAAATCATTCAAAATCATTCCTCGGGTTGAAATTTTCCATGCCCCATGACCAGTAAAGTTTGACATGTAATTTTGTCTTCCTTACAGAGTGCCAGTATAACAAAAATAGCTAGATAAGTATTGGACATTAACCAGCGCAACAGTAACGGTCTTTGGTGCGTCTAATATACATACAGAAAACCCCTATATACAATAGATATTGTTGCACATAATCTGCGTTTTATAAGTTTCTATCATTTGACTCCAGTATATTGTTTCCGCCCGACATGAGTTTATTTTGGGTCTTTCTGCCAATTATTGGAGTGCAATTGCTTGGCTTTAATGGAATAAATGAACAGCTGCAGAGTAAAGCTGTAACTTAAATATATTTAGAATATTTTATAATTATTGAATTCAGTGCTCCATTTGCATTGTAATTGGCTGAGGGGGAGACATCCAAAATAGGAAAATTTACCTTTGTGGTACAACAGAATGCAACAATGCATTGAGTCCACCATCCCCATCACAACTACTTGGGAATCACAGGTAAGCAATGCCTTGGGAAGGCCAAGGCTAATCAGGGAGATCTAGAAGACCGTGTCACCTCCTCAGTAACGATCTCCAGACATGTTTAAAATCTTTAGAACATTGCCAGTAACCATGAAAAGCCACTCCAGTCCTTAATTTAGATGTGTCTGAAGCTTTCTAGTCAGTATGGGTGATATACAGTGTATGTTTACTGGGCACCCATGCATCAAAGAGGCTCAGCAAAGCTAACCATTTCATTATTTTTGCAAGTGACTAATAATGTCAGCATGATAAAGCAGGTATATTCCTATGTGTTTTCTGCCTTAGGTTACTCTTTCCATTTGTTGTTTTGGGATGATGACAGGTTAATTAACTAATTGCATAAATTGTATAAATTACATATTTAGCTGTCCCCTGATTGATAATTATTCCTGTGGCAGTTGGGCTATTGTGTAAATTAAGACCATATAAATGTGAGTTCATCTTTTAGGGAAACTTAGCCTTGACTTGAAGTGCAGTTGGCTTCAAATTATATTTGGGTTAAATCTTGTCTTTAATATTATTAAAGTTTTAAGAAAATTAGTTTAGTTTATTTTATTTTAGTTTAGTTTGGGGGACAGCTGAAGACAATAAGGTGCTGTACCTATGTGATGCTGAAGGTCCTGGATGCTTCATATGTGGAAAATGTTTCTGAATGCCCCTGCTTGAGCTCAATGTTTCTGAATTTGAGGAGCAGCTAGAACACATATGTTAAATGCACATTCCAGATGGTGGTCATCCTACAGACAAGGTAGGTTCAATCAAGGATTGGAAGAGGAGTTAGGAATGCAGGAACATTCAGAGTGTTAAAATACATAGGATTTCATAAGATACGAAGCACAGAAACAAGCCATTCAGCCCAACCAGTGTTTATCAGTCTTCATCTACTCTACCATCGTAACCATCTATTTGTTTCTCCCTAAAATGCTTGTCTGTCTTTCCCTTTACTGCACCAAGCTACATGTTTCAACCACTACCTGTGGTAGCGAGTTCCACATTGGGTAAAGAGGTTTCTTCTGATTTCCTGATGAATTTCTTGGTGACTATTTCATATTGATGGCCTCTAGCTTTGTTCTTCTCCACAAGAGGAAACATTGTCTCTGTATCCACTATATCAAAACCTTTCATAATTTTAACGACTTCTATTAGGTCACCTCTCAGCTTTTCTTAAAGAGAAAGGAGATCCAGCCTTTCAATCCTTTCCTGATATGTATAACCACGCATTTCTGGTATCATACTTGTAAATGTTCTCTGCACCCTCTCCAAAGCCTCTATTTCCTTCTTATAAAATGGTGAGCAGAACTGCAGGCAGTACTCTTAGCATGCTGTAACCAAAGTTCAATAGGGGTTTAGCATAACTCCCCTACTTTTCAATTCTATCCCTCTAGTAATAAAGCTTAAAGCTTATGTGCTTTTTTTATTGCCTTGCTAACCTGTGACACAACCATTGACCTTAGGTAGGATATTATTGCCATAGAGGGAGTGCAACGAAGGATCACCAGGCTTGTTCCCGGGATAGCAAGACTGCCCAATGAAGAGAGATTGGGGAAACTGGGCTTGTATTCTCCAGAGTTTCGAAGAATGAGAGGTGATCTCATTGAAACCTACAAAATACTTAAAGGGATAGACAGGGTAGATGCACGTAAGATGTTGTCCCTGGTTGGGGAGTCTATAATCAGGGAACACAATTTTAAAATAAGGGAGAAGCCACTTAGGACCAAGATGAGGAGAAATTCTTTTCTTCAGGGAGTTGTGAGTCTTTGGAATTCTCAAACCCAGAGGACTGTGGAAGTTCAGTCATTGAGTATGTTTAAAGTAGAGATTTGACAGATTTCTAAATACCAATGACATAAAGGGAAATGGGGATAGTGTGGGAAAAAGACATTGAAGTGGATGATCAGCCATAATCGTACTGAATAGTGGAGCAGGCTTAATGAGCTGAATGACCTACCTCTGTTCCTATGTTCCTATGTATTCATAGTCAGATCCCTCACAGCACTGGTTCCAGTACTGATCCTTGTGGAACACCACTTCCCACCTTCTGCCATTCTGAATAACTACCTTTTACTCCTACTCTCTGCTTTCTGCCTTGAAGCCAGCTAGCAATCTAATCTGCCACTTGTCCCCTTACTCCACATTCTCTGACCTTATTCATTAGTGTTTTATGAGAACCCTTATTAAAGGCCTTTTGAAATCCAGATAAATTATATTTACTGGTCTGCCATAATCTACTATCTCTGTTACCTCCTCAAAAATTTAAATAAGATTGGGTCAAGCAAGATTTTCCCTTTTTTTAAAATCCAGGCTTACTGTTCATTTTTCTGGATCTTTTTCTTGATGTTTGTCTATTCTCTCCTTTAGTAAGAATTCCATTATTTTTTCTACCACTGGTCTATAATGCTCTGGACATGTTCTGCCCCCTTGTTATATATAGGAATTATGTTAGCTATCCATCATTCCTTTGGCAATACACCTTTATCAAATGAATTGTGTAAAATCTTCTGTCACCTCTTGTCTGTGTGCAATCATGTGTAATTTAATTCCCTTTCTCAAGGACTTTTGACTGTCTCAGCACTGTTTTCCCAATTCAGTCATTTTGAGAATCAAAGTTGTTTTGAGAATTAAAAGTGTGTTGAGAACCAAAGGCATGTTTGAAACTTCAAGAAGTTTCTCAAAATGTTTGCACATTGCTGCCTTTCAACTTATACCTTGGAAATTTGAGGTCCATAGCCACCTTAATTTTGGCACTCTTGGTATTGTTTTGGCCCCAAAATAGTGTCTCCACCACAGATGCACACTTCCGGCGTGGGGAGGTCAGTAGTGTGGACATTAATCTTAATGGTTGGTTGATGATGTTGTTAAACATGAGTGATGGGCATTGTTTGATTAAGGACTGAGCGCACATTGTCTACTGGGACACTAGGTAGTAGTTAGGAGGCATAGATCTGTGATGCTGCATCCTGTGAATAAACCTACTAACAAGGAAAAGATCTATACCTTGTTTCGTACTTCACCATCTGACTCGGATCCATTGACCATGGTAACAAAGAATGGTTGCCTAAAGGTGAAGATTGGAAATGAAAAATAATTTTTTTTCAGACAAAAGATTGTAATTGGAGTTATTTTTCATAACAATGGCTGAAACCAAGTGTAAAGTGTCAGGGTCACCGATGTTCTCTGAATCTGAACCTTACGAACAATGGAAAACTTAAGTAAATATGTGTATACAGTTACATCCTTACCAAAGAAAAAGCAAGGTATGGACTTGGTACTAATAAAAACAAAAAAACTGCGGATGCTGGAAATCCAAAACAGAAACAGAATTACCTGGAAAAACTCAGCAGGTCTGGCAGCATCGGTGGAGAAGAAAAGAGTTGACGTTTCGAGTCCTCATGACGCTTCGACAGAACTTGAGTTCGAGTCCAAGAAAGAGTTGAAATATAAGATGGTTTAAGGTGTGTGGGGGGGGCGGAGAGAGAGAGAGAGAGAGAGAACTGGAGGGGGGGTGTGGTTGTAGGGACAAACAAGCAGTGATAGAAGCAGATCATCAAAAGATGTCAACAACAATAGAACAAAAAAACACATAGGTATTAAAGTTGGTGATATTATCTAAACAAATGTGCTAATTAAGAATGGATGGTAGGGCACTCAAGGTATAACTCTAGTGGGGGTGGAGGGAGCATAAAAGATTTTAAAATATTTAAAAATAATGGAAATAGGTGGGAAAAGAAAAATCTATATAATTTATTGAAAAAAAAAGGAAGGGGGAAACAGAAAGGGGGTGGAGATGGGGGAGGGAGCTCAAGACCTAAAGTTGTTGAATTCAATATTCAGTCCGGAAGGCTGTAAAGTGCCCAGTCGGAAGATGAGGTGTTGTTCCTCCAGTTTGCGTTGGGCTTCACTGGAACAATGCAGCAAGCCAAGGACAGACATGTGGGCAAGAGAGCAGGGTGGAGTGTTAAAATGGCAAGCGACAGGGAGGTTTGGGTCATTCTTGCGGACAGACCGCAGGTGTTCTGCAAAGCGGTCGCCCAGTTTACGTTTGGTCTCTCCAATGTAGAGGAGACCGCATTGGGAGCAACGAATGCAGTAGACTAAGTTGGGGGAAATGCAAGTGAAATGCTGCTTCACTTGAAAGGAGTGTTTGGGCCCTTGGACGGTGAGGAGAGAGGAAGTGAAGGGGCAGGTGTTGCGTCTTTTGCGTGGGCATGGGATGGTGCCATAGGAGGGTGTTGAGGAGTAGGGGGTGATGGAGGAGTGGACCAGGGTGTCCCGGAGGGAGCGATCCCTACGGAATGCTGATAGGGGGGGGTGAAGGGAAGATGTGTTTGGTGGTGGCATCATGCTGGAGTTGGCGGAAATGGCGGAGGATGATCCTTTGAATGCGGAGGCTGGTGGGGTGATAAGTGAGGACAAGGGGGACCCTATCATGTTTCTGGGAGGGAGGAGAAGGCGTGAGGGCGGATGCGCGGGAGATGGGCCGGACACGGTTGAGGGCCCTGTCAACGACCTTGCGTGGAAAACCTCAGTTAAGGAAGAAGGAGGACATGTCAGAGGAACTGCTTTTGAAGGTAGCATCATCGGAACAGATGCGACGGAGGCGAAGGAACTGAGAGAATGGGATGGAGTCCTTACAGGAAGCGGGGTGTGAGGAGCTATAGTCGAGGTAGCTGTGGGAGTCGGTGGTTTGTAATGGATATTGGTGGACAGTCTATCACCAGAGATTGAGACAGGGAGGTCAAGGAAGGGAAGGGAAGTGTCAGAGATGGACCACTTGAAAATGATGGAGGGGTGGAGATTGGAAGCAAAATTAATACATTTTTCTAAGTCCCGACGAGAGCATGAAGCAGCACCGAAGTAATCATCAATGTACCAGAGAAAGAGTTGTGGAAGGGGGCCGGAGCAGGACTGCAGCAAGGAATGTTCCACATACCCCATAAAGAGACAGGCATAGCTGGGGCCCATGCGGGTACCCATAGCCACA
The DNA here is from genome assembly GCF_017639515.1 of Carcharodon carcharias. Lineage (NCBI taxonomy): Eukaryota > Metazoa > Chordata > Chondrichthyes > Lamniformes > Lamnidae > Carcharodon > Carcharodon carcharias. Next base: position 22,383,365 of record NC_054479.1, read on the forward strand.
CCTTTTATTTGGAGGAAGTGAGAGGAGTTGAAGGAGAAATTGTTCAGCGTGAGAACAAGTTCAGCCAGACGGAGGAGAGTAGTGGTGGATGGGGATTGTTCGGGCCTCTGTTCGAGGAAGAAGCTAAGGGCCCTCAGACCATCCTGGTGGGGGATGGCGGTGTAGCGGGATTGGACGTCCATGGTGAAGAGGAAGCGGTTGGGGCCAGGGAACTGGAAATTGTTGATGTGACGTAAGGTGTCAGAGGAATCACGGATGTAGGTGGGAAGGGACTGGACAAGGGGAGAGAGAAGGGAGTCAAGATAACGAGAAATGAGTTCTGTGGGGCAGGAGCAAGCTGAGACGATCGGTCTACCGGGGCAGTTCTGTTTGTGGATTTTGGGTAGGAGATAGAAGCGGGCCGTCCGAGGTTGGGTGACTATCAGCTTGGAAGCTGTGGGAGGAAGATCCCCAGAGGAGATGAGGTTTGTGACAGTCCTGGAAACAATGGCTTGATGTTCAGTGGTGGGGACATGGTCCAGGGAGAGGTAGGAGGAAGTGTCTGCGAGTTGACGCTCAGCCTCCGCGAGGTAGAGGTCAGTGCACCAGACAACAACAGCACCAGCCTTGTCAGCGGGTTTGATGACAATGTCAGGATTGGACCTGAGAGAATGGAGTGCAGTAAGTTCAGAGAGAGACAGGTTAGAATGGGTGAGAGGAGCAGAGATATTCAGACGACTAATGTCGCGCTGACAGTTCTCAATGAAAAGATCAAGAGAAGGTAGAATCCAGAGGGTGGGGTCCAGGTGGAGGGAGAATATTGGAGATGGGTAAAAGGATCCGTTGAACTGGGAGAGGACTCCTGCCCAAAGAAGTGAGCCCGGAGACGAAGACGGCGGAAGAAGAGTTCAGCATCATGCCGAGCCCGAAATTCATTGAGGTGAGGGCGTAAGGGTATGAAACTAAGTCCTTTGCTGAGCACTGAACGTTCAGCATCGGAGAGGGGAAGGTCAGGGGGTATAGTGAATACACGGCTGGGGCTGGGATTGGAAGATGGGGTGGGGACGGAGGGACGGGCAGGGGTGGAGGGTCCTAGATGGGTGTTGGTGTCGATGAGTTGTTGGAGCTTGCGTTCCTTAGCACTTGAGAGAAAGAGAAAAAGTTTCTTGTTGAGGCATCGGATGAGCCAAAGAATAAAATGAAACTGGGGGCACGCGCAGCTTTGAAAAAGGGTACGGCGGTGCTGCTGGAGGGAGAGGTCGAGTGTGTTCATATGGCGACGCATGGCACTGAGTGTGGATTTCAGAATGTGACGGGAACAGCAGTCCAAGAAATGTTTTATGTCCTGGAGATACCTATAATCCTGGGTGGGTTCGAAACATGAGGGGTGGAATTTCAGTTGAAATCCACGTGGGGTAAGTCGGAGACGGAGACAGTCACTGAGAAAGGAGATATGGCTGTGAAAGCGGGTTTTAGTAAACACCTTGTCAAACACCAGGAGGGAAGTGGAAAGCAATGAAGGTGAGCAAGGCAAAAGAGAGGTACGGAAATCTTGTCGCAGAAAAGAACAGAACTTCTTCAAGGAGGTAGGCATTTCTTGAAGAGCAGTGGCAGTCAATTAAACACAGAGATAACCCTCCGTCCCCAGCCCGTCTTCCAATCCCAGCCCCAGCCGTGTATTCACTATACCCCCTGACCTTCCCCTCTCCGACGCTGAACGTTCAGTGCTCAGCAAAGGACTTAGTTTCATACCCTTACAACCCTCACCTCAATGAATTTCGGGCTCGGCATGATGCTGAACTCTTCTTCCGCCGTCTTCGTCTCCGGGCTCACTTCTTTGGGCAGGAGTCCTCTCCCAGTTCAAAGGATCCTTTTACCCATATCCAATATTCTCCCTCCACCTGGACCCCTCCCTCTGGATTCTTACCTTCTCTTGATCTTTTCATTGAGAACTGTCGGCGCGACATTAGTCGTCTGAATTTCTCTGCTCCTCTCACCCATTCTAACCTGTATCTCTCTGAACTTACTGCACTCCATTCTCTCAGGTCCAATCCTGACATTGTCATCACACCCTCTGACAAGGGTGGTGCTGTTGTTGTCTGGCGCACTGACCTCTACCTCGCGGAGGCTGAGCGTCAACTCACAGACACTTCCTCCTACCTCTCCCTGGACCATGTCCCCACCACTGAACATCACGCCATTGTTTCCAGGACTGTCACTAACCTCATCTCCTCTGGGGACCTTCCTCCCACAGCTTCCAAGCTGATAGTCACCCAACCTCGGACGGCCCGCTTCTATCTCCTACCCAAAATCCACAAACAGAACTGCCCCGGTAGACCGATCATCTCAGCTTGCTCCTGCCCCACAGAACTCATTTCTCGTTATCTTGACTCCCTTCTCTCTCCCCTTGTCCAGTCCCTTCCCACCTACATCCGTGATTCCTTTGCCACCTTACGTCACATCAACAATTTCCAGTTCCCTGGCCCCAACCGCTTCCTCTTCACCATGGACGTCCAATCCCTCTACACCTCCATCCCCCACCAGGATGGTCTGAGGGCCCTTAGCTTCTTCCTCGAACAGAGGCCCGAACAATCCCCATCCACCACTACTCTCCTCTGTCTGGCTGAACTTGTTCTCACGCTGAACAATTTCTCCTTCAACTCCTCTCACTTCCTCCAAATAAAAGGTGTGGCTATGGGTACCCGCATGGGCCCCAGCTATGCCTGTCTCTTTATGGGGTATGTGGGACATTCCTTGTTCCAGTCCTACTCCGGCCCCCTTCCACAACTATTTCTCCGGTACATCGATGATTACATCGGTGCTGCTTCATGCTCTCATCGGGACTTAGAAAAATGTATTAATTTTGCTTCCAATCTCCACCCCTCCATCATTTTCACGTGGTCCATCTCTGACACTTCCCTTCCCTTCCTTGACCTCTCTGTCTCAATCTCTGGTGATAGACTGTCCACCAATATCCATTACAAACCCACCGACTCCCACAGCTACCTCGACTACAGCTCCTCACACCCCGCTTCCTGTAAGGACTCCATCCCATTCTCTCAGTTCCTTCACCTCCGTCGCATCTGTTCCGATGATTCTAACTTCAAAAGCAGTTCCTCTGACATGTCCTCCTTCATCCTTAACCGAGGTTTTCCACCCACGGTCGTTGACAGAGCCCTCAACCGTGTCCGGCCCATCTCCCGCGCATCCGCCCTCACGCCTTCTCCTCCCTCCCAGAAACATGATAGGGTCCCCCTTGTCCTCACTTATCACCCCACCAGCCTCCGCATTCAAAGGATCATCCTCCGCCATTTCCGCCAACTCCAGCATGATGCCACCACCAAACACATCTTCCCTTCACCCCCCCTATTGGCATTCCATAGGGATCGCTCCCTCCGGGACACCCTGGTCCACTCCTCCATCACCCCCTACTCCTCAACCCCCTCCTATGGCACCACCCCATGCCCATGCAAAAGATGCAACACCTGCCCCTTCACTTCCTCTCGCCTCACCGTCCAAGGGCCCAAACACTCCTTTCAAGTGAAGCAGCATTTCACTTGCATTTCCCCCAACTTAGTCTACTGCATTCGTTGCTCCCAATGCGGTCTCCTCTACATTGGAGAGACCAAACGTAAACTGGGCGACCGCTTTGCAGAACACCTGCGGTCTGTCCGCAAGAATGACCCAAACCTCCCTGTCGCTTGCCATTTTAACACTCCACCCTGCTCTCTTGCCCACATGTTTGTCCTTGGCTTGCTGCATTGTTCCAGTGAAGCCCAACGCAAACTGGAGGAACAACACCTCATCTTCCGACTAGGCACTTTACAGGACTGAATATTGAATTCAATAACTTTAGGTCTTGAGCTCCCTCCTCCATCCCCACCCCCTTTCTGTTTCCCCCTTCCTTTTTTTTTCAATAACTTATATAGATTTTTCTTTTCCCACCTATTTCCATTATTTTTAAATATTTTAAAATCTTTTATGCTCCCTCCACCCCCACTAAGCTATACCTTGAGTGCCCTACCATCCATTCTTAATTAGCACATTTGTTTAGATAATATCACCAACTTTAACACCTATGTGTTCTTTTGTTCTATTGTTGTTGACATCTTTTGATGATCTGCTTCTATCACTGCTTGTTTGTCCCTACAACCACACCCCCCCTCCACTTCTCTCTCTCTCTCCGTGCCCCCCCCCCACACACCTTAAACCAGCTTATATTTCAACTCTTTCTTGGACTCGAACTCAAGTTCTGTCGAAGGATCATGAGGACTCGAAACATCAACTCTTTTCTTCTCCGCCGATGCTGCCAGACCTGCTGAGTTTTTCCAGGTAATTCTGTTTTTGTTATGGACTTGGTACTGTCGCTTCCTAACAAAAGCAGGATCAGGTGCAAAGTTTTTTGGAGCTAGAGGCTCATCAATTGGACAATGAGGAAGCTTTGGATATTCTATTAAAATTTATAGATAGAATTTATAACAAAGATAATCTTTTAAAGCATATGAGGCATGCTGAAATCTTGACTAATTTAGAAAGATGGATGGTTATTCCATAAAGGAATATACCATGGAATTTAACAGGCTATATACAATTTTGCAGAAATTCTATTTGGAAATTTCAGCATTTGCTTTCAAATTGTTGGATTGTGCTAAAGTGTTGCATGCAGACAGGCTCTTAACTGGAGTTGATTCTCAGAAAGAGATGGGCTTTTGGGTCAGATGTCTGAGGCTTTAAAAAAAAGTCCTGGGAAAACAGTCATTTCCAGTTGCTTTCATGCCACAAATGGGACATTCAGCAGTGACACAGAAGGTGGAGGATTCAATACTTGTGGCATTTCAAGACTGTTCATATATGGGGGGTGCAGGCGTTAATGCAACATATAAATCACAGATAAAAGAAATGAGGATGGAGACCTTTTTGCAGATCTGACAGACAACAGGAATGGAGTAATAAAAACTGAAGAATAAACCCCTGGAACTGAAGAATGAACCCCAGGAATGCCCGGTGTTACAAGACTATGCCTTTATTTTTGAAAAATATGATTATTCAACTTTTAACTGACTGGAACTTTTGCAATTTGAACTGAGACAGAGCAAACTGTTTAAAAATGCAAGGTGACATTTCCAAGGTGAAGGTGAGAAACCAACACATCACCCTCAGGAGTGTGTGAAGAGAGAGACATTTCCTACAATCCCGACATCCATCAAAACTCGTAACTATCTAAGGAAGTGACATTAATAATACAAAGTACTGGACATTGAAACAATGGCAGACCCACCCAAAACCTCTTAGAAATTCACAATGGATGAAGTATTTCAAGGCAAGGCTGCCAGCCACTAGAGAGAGATTTTTCTTGAGTTTTAATAAATTTGCTCTTTTTTGACTCAGGAAAACCTTGTTTGATTGGCTCCCTATAGGTCACAGCTTAAATAGTTAAATACATTCTGATTTGGAAAAGGCACATTGCTGTAAAAAGAAACCTAAACCTTTGTTGTGACCAACTAAGGAGGTTGAGTAGAGGGGAGTCAGTTCACCCCCTCTCACCTGGTCATAACACCAGGGAATTATTAACAGATGTTTCAGACGTGATTCTAAGTATTATGCAGTGCATTGTCCAAAACGGAACAATACGTTTTTCAAAGCAACACAGGACACGGAAGGTTCAGAAGGGAAAAATTATGATATTGATCAGCCGAGGGAATTGTACTGGTCACAAGAAGTTCCAGTTGGGTATTGAGTGTCCTAGTCGCAGATTCACTTAATCGCACCTTGTTGGACAGTGGTTACACATTCACAATATGTGCAACAGATTGGTTGAAATGTTATTTAGATTTACTCAGTAGTGAGGACCAGAGTAAGGTAAAGGAATATGAAAGTTCTACGTGCTTCAAGTTCGGATTTGACAACTCTTTTAAGGTCACTAAAAAGAGTGGTGATTCCATACAGAGTAGCTGGGGTAAGTCACTTTATTCATACATATGCAGTATTAATGGGTGGCAGTCTTGTAAATCAGTGTTGGCATCCCTGCCTTTGAGCCAGAAGCATTGGATTCAAGTTCCACTCCAGGACTTGATGACCAAGGAAGATGCATTCATAATGTGATCAAACAGGTTGAGTATCAACTTGTAAATCCTTCCAACATACACCAATGGCAGGCAGTAAAGAGCAGGAGAGATTCCTGATTAGCCATGTGATGGAAAGAAATTTGAGTCTGTACCATCACTCTCCATAGCTCCAGGTTACAACATGCATGTAAAAGTATATGTTGCCACAGCAACTCAGGCTCCTTTGGTGGTGGGGGGGGGGGGAGATGGGGTAGGGTGCGGTTTGAATCATCAACCTTCTGCCTTCTTCAATCGCCAAGGCTTCTCCTGAACCCTCTTCAATCGCCAAGGTTCTCCTGAGCCTTCTCCAATCACCAGGGCTTCCCCTGAGCCCTCACCACTTAAGTCTGCCAACTGCAGCCCTTTTTCAACTTGGAGCCTCTCTCTCTGCTTCTGCCTCTTTAACTGGGACCTCGCCCTGACCCTCTGACTGTCTGGGACTCTTCACAATTATGGAACTACATCCCTGGTCACATGATCCAGGTTTCAGGCCAATTTTCTTTTTGTACAGGCTCCCTGGGCCCATCCTCACCCCCAAAGAATTACAAAAAAGCCAGATTGCACATGCACCATCTGCAAATGTGCAGACCTCCAAGGCCTGTTGGGACTTGCTGCCTCCACCCGACTGTAAGGTAAATTCGGATTTTATAACAAGTATCAAAGCACACCATCACAGCAAGTAATAGGTATGGATTTAAAGGTATGGGACAAGGATAGAATCATTTTTACTTTACATTTAATAGACATGGCAACAAGATTCAGTCTTTCTACAGTAATAATACATAGTGAAGATGAGCGATTGTGGATAAAACCATGGAAAAATGGATAGGGATCAGACTGGGGGCACCAGCTAAATTCCTAACTGGCAATGGGAGGGAATTTGCCAGTGATAAATTTAGAGATGTGTGAAAATATGAACGTTGCAGCCACAGAATCACAGAGTTGTTATGGCGCAGAAGGAGGCCACTCGGCTCATGATATCTGCACATACTCTCCGAATGGCACTAAGTCATAATGCTCATTCTCCTGCCTTTTCCTCGTACCCCTGCACATTGTTTCTATTCAAATAATCATCTAATACTCTCTTGAATGTCTCGATTGAACCTTCTTCACAACACTTCCAGACTCGAACCGCTCACTGTGTGAAAACGTTTTTTCTCACATCACATTTGTTTCTTTTGCAAATCACCTTACATCTGTGTCCTCTCATTCTCGATCTTTTTACGAGTGGAAATCCATGCTGGCTCTTCATAATCAACCCAAATGTTTCCATGTGACTACTAATTCTATCCCAAATAATTATTTCTAGAAGTTTCCCCACCACTGATGTAAAACTGACAGGTCTGTAATTGCTGGGCTTATCTTTGCAATCTTTTTTGAACAAGGGTGTAATGTTTGCAATTCTCCAGTCCTTTGGCACCTCACTTGAGTCTAGGGAAGGCTGAAAGATTATGGCCTGTGCCCCTTCAATTTCTGCTCCTACTTCCTTCAATATCCTTGGATGCATCTCATTCAGTCCCGGTGCCTTGTCAACTTTAAGTACTGGCAGTTTATCCAACACTTCCTCCTTATCAATTTTGAACCCTTCTAGTGACAGTTTTCTCCTCTGTCACAGTGGCCTCGGTAGCATCTGCTTCTTTGGTAAAGACAGATGCAAAGTATTCATTTAACACCTCAGCCATGCCCCGTGCCTCCATAAGAGACACAAAACAAAAACAATTGGATAGCTGAAAAGATTTTGGTGTCTACTCTGAAGTGCCAGATAGGGGACAGCTAGCCTTATCACACAGATGGATATATATGGAAAAAGATCTTCCTTATGGGATATATAAAGCTAAAGCAGGGTTTCAAAGAGAGACTTGGTGATCAAGATTTTAGAGTGGACTTCCCCACAGCAGGAAAAGTGATCTTAAAGATTTTCTTAGCTCTCTTAGCCACACATTCGCGGGAATGTAGGTCGATCAATATAAAGTTGCATTTTTGCATGGAGAAAAATTTCAAAGCGAAGTTTTTCTGAAACTGCCTAAAGAAGCAGATGATGTAAAAGGGAAGCTGTGGAAATTAAACAAGTGTTTTTATGGATTGAATGATGCCTCAAGGGTATGGTTAGGTCTGTCTTGCTGAAAATAAGTTGTCTTCAGCTGAAAGCATACCCAGCATTGTTGTACTGATATTACAAAGAAAAACCCACAGGTTGCAAGAATCTTCATTATACATGTCAATGATTATTGATGGAAAGTTTCTGCAGAATTTGAGCTATTTGTTATAGAAAAGACAAAAGGGGAATTTAAGATTGGAAGTCAGGCTTCGGGGCCTTGAATTATATAAGGTTAGATAATAAGCAGAATAGGTCAGAAGTAAGCTTGAATCAACAATTATACCTAGAAAGTGGTAATCGTATCCCAATAATCAGGGCAGATTCTCACAGAAAGATGATCTTGCAGCCAAAGGAGAAATAAAACAGTTAAGTTTCACTGGACAGTTAAACTGGCTATGAACTCAGACAAGACCCAATAACAGTTATTGCAGTAAAAGGATATCTGGCATAGCTGTGATGCTGAGGATATGATGCTGTAATGCTCCAGAGGTCCCCAGCATCACCGATGTCTGTCTTCAGTCAATTTGATTCACTCCATGTGATATCAAGAAACAGCTGAAGGCACTGGATACTGCAAAGACTAAATACCTTGACAATATTCTGCTAATAGTACTGAAGACTTATGCTCTAGAACTTGCCAAGTCCTGGTAAAGCTGTTCCATTATAGCCACAACGCTGGCATCTATCCAGCAATGTGGAGAACTGTCCAGGTATGTCCTGTACACAAACAGCAGGACGAATGTAACCTAGACAATTACTGTCCCATCAGTCTACTCTCAATCATCAGTAAAATGATGAAAGGGGTCATCAGCAATGCTATCAAGTAGCACTTGCTTAGCAATAATCTGCTCACTGACGCACAGTTTGGGTTCCACCAGGGTCACTTAGCTTCTTACCTCATTACAGCTTTGGTTCAAACATGGACCAAAGAGCTGAACTCCAGAGGTGAGGTGAGAGTAACTGCCCTTGACATCAAGGCAGCATTTGACTGAGTGTGGCACCAAGGAGACCTAGGAAAACTGGAGTCAATGGGAATTTAGGGGGGAAACTCTCCGTTGGTTGGAGTCATACCTAGCACAAAGGAAGATGGTTGTGGTTGTTGGAGGTCAATCAGCTCAGTTCCAGGACATCACTGCAAGGTTTCCTCAGGGTAGTGTCCTAGGCTCAACCATCCTCAGCTGCTTCATCAATGACCTTCCTTCTATCATTAAGTCATAAGGACGTTCGCTGATGATTGCACAATATTCAGCAATATTTGCGACTCCTCAGAAACTCCAGCAGTCCATGTCCAAATGCAGCAAGGCCTGGACAATATCCAGGCTTGAGTCAACAAGTGCAAATAACATTCGCAGCACACAAGTGCTAGGCGGTGACTATCTCCTACAAGAGAGAATCAAACCATCGTCCCTTGACATTCAATGGCATTACCATCGCTGAAGACCCCACTATCAACATCCTGGGGTTTACCATTGACCAGAAACTGAACTGGACTAGCCATATAAATACTGTAGTTACAAGAGCAGGTCAGAGACCAGGAATCCTGCGGCGAGTGACTCACCTCTTGACTCTCCAAAGCCTGTCCACCACCTACAAAGGACAAGTCAGGAGTGTGATGGAATACTCTCCATTTACCTGATGAGTGCAGTTCCAACAGCACTGAAAAAGCTTGACACCATCCAGGACAAAGCAGCCTGCTTGATTGGCACCCCTTCTACAAACATTCACTCCCCCCAGCACCAATGAACAGTGGCAGCAGTATATACCACCTACAAGATGCCCTGGAGAAACTCACCAAGGCTCCTTAGGCAGCACCTTCCAAACCCACGACCACTACCATCTAGAAGAACAAGGGCCACAGATAGATGGGAACACTGCCACCTGGAAGTTCCATTCCAAGCCACTCACTATCCTGACTTGGAAATATATCACCGTTCCTTCATTGTCGCTCGATTAAAATCCTGGAACTCCTCCCCCAACAGCACGGTGGGTGTAGGGTTAATGTGGGACTGGGAAACAGTAATGCCCACAGGATGATGTAAAGAGATACATGACCTGAGACAAGAGTCAATTCTAGACAGAGACCTGTCTAGAAGTAAGCATGGAGTTGGCTCATGGCTTGGGCTGTAACCCTGTATATATGTACATAGTTATGTGTTATCAATAAACATTTAATGTTCAACCATACAAGACTCAGAATCTCTTCATGAGACCCACTGAACTGACATACAACATACAACAATTATGATGTATTAGAACTTAGTACTATGCTGAAACATACTGTAGTTGAGGAGGTTTTGAGGGCAAATGAAACATTAAAAAAATTAAATTCTGAGCAATGCATACTACAGTTTCCAGCCTTGGGTGATCCTAAAAATGTGAATTTAGTTTTTTTTAGTGAAGCTTCCTATGCCATTCTACCAGGTCGATATTCGAGTACAGCTGGGTTTATCATAATCTTTATTAATTTTGCTTCCAATCTCCACCTCTCCATCATTTTCACGTGGTCCATCTCTGACACTTCCCTTCCCTTCCTTGACCTCTCTGTCTCAATCTCTGGTGATAGACAGTCCACCAATATCCATTACAAACCTACCGACTCCCACAGCTACCTCGACTACAGCTCCTCACACCCCACTTCCTGTAAGGACTCCATCCCATTCTCTCAGTTCCTTCGTCTCCGTCGCATCTGTTCCGATGATGCTACCTTCAAAAACAGTTCCTCTGACATGTCCTCCTTCTTCCTTAACCAAGGTTTACCACCCACGGTCGTTGACAGGGCCCTCAACCATGTCTGGCCCATCTCCCGCGCATCCGCCCTCACACCTTCTCCTCCCTCCCAGAAACATGATAGGGTCCCCCTTGTCCTCATTTATCACCCCACCAGCCTCCGCATTCAAAGGATCATCCTCCGCCATTTCCGCCAACTCCAGCATGATGCCACTACCAAACATATCTTCCCTTCACCCCCCCTATCGGCATTCCGTAGGGATCGTTCCCTCCGGGACACCCTGGTCCACTCCTCCATCACCCCCTACTCCTCAACCCCCTCCTATGGCACCACCCCATGCCCACGCAAAAGATGTAACACCTGCCCCTTCACTTCCTCTCTCCTCACCGTCCAAGGGCCCAAACACTCCTTTCAAGTGAAGCAGCATTTCACTTGCATTTCCCCCAACTTAGTCTACTGCATTCGTTGCTCCCAATGTGGTCTCCTCTACATTGGAGAGACCAAACGCAAACTGGGCGACCGCTTTGCAGAACACCTGCGGTCTGTCCGTAAGAATGACCCAAACCTCCCTGTCGCTTGCCATTTTAACACTCCACCCTGCTCTCTTGCCCACATGTCTGTCCTTGGCTTGCTGCATTGTTCCAGTGAAGCCCAACGCAAACTGGAGGAACAACACCTCATCTTCCGACTAGGCACTTTACAGCCTTCCGGACTGAATATTGAATTCAACAACTTTAGGTCTTGAGCTCCCTCCTCCATCCCCACCCCCTTTCTGTTTCTTCCCCCTTCCTTTTGTTTTTTCCAATAAATTATATAGATTTTTCTTTTCCCACCTATTTCCATTATTTTTAAATCTTTTATGCTCCCCCCACCCCCACTAGAGCTATACCTTGCGTGCCCTACTATCCATTCTTAATTAGCACATTCGTTTAGATAATATCATCAACTTTAACACCTATGTGTTCTTTTGTTCTGTTGTCTGTGACATCTTTTGATGATCTGCTTCTATCACTGCTTGTTTGTCCCTACAACCACACCAACCCCCTCCACTTCTCTCCCCCCACCCAAACCGCTCCCCCCCGCACACACACACACACCTTAAACCAGCTTATATTTCACCCCTTTCTTGGATTCACTCAGTTCTGTCGAAGGGTCATGAGGACTCGAAACGTCAACTCTTTTCTTCTCCGCCGATGCTGCCAGACCTGCTGAGTTTTTCCAGGTAATTCTGTTTTTGTTTTGGATTTCCAGCATCCGCAGTTTTTTTGTTTTTATCATTATCTTGTTGGGTGAAAACATAAAATGTTGTCCCTTGGCCTGGGAAGCCAAGAAAATAAAAAGATTTGTTAAAAGTACCCTAGGTGCAGAAACACTAGTGCCTGTAGAAGGGATAGCTAGGGCATTGTACCCACCTAACATGCTAAAGGAAATCCTATTCAAGGAGCATTCTGAGAAACGTTTGCCCATTGAATGCGATGTGGGTAACCGTTCCCTATGGGCTAATGTTCATTCAACAATGAGTTTCACTGAGAAATGGTTGAGGACTGACCTTGCTAGCGTAAAGGAAATGTTGGAGAGAAAAGAGATTGCCAATATAAAGGGCAGAATTTTGCCCTTGATGGGCTGGTAGGTTCGACCGGCTCAGTGGCAGGCGGGCAGCCGATTGCCACCACCAAAGCAAGCCCCACTGCCATTTTGAGTGGATAGGCCAATTAAGGCCCGCCCAGCGGGTTGCCCAACAGAAAGCGCTATGCGTTTCCTGTGCGGGGGTGGGAGGGATTCCCCAGTGTCAAAGTGAAGAGCGCACATCTCCCTGAGACTAAGTGCTGTCTCAGGGAGATCGGTGAAAGCTTTATAAACATCAAAAATAGAAAAATAAAAAAATTATTAACATGTCCCCCTCATGTGACAATGTCACACCAGATGGGACATGTTAATAAATATGACTAAAGCTTTATTTAACTTTTTAAAAACAGATATGAAACCTCATCCCCCCAGTGGATGAGGTTCCATGTTTTTTCAGAAGCCCGCTGGTGCTCCTGGCCTGCCCGCCAGCCTTAAGGTTGGACGGGCAGGATCTTTAATTGGGTTAACTACCCTGCCAATGGCCTCAATTGGCCGTTGAAAGGTTGGCGGGCAGACAGCTGATTTCGCTGTCCACCTGCCTTCCTGAATATTTAAATGGGGCGGGATGATGTCGAGGGTTTCCCCTGACGTCATCCCGCGTCATTTTCGCATTGGCGAGCAGGCCCCGCCCCCAACTCACTGAAGGAAAAATTCTGGCCAGAATGTTTTGATATGAGTGATCAATTATCATGCTGTTTTACAAAAAGGAATGTCATAGAGTCATAGTCATAGAGTCATAGGGTCTACAGCACAGAAAAAGGCCTTTCGGCCCATCGAGTCTGTGCCACTCAAATAAGTACCTAACTATTGTAATCCCATTTTCCAGCACAAGGCCCATTGCCTTGTATGCTGTGGCATCACAAGTGCACATCCAAATACTTCTTAAATGTTATGAGAATTTCTGCCTCGACCACCCTTTCAGGCAGTGAGTTCCAGATTCCCCCCACCCTCTGGGTGAAAACATTCTTCCTCACATCCCCTCTAAACCTCCTGCCCCTTACCTTAAATCCATGCCCCCTGGTTATTGATCCCGCCACCAAGGGGAAAAGTTCCTTCCTGTCTACCCTATCTATGCCCCTCAATTTTATACACCCCAATCATGTCCACCCTCAAACTCCTCTGCTCCAGGGAAGATAATCCCGGTCTATCCAATCTCTCCTCATAACTAAAACTCTCCAGCCCAGGCAACATCCCGGTAAATCTCCTCTGCATTCTCTCCAGTGCAATCACATCCTTCCTATAAAGCAGATTCCAGAACTGCGTGCAATACTCTAGTTTTGGCCTAACCAGCGTCTTATACAGTTCCAGCATCACCTCCCTGCTCTTATATTCTATGCTTCAGCTAATAAAGGCAAGTATCCCATATGCCTTCTGAACCACCTTATCTCCCTGTCCCGCTACCTTAAGGGACCGGTGGACATGCACACCAAGGTCCCTGTGATCCTCGGTATTTCTCAGGGTCCTACCATTAATCGTGTATTCCCGTGCCTTGTTTGCCCTGCCCAAATGCATCACCTCACACTTATCGGGATTAAATTCCATTTGCCACTGATCAGCCCATCTGACCAAGCTATCTATATCCTCCTGTAATCTAAGGCAATCCTCCTCACTATTTACCACCCCAACAATTTTGTGTCATCCACGAACGATCAACCCTCCTACATTCAAGTCTAAATCGTTTATATATACCACAAACAGCCAGGGACCCAACACCAATCCCTGTGGAACCTCACTGGACACAGTTAGCTAGTCACAAAAACATCTCTCGACCATCACCCTCTGCTTCCTGCCACTCAGCCAATTCTGGATCCAATTTGCCAAATTGCCTTGGATCCTATGGGCTCTTACCCTCGTTATTAGTCTCCCATGTGGGACCTTATCAAAAGCCTTGCTGAAGTCCAAGTAGATTACGTCAAATGCATTGCCCTCATCTACACATCTGGTCACCTCTTCGAAAAATTCAATCAAATTGGTCAGACGTGACCTCCCCTTAACAAAATCATGCTGACTGTCCTTGATTAATCCCCACCTCTCCAAGTGTAGATTCATTCTGTCCCTCAGAATTGCTTCCAATAGTTTCCCCACCACTGAGGTACTGACTGGCCTGTAGTCCCCTAGTGTATCCCTTCCTCCCTTCTTGAATAATGGTGCCACGTTGGCTGTCCTCCAGTCCTCTGGCACCTCTCCTGTGGCCAGAGAGGTATTGAAAATTATTGCCAGCACCCCTGCTATCTCCTCCCTTGCCTCACTCAACAGCCTGGGATACATTTCATCTGGTCCTGGAGATTTATCTACTTTTAAGCCTGCCAGACCACTTAGAACCCTCTCCCTTTCTTTGCTAATTTCTTTAATTATAGCGTAGTTCTTCTGCCTGATTTCCATAGCCACATCTTCTGGTTCCACACACAAGTTACCACTATGGTCCTTAATGGGCCTTACTCTTTCCCTGGTTATCCTCTTACTCTTAATGTACTTGTAAAATAACTTTGGATTTTCCTTTATTATATCTGCCAATGTTTTTTCATGCCCCCTTTTTGCTCTCCTAATTTCCTTTTTAAGTTCCCCCCTACACATTCTATACTCTTCTGTGGCTTCCGCTGTTTTGAGCCCTCGGTATTTGCCATAAGCCTCCCTTTTTCTCTTTATCCAATCCTGTATATCCTTCGACATCCAGGGTTCCCTGGATTTGTTGGTCTCACCCTTTGTTTTTCCTGGAATATGTTGGCCCTGTACTATCTCTATTTCCTTCTTGAATATGTCCCACTGCTCTGACGCAGATTTACCTAAAAGTAGCTGGTCCCAGTCCACTCTTGCCAAATCATTCCTGATCTTACTAAAATTGGCCTTTCCCCAATTTAGAACTCTGATTTCTGGCCCATCCCTGTCCTTTTCCACAACAACCTTGAATATAACGGAGTTATGATCACGATCTGCAAAATGCTCCCCCACTTGCTCGACTTCATTCCCTAAAATTAAATACAGGACCGCCTCCTCTCTTGTAGGACCTTCTACATACTGGCTTACAAAGCTTTCCTGGATGCATTTTAAGAATTCTGCTCCCTCTAAACCTATCACACTATGACTAACCCAGTTAGTGTGGTGAAGTTGAAATCCCCCACTATTACTACCCTTTTAATTTTACACTTCTCTGAAATTTGCCTATGTATTTCCTCTTCTTTTTCTCTCTGACTGTCTGGGGGCCTCTAGTACACTCCCAGCAATGTGATTGCTCCTTTTTTGTTTTTAAGTTCTACCCATTTGGCTTCATTTAAGGAGCTTTCTGAGATATCATCCCTCCTTACTGCTGTAATTGATTTCTTGATCAATATTGCAATATCTCCTCCTCTTTTACCTCCTTCCCTCTCTCGCTTGAAGACCCTATATCCTGGAATATTGAGCTCTCAATCCTGTCCCTCTCTCAACCATGTCTCTGACAGCAATGACATCATACTTCTGGGTGTTAATTTGTGCCCTCAAGTCATCTGCCTTATTCGTCAGACTCCTTGCACTAAAATAAATACCACCCAATCTTGCCAAACTCCCTTGTGCCTTAACTACCCTATAATTTCTATGCCTTCCAGACTCACTTGCTCTCTCTTCTAATTTTGGCTGCATATCTCCCCCTGCTGAACCTCCTCTCAGGATCTGATCTCCCTGCCAAATTAGTTTAAACCCTCCCCAACAGCACTAGCAAACCTCCCTGCAAGGATTTTGGTCCCATTCCGGTTCAGGTGCAACCCGTCCGCCTTGTACAATCCCAGAAACAGTCCCAATGTCTCTGAAATCTAAAGCCCTCCCTCCTGCACCATCTCTCCAGCCATGCATTCATCTGGACTAAACTTTCTATACTTACTAGCGCATGGCACCGGAAGTAATCCAGAGATTACTACGTTGAGGTCCTGTTTTTTAATCTGTTTCCTAGCTCCCTAAATTCTGCTTGCAGGATTTCATTCCTCTTTCTACCTGTGTCGTTGGTACCAATATGTACCACAATCTCTGTCTGTTTGCCCTCCCCCTTTAGAATGCCCTGCAGCTGTTCAGTGACATCCTTGACCCTGGCACTAGGGAGGCAACATACCATCCTGGTATCACATCTACGGCCGCAGGAACACCTGTCTGTTCCCCTTACTATCGAGTCTCCTGCCACTATTGTTCTTCAACATTTTTTCCTCCCCTCCTGTGCAGCAGAGCCACTCACAGTGCCATGAGCATGGCTGCACTCTCCAGAGGAACCGTCACTCTCACCGTTTTCCAACATAGAGAAACGGTTCTCGAGTGAGATGCACCCTCCAGATTCCCAGACTACCTGCCTGACATCTTTCTTCTGACTGATGGTCACCCATTCTCTCTCTGTCTGCACTTCCGTAAGCTGTGGGGTGACACGTCACGAAGTGACCATGTCAAGACCTTGCTCCAAGAAGTTGTTGGAAGGTCCTGGAAGTGTTATGATGAGTTGTAAGAAAGAAGGAAAAATATTTTTTTCCTTTGATTGCATTGTAATTATTTACCATGTTATAAAATTTTTGTTTAAGGAAATGGAAATGTGTCAGTGGTTTGTTAATTATGTTGTTAAAGATACAAAGGTAGTGGTCATTGCTTGATAGGGACTGAAAGCATATATGAAGAGAATCAATTTTGCAGTCAGTGGATGCCGCAGGGCTGGAGTGCATAATCAGCCTCAGAAATGACATCTTGATTTAATTTCTTAAGTTTCCTTTAAAGTTCTAAGTTTTTGTTCCAGTGCCCCTTTAAGGGCTATTAACTTGTTTCTGAGTTTGTTTGTTAATTAGTTTATTTTTTATTGGTTACTTAAAAGAGTATAAAGAGAATCAAACAAGACACTGGGTTAGTAGTTAGGAGGCAGAGATCTGTAACTCTTTCGAGTACAAACATGTTTTCATCTGTTTTCAGATGAAGTTACATTGTTTCATAGTTTGCCATTGTGAGATTTGAATTCTTGATCTTGGGGTTACAAACCCAGTACCATAACCACTTGGCTATTTAGGCCAAGCGGCAGAGATCTGTAATGCTGCATCCTGTGAGTAAACATAATAACAAGGAAAAGATGTGTTTGTTTTGTACTTCACCATCTGGCTTTGATCCATTTAACAAATAGGAGCAAGTGTGCAAAACAGGCAGACCATTTGCCAGTGCTGCCATTCTTGACTCCCAATCCAGCTAACGCCCTCCCTTAAATGTACATAGCTGAACCTGCAGTCAGCAGTAACTCTTTCGAGTACAAACCCATTTCCATCTGTTTCAGATGAAGTTACATTGTTTCATAGTTTGCCATTGTGAGATTTGAACTCTTGATCTTGGAGTTACAAACCCAGTACCATAACCACTTGGCTATTTAGGCCAAGCTCAGTCAGCAGTAGCTCTTTCAAGTACAAACATGTTTCCATCTGTTCCTATTCAGATGAAGTTACATTGTTTTATAGTTTGCCACTGTGAGATTTTGAACTCTTGATCTTGGGGTTACAACCCCCAGTACCATAACCACTTGGCTATTTAGGCCAAGCCTCAGTCAGCAGTAGCTCTTTCTTTTGTAACTCTTTTGAGTACAAACCCATTTCCATCTGTTTCAGATGAAGTTACATTGTTTCATAGTTTGCCATTGTGAGATTTGAACTTTTGATAGTTTTGCCATTGTGAGATTTTGAACTCTTGATCTTGGGGTTACAACCCCCAGTACCATAACCACTTGGCTATTTAGGCCAAGCCTCAGTCAGCAGTAGCTCTTTCTTTTGTAACTCTTTTGAGTACAAACCCATTTCCATCTGTTTCAGATGAAGTTACATTGTTTCATAGTTTGCCATTGTGAGATTTGAACTCTTGATAATCTTTTAAATGAAAACCAAATCAACAAAATTGGGATAAATCAGGCACAGCCCCTAATTCAGGTCAGCTGTAAAACCAAGAACAAAGTTTAAAGGAAACCAACCAATCAGCTCTCATGCAAGAGGGCAGTGAACTCTTGATAGTTTTGCCATTGTGAGATTTGAACTCTTGATACTCTTTTTGAGTAAACCTGTTTCCATCTGTTTCAGATGAAGTTACATTGTTTCATAGTTTGCCATTGTGAGATTTGAACTCTTGATACTCTTTTGAGTAAACCTGTTTCCATCTGTTTCAGATGAAGTTACATTGTTTCATAGTTTGCCATTGTGAGATTTGAACTCTTGATCTTGGGGTTGCAAGCCCAGTACCATAACCACTTGGCTATTCAGGCCAAGCCTCAATCAGCAGTAGCTCTTTCGAGTACAAACATATTTCCATCTGTTTCAGATGAAGTTACATTGTTTCATAGTTTTGCCATTGTGAGATTTGAACTCTTGATTTTGGGGTTACAAACCCAGTACCATAACCACTTGGCTATTTAGGCCAAGCCAATCAATCAGCAGTAGCTCTTTCGAGTACAAACATGTTTCCATCTGTTCCTATTCAGACGAAGTTACATTGTTTCATAGTTTACCATTGTGAGATTTGAACTCTTGATCTTGGGGTTACAAACCCAGTACCATAACCACTTGGCTACTTAGGCCAAGCCCATAGTTTCATAGTTTGCCATTGTGAGATTTGAACTGTTGATTTTAGGGTTACAAACCCAGTACCATAACCACTTGGCTATTCAGGCCAAGCCTCAATCAGCAGTAGCTCTTTCGAGTACAAACATGTTTCCATCTGTTTCAGATGAAGTTACATTGTTTCATAGTTTTGCCATTGTGAGATTTGAACTCTTGATTTTGGGGTTACAAACCCAGTACCATAACCACTTGGCTATTTAGGCCAAGCCAATCAATCAGCAGTAGCTCTTTCGAGTACAAACCCGTTTCCATCTGTTTCAGATGAAGTTACATTGTTTCATAGTTTGCCATTGTGAGATTTGAACTCTTGATTTTGGGGTTACAAACCCAGTACCATAACCACTTGGCTATTTAGGCCAAGCCAATCAGCAGTAGCTCTTTCGAGTACAAACCCGTTTCCATCTGTTTCAGATGAAGTTACATTGTTTCATAGTTTGCCATTGTGAGATTTGAACTCTTGATACTCTTTTGAGTAAATCCGTTTCCATCTGTTTCAGATGAAGTTACATTGTTTCATAGTTTGCCATTGTGAGATTTGAACTCTTGATCTTGGGGTTACAAACCCAGTACCATAACCACTTGGCTATTTAGGCCAAGCTTACAAACACGTTTCCATCTGTTTCAGATGAAGTTACATTGTTTCATAGTTTGCCATTGTGAGATTTGAATTCTTGATCTTAGGGTTACAAACCCAGTACCATAACCACTTGGCCATTTAGGCCAAGCCTTTTTTTTAAACATATTTCCATCTGTTTCAGATGAAGTTACATTGTTTCATCATTGTGAGATTTGAACTCTTGATACTCTTTCGAGTACAAACCTGTTTCCATCTGTTTCAGATGAAGTTACATGTTTCATAGTTTGCCATTGTGAGATTTGAACTCTTGATACTCTTTTTGAGTAAACCTGTTTCCATCTGTTTCAGATGAAGTTACATTGTTTCATAGTTTGCCATTGTGAGATTTGAACTCTTGATCTTAGGGTTACAAACCCAGTACCATAACCACTTGGCTATTTAGGCCAAGCCAAATTACATTGTTTCAATGTTTGCCATTGTGAGATTTGAACTCTTGATAATCTTTTAAATGAAAACCAAATCAACAAAATTGGGATAAATCAGGCACAGCCCCTAATTCAGGTCAGCTGTAAAACCAAGAACAAAGTTTAAAGGAAACCAACCAATCAGCTCTCATGCAAGAGGGCAGTGAACTCTTGATAGTTTTGCCATTGTGAGATTTGAACTCTTGATACTCTTTTTGAGTAAACCTGTTTCCATCTGTTTCAGATGAAGTTACATTGTTTCATAGTTTGCCATTGTGAGATTTGAACTCTTGATCTTGGGGTTACAAACCCAGTACCATAACCACTTGGCTATTTAGGCCAAGCTTACAAACACGTTTCCATCTGTTTCAGATGAAGTTACATTGTTTCATAGTTTGCCATTGTGAGATTTGAATTCTTGATCTTGGGGTTACAAACCCAGTACCATAACCACTTGGCTATTTTGGCCAAGCCAATCAGCAGTAGTCTGCACCCCCTCCCATGGCTGTTTAACGGGATCATCAACCACTCTCTAATTAGTTGCTGATTAGTATCTGCTGGCTCTGTTTGAGTTTGTAGAAATGCTTGGTAGTTGAAGTTGGTGAAATCAACAAAGAGTTGTTACATGTGAAGAAGGCCTTGGTTCTGACTTAATGAGTTCTAGTCAGATTTGCATGTTATAGATACCATTCCTATTGGCCTGCATCATGAGATTGAGATGGAGCAAAGGCAGTAAAGAAGTGGACAGGCTGCTCACAGAGGGAGGAAGAGGTGGAGAAGGGCTCTCAGCAGGAGGCCTTATCCACCTAAGATCTTCTGGGAGCATTTTTCTTACTTCTACCTAAGCCAGGAACAATGTGTTCACTTTCTGCATGTTATGAAGGAGGAGCTTACAGAATTGTGACGTTTTAGAAACAGACCTGCAGATGAAGGTTGGCGCTTCCAGTGGCTGTGAAGGTGACCGTGGCATTGAATTTATCTGTGTTGAGGTCCTTCCAGAAGAAGGATTAAAGAAGTAATATACATGGTTTACAATAAATATACATTTCTTTGAGGCACAAAAGCTAGCAGGAAAAGTATCCAACTGTCGCTAACGAGAAGTTAAAGATTGTATTGAATCAAAGGAAGAGGCTTATAAAGTTGCTAATAAAGTAGTAAGCCTGAGGATTGGGAGCATTTTAAAATTCAGCTAAGGAGGACCAAGAAACTAATAGATGAAAGGAAAATAGAAAATGAGAGTAAACTAGCAAGAAACATATAAACCAACTGTAAAAGCTTCTAAGGAATGGAAAAAGGAAAATATTAGTAAAGACAAATGTGGGCCCATTAACTGCAGAAACAGGAGAATTTATTAAGGGGGAAAATGAACTGGCAAATAAACTAAACACATTGCTTCATGGGGGAAGATACAAAAAACTTCCCAGAAATACTGGACAACCAAGGGACTAGCGGGAATGAGGAACTGAAAGAAGTTATTATTAGTGAAAAGGTAGTACTGGAGAAATTAATTGGACTGAAAGATGATAAATCCCCTGGACCTGATGATCTACACCTCAAGAGGTGGCTGGAGAGATAATGGTTGCATTACTGTCGTTTCTTGAACAGTGCCTGCAGATTGGAAGGTAGCAAATGTGACTTCATTATATAAGAAAGGAGGGAGAGAATAAACAGGGAACTGCAGACCTGTTAGCTTGATGTCAATAGTAGGGAAAAGATTCTGTAATAAAGGGTGTGATGACTGAACATTTAGGAAATAATGGTAGGATTGGGCAGTATCAACATGGATTTATGAAAGGGAAATCATGTTTGGACAACATTTCGACAAAGTGTTGAAGACTTGTGCTCCAAAACTAGCTGCGCCCTTTGCCAAGCTGTTCCAGTACAGCTACAATACTGGCATTACTTGGAAATGTGGGAAACTGCCCAGTGTGTCTTGTCCACAGAAAGCAGGACAAATCCAACCTGACCAATTACTTAGATAAAAACAAAAAACTGCGGATGCTGGAAATCCAAAGCTAAAACAGAATTACCTGGAAAAACTAGCAGGTCTGGCAGCATCGGCGGAGAAGAAGAGTTGACGTTTCGAGTCCTCATGACCCTTCAACAGAACTAGGTGAATCCAAGGAGAGGGATGAAATATAAGCTGGTGTAAGGTGGTGGGGGGGGTGGTGAAGAGAAGTGGAGGGGGGATGTGGTTGTAAGGACAAGCAAGCAGTGATAGGAGCAGATCATCAAAAGATGTCAAAGAACAAAAGAACACAGAGGTGTTGAAGTTGGTGATATTATCTAAACGAATGTGCTAATTAAGAATGGATGGTAGGGCACTCAAGGTATAGCTCTGGTGGGGGTGGGGGGGAATAAAAGATTTAAAAATAATGGAAATAGGTGGGAAAAGAAAAATCTATATAAATTATTGGAAAAAACAAAAGGAAGGGGGAAGAAACAGAAAGGGGGTGGAGATGGAAGAGGGAGTTCAAGACCTAAAGTTGTTGAATTCAATATTCAGTCCGGAAGGCTGTAAAGTGCCTAGTCGGAAGATGAGGTGCTGTTCCTCCAGTTTGCGTTGGGCTTCACTGGAACAATGCAGCAAGCCAAGGACAGACATGTGGGCAATAGAGCAGGGTGTAGTGTTAAAATGGCAAGCAACAGGGAGGTTTGGGTCATTCTTGCGGTTAGACCGCAGGTGGCCAATTACTTCTCCATCAGTCTACTCTCAATCATTGGTAAAATGATGGAAGGGTAAGGGCTATCAAGCAGCACCTACTCAGCAATAACCTGCTTATGAAACTCAGATTGGGTTCCACCAGGGCCACCCAGCCTTACAACCTTATTCAAACATGGACAAAAGAGCTGAACTCCTGAGGTGAGGTGAAAGTGACTGTCCTTGACATCAAGGCAGCTTTTGACCAAATAAGGCATCAAGGAGCCCGAGCAATTGGTGGGGGGGGGGGGGGGGGGGGGGGGGAGACTCTCCATTGGTTGGAGTCATACTTAGCACAAAGGATGATGGTTGTGGTTATTGGGAGGTCAGTCATCTCTGTCTCAGGACTTCACTGCAGAAGTTCCTCAGGGTAATGTCCTAGGCCAAAGTATCTTCAGCTGTTTCATCAATGACCTTCCCTCCGTCATAAGGTCAGAAATGGGGTGTTCGCTGATGATTGCACAATGTTCAGCACCATTCGCAACTTCTCAGATACTGAAGCAGCTTGTGCCCATATGTAGCAAGATCTGGACAATATTCAGGCTTGGGCTGATAAGTGGCATATAACATTTGTGCCACACAAGTGCCCGGCATTGATCTTCTCCAACAAGAGGAGATCCAACCATCTCCCCTTGACATTTAATGGCATTACCATCACCGATTCCCCCACTATCAACATCCAAGGGGTTACCATTGACCAGAAACTGAACTGGTCCAGGCATACAAGCACTGTGGCTACAAGAGCAGGTCAAAGGCTGGGAATTCTGTGGACAGTAGCTCACCACCTGATTCCCCAAAGCCTGTCCACCATCTATAAGGGACATAACAGGAGTGTGGTGGAATATTCTCTACTTGCCTGGATGTGTGCAGCTCCAACAACAATCAAGAAGCTCGATACCATCAGGACCAAGCAGCTCACTTAACTGGCACCACATTCAACATTCACTCCCTCCACTACTGCTGCACAGCGGCATCAGTGTGCACCATCTACAAGAAGCACTGCAGCAACTCACCAAGGCTCCTTCGACAGCACCTTCCAAACCCGTGACCTCAACCAAACATAAGGACAAAGGTAGCAGATGCATGGGAACACTACCACCTGCAAGTCCCCCTCCAAGCCACACAACATCCTGACTTGGAACTATATCGCCGTTCCTTCACTGTCGCTGGGTCAAAATCCTGGAACTATGGGTGTACCTACACCACATGGACTATAACAATTCAAGAAGGTGGCTCACCACTAACTTCCACTAAGGGCAATTAGGGATGAGCAATAAAAAATGCTGGCCTAGCACAGATAAACACACCCACATTAAAAGAATTTTTAAAACCTGTTGGAGTTTTTTGAGAATTTAACTAGCAGAATAGATAAAGGGGAACCAATGGATGTGGTATACTTAGATATTCAGAAGGCTTTCGATTAGGTCCCACACAAAAGATTAGTAAACAAAATTAGAGCACATGGGATTGGGGGTAATATACTGGCATGGATTGAGAATTGGTTATTGGGCAGAAAACAGAGAGTAGGAATGAACGGTCATTCTCAGTTGGCAGGCTGTAATTAGTGGGGTACCACCAGGATCAGTATTTGGGCCTCAGCTATTCACAATGTATATCAATGATTTGGATGTAGGGACCAAATGCAATATTTCCAAGTTTGCTGATGATACAAAACTAAGTAGAAAAGAGAGTCATGAGGAGGATGCAAAGAGGATTCAAAGGGATTTAGACAGGATAAGTGAGTGGGCAAGAATATGGTGGATGGAATATCATGTGAAAAAATGTAAAGTTGTCCACTTTGGTAGGAAATCAGAAATGCACAGTGTTTTTTTTAAATGTGAGAGATTGGACATCAACACTTCCCAAAGGAACCTGGGTGTCCTTGTTCATGAGTCACTGAAAGTTAACATGCAGGTGCAGCAAGCAATTAGGAAGGCAAATGGTATGTAGGCCTTTATTGCAAGAGGATTTGAGTGCAGAAGTAAAGATGTCTTGCTGCAGTTGTATAGAGCCTTGGTGAGACCACACCTAGAGTATTGCATCCAATTTTGGTGTCCTTGCCTAAGGAAGGATATATTTTACATCGAGGGAGTGCAACAAAGGTTCACCAGACTAATTCTTGGGATGGTGGAATTGTCCTGTGAGGAGAGATTGAGGAGACTGGGCCTGTGTTCTCGAGAGTTTAGAAGATGAAAGGTGATCTCAATGAAACATACAAAATTCTTACAGGCCTCGACATGGTAGATGGAGGAAGGATGTTTCCCCTGGCTGGGGGGTCTAGAACCAAAGGACAAAGTCTTAGAATAAAGAGTAGGCCATTTAGCTCTGAGATGAGGAGGAATTTCTTCACTCAGAGGGTGGTAAATCTTTGGAATTCTGTATCCCAGAGAGCTTTGGAGGCCCTGTCATTGAGTATGTTCAAAACAGAGATTGATAGATTTCTAGACAGTGAAGGGATCAACGGATATGGGGATAGATTGGGGAAATTGAGATAGAAGATCAGTCAGGATCTAATTGAATGGTGGAGCGGGCTCGAGGGGTGAAATGGCCTACTCCTGCTTCTACATCCTATGTTCCAGGTTGTAGCAGGCAACATCTATAACATCTTCCAGTTTGCCATCCACTGCTGCATTAAAAGAAGTGATAATGCTCTTTGGCCACGAGATGGAGTTCATTGTGTGCTCTCTGACCAGAGAGAATCATGTACATGTCTTTGCCAGGGTGGCAGCCTTACCCTTGATGCAAGGTGCCATCAACTACACATATGTGACTTTGCAGGCACTGAGTCTAAATGCTGAGTTAAAAACAATCAGTTTGTTGCTGTGCTGAATGCCCACTATTCTGGCAGCTGTAATGATACTTTTATTCCAAACTAATCTGGTGTTTCCTCGGTATTTCAGCCACCATGTCAAACCAGGTGATGGCTGCAGGACACCAAGTATGCTTAATGCCTGGCTCATGACTCTGCTGCACAACCTAACCACATGCAGCCAGTATGCATACAATGAGAACCATGCTGCCACGCGAAAAATCATAGAGCAAACAAAGGCATTGCTAAAGCAATGGTTCCGTTGTCTGGAGGACCCTTCCAGTATGTGCCTGAAGTATGTTCATCTGTTGTGTCCTGAAATATGTTCATCTGTTGTATCCTTCACAATCTTAGTCCTTCGACTTGAATTACAGCAAGCAGCTCAGGAGGAGGATGAGGAGGAAGGGAGAATGTAACTATCACATCCCCATTCTGGCAGGGCTCTCTGTGATCACCTCATTCAACCATGCTTCCACTGAACCCAACCTCAAGTCCCCATTATACAAAAGTCACACACCTTACCATTTCTTAGTGCTCGATCATCACCACATCCTCTTGGCTACAGCGATAAAATAAAAGGCACCACAAAACAACCTTTCCAAACCAACTTTATACAACAACAAACCATCCAATTTTCCATACAAAAGTCATCTAGTCACCCTTGTGCATTTCATTAGTGTGTATCTTGCAGGTGCTGTTGCCTGGCTAGTTCTTCTTCACAATTCTACCCCAGTGGCTGCAGCATGACTGATGGAAGATTACTGACTTTTAGTGGGTGAAACTGCAGATGGTCCTGCAGGATCCCCTCATGCAGCTCTGGACCTAGGAAGCTCAGCTTCCAACTGCACAACTTCAGCATTGACAGTAGTCTGGACTGGCTGGCTGACAGACAGGGGCACTGACAATGTGGCAATGGTGGGAGCCTGAATTCTGTCATTCTGAGAGGAATGCTGGCTCATGCTCCACTCAGCCATTGTCTGAACATTTGTCCGGGGCTATGCCCCAGCAATCCTAGTATTCTGCTGGAGCACAGGTTGCTGGACTGTCTGAGACCTTGAAAGCTCCTTTGAGCACTGGTGTCTGCAGCCATTATGGCAGCTGATTGAACCTACATAGCAACAAGCTGGGCTTGCATGGCAACATTCTGAGATTTCATGACCTCAGTCTGTGCTTCCACTACAGAACTCAGATGTTGTTTGGTTTCTACATGTGCTGTAATGAAAGCTGAGGCATAGGTCATCAAGTGTTGTATCATGGCTGGGTCTGCATATCTGAAGTGGGATGTGGCAACATGGATTAAGTCCCATCCACCCTCTGTGGTTTCCACCTTGCTGCTGGCCATGGCCTCAGTCTTGGCCACTGCAATGATCACCAACATCTCATGGAGTCATAGAGTCATTTACAGCACAGAAGGAGGCCATTTGGCCCATCAAGTCTGTGCTGTTCTGTGAAGCAATCCTTTGTGGAGAACATGAAAATTTTTTATGTATTGTTTAATTTGTTTCAATTGAGTGTAAAAACAGATAGTTCTCTAGCCAAGTTATGAAGGAAGCAGTGGAATTATTTCAAATGTGCAACATTATAACAAACAAATTGGCAGTTATAAATTTTTCATGATCTTCTCCATGGGAATGAGGACATGCCCAACCTTGTCAATTAGGTGCCATTGCCTCCAATTACAAGCTACCATGTCCTGCAAGAAAGGGGAGAGCAGTGTGTGTGGTACAATGTGTTTGGGTGTTTTGTCTGTCATAGGTGAATAGCTTTAAGTATGTGGAAGCTGTGAGATGTGAGTATGAAGCTTGCAGCCGGGCTAAATATTTAAGGATGAGTTGAGACTGTAAATAGTAGGTAAGAGCTGCAGTTGATAGAGGCTGCTGGTGTATTTGAAGAGGTGGATATTCGGAATGGAAGTGTGTGAGGCTAGTGGTACCTTTGTAATATATAGCCTGTGAAGATGCATTCATTGACTTTGACCACTTGGGTGAAGTCATTACGCTTTTTACAGCACTGCATCCCTGTCCTTAGGGCTATAACGCTGACATTGACCTAACTTTCACTTGATCCCAGTGTTTCCCCAGTTTCTGTCTGAAGGCCCTTCTGGCCCCCAGGGGGTTCTCCAGTGCTGCATCAGAGAACGTTGGAACATGCTCCCTGGCCCATTGGACTATTTCCACTACACTATTTGTTCAGAAACTTGTCCGTAACCAGTTCAAGCACCTGCAGCTAGATTGCACCTCGGCTTTAAGCAGTGCAGGCCAGCTTTAAATGGTGCTAATCTTGCATGAACTTTGGCACCCTGCTGAGGTATGCAGCCACTGAGCAGCATGCATAGCACTGGGCTGCAAGCCACTATCATTTGAATTAGCAGGCAGTGCAATTTTTACTTGCTGCCCATGTTGTTGCAAATGTGCGTGGGTTAATTGTGCATTGCAATCCCTGTCTGTTTTCTGGTCTAATCCGATGTTTTCCCCATACTGTCCAAATGTAATGTCCAAAGAGGCAAAGTTAATCCTTTCATTCAATCCCAAAGTGCTTACATCCGCCATTGAAATGCCCTCAAACATTCACTGAGGTTGCTAACATGGGGTCTTGAGCTGTAATGCCCGTTTAGTCCACCTTTAGCATAAAACACCACCTTAGTAAAGAAGTTTACATGCACACTAGGAACAGCAACTTAAGGATCCTTAAGACTTTACTGATAAATTGGCTGCTCGCACTCATTGAAAAAGCTGCATGCCAATTTGCTGGTTCATGCTGCAATCAATAACTACTCCTCAGAGTGACCAGCTGAATGTGAGTAAATAATTTGTTGCTAAGGATTTCGAATGCTAATTAAAGCTCTGCTTAGTTTTCACTGTTCACTTGCTGCTGCAGATTGACTTTCTAGATGGCATTTGCAGAGGACTTTTGAGTCAAATCAGATTTTCAAGGGCACTTTGTCAAGACTTCACCAACAATTTTCATTGACTTCTCTGAGGATTTCATGTGAAAAGAATGGGTGCTGTGCCATTCTACCTTATTGGAAACCTTATGAGAGTCATCAGGAAAAGAAGAGTGCTTAGTCATAGGGTTCTTTTAGAAACTTCCCTTGGCCTAGAGATGGAATAGCAGGAGGAGATGAAGCCAGGCAGAGCAGCACCAGCTGCTGCTGGAGAGAAGGACAGAAAATGGGTTCTAAATTCACTTTGACTTGCTGCATACATTACATTCTGGTAATCGTGATAGACCAACAGCAATTTTGCCAGAGACAAAGCGCAGTAGCCACAAGAGGAGGAGGAAGAGGAAGAGAAGGAGAGAGTTGAATAGGAGGAAGATAACGGGGACCAGGTAAAGCAGCTTTGGGGGATTAGGGGACCAGGAATCGTTTCTGATCTGTAAGGAAGCTGCAGTGGCCATATACCTCTGGACAGTCTGCTCCCTACATTGCCTGTGACCACAAATGAAAACAGAAATTGTTGGAAATACTCTGCAGGTCAGGCATCACCTGTGGAGTGAGAAGCAGAGTTAATGTTTCAGGTCAAAGACCTTTCTTCAGAACTGGGAAAGATTAGAGATGTAATAGAAGTTGAGCAAGGGGTGTGTGGGACAAGGACAAAGGATGGTCTGTGATTGAGATTGACAGAAAAAATAGTTTTCCCAGGCCAAAGGGAATGATGATGATGATGACAGAAATAAAGAAACAAAAGATGAGCCTATAGCAGGTGTACTGCTGTCTGAAAGGATACAATAGTGTGTGTACGAATGTCAGTGTACAGTTGGATGGTGGATAAAGTGTATTGAGGTTGTGATGCCAACTGGTGGCTCAATTATTGAGAAGGGTATTTGTGGGATGGGATCTTATCTTGACCGCTCATGTCAATTAGGCTTTGCCAGTGATGCTCACATCCCATGATAGCATTTAAAAAAATAATTTGATAAATTTTGCATGGCATTATGGGCAATGTCCTTTTTTGTGGTTCTCCACCACCAGGACCTCCAGCGCTGCACCTCTGGATCAAATCCCTCTCCCTCAATCCCTTAGCCATCTTTAGCTGTTCTGTTTTCTGTCAGTGGACTGCACACGTTGAATAGAAATGGTTGTGTATAGGCTACGTATATCACTCCAGTGCTTAATGCATCGGTGCCTGCTTTAGCACCTCCCCAGGCTCATTTAAATCATGTTAATCATCAATTAGCCCCAAAATTGCAGGCTAAGACAAGACTTTTAAATAGGTATGTATTATCAGCACACTTCTTTCCCCAAAATAATGCCTTGAGAACTAAAAATTTGTTTACACCTGTAATTGGGCATAAGGGTCACAATCCACCTGTGAAGGCCCATTGAGGCAGTCAACAGGATTTGAACCTGTACAGAGAAACCCCAGTGGATCCTAGTCCATTCCCTTAACCAGTCAGCCAGAACTACTGCCAGCTGATTGTGCCTGATATTCCAAGATCAGGTGTTTTCAGACTAATATGGAGGCAGCACATAACTTTATTGTTCCCCGTCATTTACGATTTCAGTGTGCTGCACTGCTTACTGGCTGCACGCTCAACCGGGAGCCCAACAGCATGCACCAAGCGCATATGTTGTAGTAGCCTCCAACTCTTCTCCTCTTAAAAGGGAGCTACAGTGAATGAAAGGAGGCTGTTGCTGATTACCATTTCTGTAATTGGAATCATTGGAAATGAAGGACTAAGGCAATGAGGATGCTCTCAGGTTCATGGATGTGGTTCATGGTGGCCTTAGTCATGCAGGTTTACAGGAAGAGAGAAGCCATGTTACCAATGGTACCTAGGAGGCCCTTAAGGAACACTTCCCAATCGGAATGGGAGCAGGTGGCCAGGGAGGTCAATGCAAGGACCCAAGGACTGGGCAGCAGTGCCACAAAAAAATTTATGATTTCATGCAGTCAAGTCAGTGAATGCATCTTCAAAGGACATCTCCTACACAACACCACCAAACTCTCAGGATGATCAGTGTAGCACACCCCCATCACTCCCCATTAGCAGTCCCTAGTATTCAGAACTCCTGCTTAATATCCAGATACTTCACCTCACCCTCACACACCTTCTACTAATGACAGCCCCAAGCCTGCCTCTCACTGCCTTCAAATATCTCTAGCTGTTTATAGCTATGACAGAAGCATCAACCAAACACAGTGCAATGCAATCACTGACATAGGAGTATAAGAGCAGGAGTAGGCCATTCGGCCCCTCGAGCCTGCTCCACCATTTAACTAGATCATGGCTGACCTCCAATATCAAAACCATCTGCCTGCACGATCCCCATACCCCTTAATGTCATTGGTATATGGAAATCTATCGATCTCAGCTTTGAACATCCTCAATGACTAACCCTGCACAGTCCTGTGGTATGAATTCCAAAGATTTACCACCCTTTGACTGAAGAAATTCCTTCTCATCTCAGTCATAAGTGGCCTACCTCTGAGACTATGCCTTTTGGTTCTAGACCACCCCCAACCAGGGGAGGCATCCTTCCGGCATCTACCCTGTCGAACCCTGTAAGAGTTTTGTACACTTCAGTGAGATCACCTCTCATTCTTCTAAACTCTAGAGAACACAGGCCCAGACTCCTCAATCTTTCCTCATAGGAGAATCCTGCCAACCCCAGGATTAGCCTGGTGAACTTTGTTACACTCCCTCCATGACCAGTGTATCCTTCCTTCGGTAAGGAGATCAAAACTGCACACAGTACTCCAGGTGTGGTCTCACCAAGACTGTATATACCTGTAGCAAAACTTCCTTATTCCTATACTCAAATCCCCTTACAATAAAGGCTGACATACTATTTGCTTTCCTAATTGCTTGTTGCATGTTAGCTTTCAGTGACTTATGAACAAGAGCACAGGTCTCTTTGGACATCAGCATTTCCCAATCTCTCCCCATTTAAGAAATACTCTGCATTTCTGTTTTTCCTACCAAAGTGAATAACTTAGCATTTTTCCACATTTTATTTTATCTGCCATGTTCTTGCCCATTCACTTAGTCTGTCTAAATCTCCTCGAAGCCTCTTTGCATCCTCCTTACAACTCACATTCCCACCAAGTTTTGTGTCAGCAAACTTGGAAATATTAATTTGGTCCCCACATCCAAATCATTGATATGGATTATAAATAGTTGGAGCCCAAGTACTAGGCTTTGCAGTACTCCACTAGTCACATGATTCATTTATCCCTACTCTCTGTTTTCTATCCGTTATCCATTTCTCAATCCATGCCAGTATAGTTCCCCAATCCCATGGGCTCTAATTATGCTTACTGACCTCCTGTGTGGGACTTTATCAAAAGCCTTTTGAAAATCCAAATACATCACATCCTCTGGTTTTCCCTTATCTATTCTGCTAGTAACATCCTCAAAAAACTTCAATAGGTTTGTCAAACATGATTTCCCTTTCATAAATCCATGTTGACTCGGCCCAATCTCAACCATTATTTTCAGTTATCACATCCATTAGAATAGATTCTAGCATTTTCTCTACCGCTGATGTCAAGCTAATAGGTTTGTAATTCCCTGTTTTCTCTCTCACTCCTTTCTTAAATAATCTGCAAGATTGTTGTTCAAGAATCTGTAGAATTTTGAAAAATGATCACCAATGCATCCATTATCCCTACAGCCACCTCTTTCAACACTCTGGAATGTAGATCATCAGATCCAGGGGATTTATCAACTTTCAGCCCCATTAATTTCTCCAGTACTACTTTTCTGCTAGTACTAATTTCTTTCAGATCCTCAATCTCACAAGTCCCTTGGCTCCCCAATATTTCAACGAGATTTCTTGTATCTTAAACAAAAACAGAATTACCTGGAAAAACTCAGCAGGTCTGGCAGCATCGGCGGAGAAGAAAAGAGTTGACGTTTCGAGTCCTCATGACCCTTCGACAGAACTTGAGTTCGAGTCCAGGAAAGAGCTGAAATATAAGCTGGTTTAAGGTGTGTGTGTGGGGGGCGGAGAGATAGAGAGACAGAGAGGTGGAGGGGGTTGGTGTGGTTGTAGCGACAAACAAGCATCTTGTATCTTCTTCCTCTCTGAGGACAGACACGGAGTATTTGTTTCTCTGCCATTTTCTTATTACCTATTATAAATTCTCCATTCTCTGCCCGTAATGGGCCCACATTTGTCTTTTTAACCATTTCCTTTTACGTACCCATAGAAGCTTTTACCGTCTGTTTTTATGTTCCTTGCTAGTTTAATTTCATATTCTATTTTCTCGTTCTTTATCAATTTCTTAGTTCTCTGTTATTGAATTTTAAAATACTCTCAATCCTAAGGTTTACTGCTTTATTGGCAACTTTATAAGCCTCTTCCTTTGATCTAATGAAATCTTTAACTTCTCTTGGTAGCCAAGGTTGGACCATCTTTCCTGCTGTTTTTTTTGTGCTTCAAAGGAATGTAAATTTTTTGTAAACTATGTGTTAATTCTTTAAATGCTAGCCATTGCCTGTCTATGTGGAATGATGTGCCAATTGCAGTTTGCTTTTCACACCACCCTCCTACTTCTCCTTGACAGGCACCCTGATTTTAATACTTTATCATGAACAATTTAAAAGTCTTTCAGAAAGCAAAGTATGATTTATAATGGCTAAGGATTTCAGTGCTCAAAGAGGCATGCAGGCTCTTCTGCCAGTCCAGCAATCTGTCCTTTAACAGATTTCTAGGATTGCTAAAGGAATTCCATATGGCAGTGGCACTATGGAGTACGAACCTCCTGCCCTCTTTCAGGTTGACAGCACTTGTTCCCACTGATGCTGTATCACCTGTGCATTTCTGTTGCCTCTCAGCAAGCCAGCCCAGATTGTTGTCACCTATGCTGAGGTGATGCAGTATGAAACCAAGCCCTCAAGGGCCAGTGCTGCTTGGGGACATCCTTCAAGATCACTTGCAGTTTGCCCCAATGAATGCAGCCATAGGGGTAACATTGCAAAAGAGCACCAGGAAAGTCAAGGGCACCTGCAAGGCAGACACTAAGGAAATGCACAAGGCTGATTAGCTTCCATTTGTGAGCAACGGATGGAATTTACCATGCTCGTTTGTGGCAGGCATGTTTGGCAGCATGAGCAGACAATATGGCAAGAAGGTCAAATATCAGTTTCATGAAACCAGTTTGTAATAGTCCGTTCTGCCCATCAAGAGTGGGCCGCATTTCCCAACGCCGGATGTCAGAAACTTCATTGTAATACACCTGCATATCATTATAAGCCCAGCTTGCCCAAATCATTCCCCCATGGTGGATCATCCAAACAAATTGCCGTTATTGCATGCCGGCATGTTTCACAACTGTACATAAGTGGCGTGCACCTGGTGAGCCGCACTTCACTCAGGCCTTTGAGGTTTTGTTTGCCTATCTTGCTTTGGTTAGCACTCATGGTCATCAGTGCCAGGCTTCACAGACAGCACCATATCACTTTTAGAGGGGGGCTCACAGGCAGGTCTCTACCTACCAAACCAGCTATGAGCAGGGGTGGCTTTTCAACGGCTGCAGGGCTAGGGCTTGCTTGGGGAAGAGAGAGAAGTGGCCTCAGGCAAGGGAAGAGACTGCAGGGTGAGGGCTATACTGGGGAAGGGGGTATCCCAGGATGTGTGTGGGGGCACAAGTTGATCTGTGCAAGTGGCCTCACGATGGTGAGGGCTGAGGAGGCAGTATTCAGAGGAGATGAGGCCAGATGGAGATGTGAGGGTGTGTGTGAGAGAGTGAGTGGTGATGTCCCTTAAGCTGGCAGTGAGTGAGATGCCAGTGAATGTGTGATGGGCTTGAGTGTGCGAGTTTAGAGTAATGAGATGGTTGCCTTACCCTTGCAGCATGGATAAGTTCATTCACCCTCTTCCTGCATTGGATGACCAACTTGTTCTGTGCAGCATTGGCACTGATCACCACTGCTGTCGCCTACCAAGCTGGAGTGGTGAGATTGTTGGATCTCCTGCAGCCAGAGCGGGGGTTGAGGACATCACGGTGGGTCTCCACAGCATCCAAATGGTGTTCCAGGTACGCTCACTCAATCGGGGGATGCAGTCTTTCGAGACCATGTCTTCTGTGCAGCAGTCCTGGCTGGAAGTACTGAGAGGTGTGTGCGTGGCTACAGCTTAAATATGGCACTCAGCATGAGGAAGCGACGAGGTAACGGAGTGGCAGGCAAATGAGAGCCCCTCCGCCATCAAAACGGTTTGTTTCCGGGAATGCATGATTAATGAGGCGGGATTGCAATGATGTGTCATGAAAAGCCACCATTGTGGCCGGCGGGTAAGACGTTCTTTTTCTCGCCCACTAGCTACCGCACTTAGTGAAAATCTGGGACGATTTTGCCCAGTAGTTCATTTCTGCCTGTATAAGTGGATGTGTTTTTAGATAAAAGCAGTTTATTGCTGGTAGTTTTTATGATAGGACTTTGACCAAGCGGATGGTGTGACAGGTCATCCCAGATGGATATTAAGGTGGTGAATAGTGGAACCATGGTAGTTAATAGAAGGGGCCCTATAGGAAGTGGAGTCACTCCAAGACAGCCCATCCCAAGTAAAGGTCTCCTGGATGTATCCTCTGGCCTCTTCTTCCTCCTCTTTTTCCTTATCCTCATCCTCCTCTCAAGGTGGCCTCTAGGTTCTTGGTGACAAGATCTGCAACCTAAAGATGGTAATGTTGTGAGGATGCAGCTGACCACCACGACCTTGGAAACATGTTCTGGCATGCACTGGAAGGTTCCCTCCAAAAGGCCCTGGCAGTGGAAGCTGATGGTCTGCTTCACTACGTTCCTGGTGGCTTAATGGCTTTCATTAGACACCTGCTATCCTAGTGTAGGCAGGTGGCAAAAAGGGACATCAGCCATTTCTGAAGGAAGTAGCCTTTGTCCCTGAGCAACCAGCTCTGGTTTGTATTGGAAGCCTGAAGACAGCAGTAATGGAAAACTACCTCAGACTGAAGGTACTGTGGTTGTCACTCAGATAGTGGGCATTCCCCAACATAAAGTATGGTACATGGTCACCCATCAACTGCATATTAATGGAATGGTAGCCTTTAAGGTTCCTATATCTCTCCTGTTGACATAGGGACCTTCAGAGCCATGTGTGTCAATAAGCACCCTGCACCATTGGGAATCCCATTGTCCTAAGCATTAGAAGTCTTAGTTTAACAATCCTGAACAGGTCATTAAACTAATTTCTCCACTATGACATGATTTGCCACTCTTCCCATTGGCAGCAGGGAAGTAGCCTGAAAATACCTCTCCCTCCTTTGGAAACAATGCATCAGTTCACTTCCCAATCTCTTCCACAAGGCTCACCAATGTGCTGCTGGAAAATCTGAGTTCACTGGTTCATCAGTCCTTTCAGCTATTTCATACTTTTAAAATAGAATTTTATCAATACATCCAAGGTGCTATCCTTTGAAGAATTGTTGGCAGCCTTCATATTGCACTGGGGATTCCCAGTTTTGAGGCAGTACACCAGTATAGTACCAGCAGCTGACTCTTCTAAAATAATTATGAAGGGGGAACCAGCATGGCAGGATCCTTGTATGCAGCATGCGTTCAGCCCATTTTGCACACAAATTTAGGCACAAACCAATCTCTTTGACAAAGGTTGGAAGTTTTCTTTCATAACACTGCAATAGATTTTCAACTTGCTTTTAAAAGAAAAAAAATGGGACATTATTAATAATGGGCAACTGCTCTGTATTGCTTATTTTATGCCCGAGTGGCAAGTTGAAAATCTATCCCATTATTTTAGGTCATGCTCATCCATGCATGTCATTGTAATTACTGTGGCTGAAATTGATTGAGAAACTGAACAGAAATGAAAGCAGGAAAAGTTACCTTTGGAAAACTTGCCTGATGCTAATTAATGCATTTCTGAAACATATTACTGAGTCAGAAGATACTTGCAACAGTGAAAAATCAGATCTTCAGCCTTGTCACAGATGAAATGTTATATAAAATGTGTATATATGCTAGTGTTTTAAATTATACATAATTAATAGGCAATATCTAATTCCTAGTAAGTGTATTTATATTCAGAGGCACTGCTCTGTGTCCTTCATATGGGCAGCTGGATGGATATTAAGAGAGCAGTATTAAGTATCATATAAATGATTGGCTGCTTAAAGCAGCTACACTTTGTCATGCAAAGTGTATAGGGAGAGACAGCAGTGGGAAGAGGGTAAGATATGAAGAAAACCTGTGGCTGTGTTCTTATTAGCTTCTATGCCCGTTTCCCATAATTACAAGTATCTATATATCGAGTGTGAACAGAATGTGGTACTCACATGCCCCCATATACTACAAGAAAGAAAGGAGTATGCGTGTGGTGCCATAGTGAGGTGTTTTGAGGATGTGCATGTGAGAATGTGAATGTTCTGTGCAGTTTATAGAGATATGGGAGATGAGGGAAGTAACAGTGTGATGGTTGGAAGTGCAGTGTGAAGGTAGCAATGGGAGGAGATGGATTGAAAGGTGGTTGTAATAATTACAGGCGGGTGAAGGGAAATGGTTGGGAAGAGTTGTTATTGCAGTTGCCTCAATCAGGGACTAATTCTTTCTCCTTCCCGCTCCCCATCAGGTGAGCAGCCAATCAGAAGATTGGGGAGACAGTGGCTTAGTGTTAATATCTCAGGGCTAGTAATTCAGAGCTCCAGGCTAATAGTCTGGAGACACAGGTTTGAATCCCACCATGGCAGCTGGTGGAATTTAAGTTCAATTAATAAATCTGGAGTTGAATGCTAGTCTCAGTAATGGTTACCATGAAGCTGTCATAAAAGCCTATCTGGTTCACTAATGTCCTTTTGGGAAAGAAATCTGTCATCTTGCCTGGTCTGGCCTACATGTGACTTCAGACACACAGCATTGTGGCTGATCCTTAACTGCCCAGGCCACTCAGTTCAAGGGCAATTAGGGATGGGCAACAAATGCTGGCTATGCCAGTGACCCCAACATCTCATGAAGTAGCGCTGACAGCAGCCTCTTATAATCTAATTAAATAGGCACATGCACTCATCCAATTTCACATAAATATTCAGTTGCAATCCAGTCTTTCTGTGAAGGATTGGAAAACATTATTTTGTAACATTGGAGTAGATTTTCGCATAAAAAACTTTCATATATTTCTGAAAAAATATCCGATTTTCATTTCATCATTTGTGAACTGGGCAACAGACCTGAATTGCTACCTTTATGCTTCAGTGGCAAGTTGAAACTCATGAATTACTCATGATAATCGATACAAGTATTTGTAATTGCTATGGCTGAAATGGAATTATGTGTAATTGCAATGGCTGAAATAGATTGAGAACTGAACAGATATGAAAATAAAGCTACCTTTGAATGCCTTACCTTATGCTAATTACACAACTTCTGAAACATATTTCAGATGCAGAAGATACTTGCAAAAGTGCAAATGAAAAATCAGAAGTTCAGACTTGTGACAAACCAAAAGGTATGTAAAATGTGTGTATGTGGTAGTGCTTTAAACTATATGTTAACCTTAGGCATTTTCTAATCGGTGTAATTACAATCAAAGAAGGACTGCGTTACAACCGGAATAGATATTGGAAAGCAGTACTATAAATGCTGCAAGTGAATGGCTACCCAAAGCATCTTCACTTTGTCATGTAAACTGTATAGGGAGAGATGGCAGTGAGAAGGGGAAAATAAGGTAATATGTGAAGAAAACCTGTGGTTGTGTTTGACACCCTTGTTAGTTTCTATGCCCTCTGTTTACAATGATAAGCATCTATTCCTCGAGTGTGGTAAGGATGTGGCCTTACCTTGCTTTGGTCCTCAAATGCTCCTGCATATTATGTGCCAGCTCCTACAATAAGAAAGGGAATATGCTCATGGTGGCATAGTGAGGTGTTTTGAGGATATGCCTGTGAGGGCTGAGTAATGTAAATGTTGTGTGCAGATTGCAGGGCTATGAGAAGTTAGGGAACTAATAATGCAGTCAGTAGAAAGTGCAGAGTGTGACAGTAGCAGCAGGAAGAGATGGAATGAAAGATGGTTGCAATAACTACAGGTGGGTTCAGGGAAGCAGGGGTGGGAAGGCTTGAGAGTGCATAGGTGCCTCAATCAAAGAGCAATTCTCCCACCCCATCCCTCCCCTCACGAAGCCTGGGTAACTCTGCCTTTCGTCCACTTAAACGGGCGCGTGCAGCATGCCCTCATCCATTTCGCACATACATTCAGGTACAATGCAACTTTTCTGCAAACTGTTGGCAAACTCTTTTTTAATATATTGGAGTAGATATTCACATAAAACATCTGTTGGAGATTGCATGATTGTTCTAAAAAAATCTGATTTTCATTTCCATTGATTTTATCATTTGTATATTAGGCATCGGATTTGCCTTGCTAGTGTTATGCCTGAGGGACAAGTTGAAAATCTATCCCATTACGTGCTAACCGACACAGGCAATTCTGATTGCTGTTCTTGAAATGGATTGAAAAATTATCTTTCTAGACCTTACCTGATGCTAATTGCACTGCTTCTAATGCATATTTCAGATAGTGAAGGCGCTTGCAAACGTGAAACTGAACTATCAGAACTTGATCCTTGTCACAAACGAAAAGGTATTTAAAATGTGTCCATATGCAAGTATTTTAAACTCGGTGTCATTAATAGACAATCTCTTTATTTTCCTGCTGACCTAAGGCACTGCACTGTATCCTTTTCTATGTGCAACTGGATGGACATTGGAGAGCACTACTATCTATCCTATAAGTGAAAGGCTGCTCATAGCAGCTGCATTTTGCCATGAAGAGTGTCTAGGGAGCAATAGTAGTGAGATGGGGGAAAGAGTGTAAGATGTAAATTTGTGCTATGTTTTCCAGAACCTTGTTGGTTCTATGCCTTCTACCCACAATGACAACCTTCTACTTCTCCTTGGGGATTTGATGTGGCTGTTTCCTGCACTGGTTCTGCCTACTGCTGCATATTGTCTGTCAACTTGTACTTCAAGAAAGAAGGGAGTGTAGTGCTCATGGCCAATGGAAATGTTTTGAGGGTGTGTGGTTGAGATAGGGTGAAGAGATATGGAAGATGGACAGTAGAAAGTGCAGAGTGTGACAGTAGCAGCAAAAAAAGATGGATTAAAATGTGGTAGAAAGTAATTAGGGTGGGTGAAGGGAACTGAGCATCGAGCCCTGAGTGTGTGTAGCTGCCTCAACCAAGGAGCAATTCTGCAGTCCCTTACTCAACACGTCACGTATACTGATCAGCCAAGCAGCCAATCAGAGGCCGGAACAGTGCTGACAGCTACCTCTTTTAACGTAATTAGGAATGGGAACAAATGTTCTTTGCGTCCACTTGAACAGGCATATGTAGCATGCACGGTGCCCATTTTACACTCATATTCAGGATTGAACCAATCTTTCTGGGAAGAGTTGGAAATTTTATTTTGCAACATTTTTATATAAAATCCGAGTTTGTGGATGGGACAACTGTTCTATTTAATCATTTGTATAACAAAACTACCATTGTAGATCGGTTGTCTATGTCAGAGGGAAAAGTTAAAAATTTATCCTGTTATTCTTGCTAATTTGCAAGTGATTTTAATTTCTGTGGCTGAAATGGATTGAGAAATTGAACAGAAATGTAAGTAGATAAACTTATCTTTCTATTTCTTGCCTTACCTAACATTAATCACAATTCTTCTGAAATATATTTCAGATACAGAAGATACTTCTAAACGCAAAACTAGAAAACCAGACCGTGATCCTTGTCACAAACGAAAAGGTATATTAAAAATGGGAGTAGCTTAGTGCATTAAACTATATGTCATTAATCAACGATCTCTGTATTATTGCTGAAAAAAGAGACATGCTATGCTATCTAAGCTTCTCATCTTGCACTCATCAGGATAGCTCGCAAGAAATTACCAAACTATAACAGGGGAACATCAATGTATACTCCATGAGTAGAGACCGCTGATTGGTTGGCAAATGGACTCTGATTGGTGGAGTCGTTGCCATGGGCATTGCAATTAGCTGCCCAGCTTTGACTTTCACTGGTCTAGGCATTGCCCTGGGGAATGAACCAGGGAATGACTGTTCGCTAAGTTCTTGTTTAGATGAAAAAGATGCGAAGTGCGCACATGTTCCTTCTGTCTGTGTGTGAATATATGTGGCTTCTAGCATGCATAAGCGATCTATACTGCGAGCTCAACTGGCAATCTTAAATTGGTTTTCAGTGTGATTCTTAGCACAATCAGAATCGTTTAGCAGGTGAAATCACATCTAATGTTGGACCCTATGGGCAGGATATTGAGTGCGGGGGGGCGCGGGGCCCACTTGCCGACACGTAAAATGACACAGGATGACGTCGGGTGGAACTCCCGACATCACCCCTCATCATTCCAGTTTTCAGGTTGGCGGGGCGCACCCAAATCAGCTGTGTGCCCGCCGACCTGTCAACAGCCAATTGAGGCCATTTAAAAACTAATTTAAGTAGTTAAAGGACCTGCCCGTCCAACCTTAAGGTTGGCAGGCAAGCCGGGAGCCCTGGCGGGCTTCAGAAAAAGCATGAAATCTCATCCAAGGGCAGGTTAATGTTTCATGTAGGTTTTAAAAAATTTAATAAAAGTTTAATTAAAAGTGAGGGACATGTCCCAACTCATGTGACAGTGTCACGTGGGGGGGACATGTCAGAGAATTTTTATTTTTGTACAGTGACCATTTTTAAATTTGGCGCCAATCTCCCTGAGGCAGCAATTAGCCTCAGGAAGATGAGTGTGCTCTCCCACGTGCATGCATGAAAGAGCGCACTCTCCGCCCAGGGAGAGCTTGGCCCGTCCACGTAAAATGGCGGCACGCCCCCAATTGGGGGTGCCGATCAGAGACACACCCACATTCGCCCGCTCCTGAACTCCCCCCACCCCCCTCCAATAGGAGGAAAATTCTTCCCTATGTTTGTGTTTTGCAAGATTGGGCTGGTTGAGTATGGTCAGTACTTTGCCTGTTGCAAACAGCTGAAAGGACGTGCTATTTCATACAATCCGCTAATCATTGGGACATAAGGCATCATATCTGACATCACATCAGCACTGAAATTCATGTCCAACATTGCTCATTTGTGTTGATAGGCAGAACATCTTGTTGGCTTGACGGCAGCATTTTGTTAGTGGAGAATATCACTTGTTGTTACTACATAGTAACAGTATGTAATGGCTTACTTTATCTGTTGCTCAAAATTTTGAGACCCTTTACCCTTCCAGGGAAATCTGAGGTAGACTGGGCACTTTTCAGGTCCAAAAGTGGCAGCCATAGGCCCATTCAATAGTTTGCGCGATATACAGTGAGCAATGATCTGATCAGGTTAGCCATTATCCCAGAGGATGGCTTTGAAGCACCCTATTTCAGCATCAAGATTGCATGGTGACCAAATGGCTCGAGTCTTATTTTTGAGGTTGTCGATAAGGTCAACCTTATAGCACATAGAACTATAGAAATCCCAACGTGTATATTGACCGGTGAAGGTAGGCTTGCAGTAGACAGTGGTAGTGAATCCATTGACAGATTTCTTAACCAGCACATCGAGGCAAGGGTTTGATTGCTCCAATTCAAAGGTGAATCTGAGCGCTGGATATAGACCATTAAGGTGTGTTAGGAAGTTCTTACATGCAGCTACGGATTCAGACGTAACAAGAGTATCATCTATGTATCAAATATATGCAAGCGGTAGATTAGGTATCATTCCATTGAAGATGTGTTTCTCATGGAAACTGACAAAGAGTTGAGAAATT
This sequence comes from Carcharodon carcharias, assembly GCF_017639515.1. Taxonomy (NCBI): domain Eukaryota; kingdom Metazoa; phylum Chordata; class Chondrichthyes; order Lamniformes; family Lamnidae; genus Carcharodon; species Carcharodon carcharias. Next base: position 22,425,762 of record NC_054479.1, read on the forward strand.
TTCTACCTCAAGCCTACCTTCACCAGTCAATATACACATTGGGATTCCTACAGTTCCATGTGCTATAAGATTGGCCATCTCATAAATAGAGGCCGAGCCATTTGCTCACTGTGCACGCTTAATGCTGAAATAGGGCTCAAAGTCCTGCAAGATAACAGCCATCCTGATCAGATCATCACTCACTGTGTATCGCTCAAATTCATTAATGGGCCGAAGGCCACCACTTTCAGTCCTGAAAAGTACCCAGTCTACCTCAGCTCTGAAGAAGGGTTATACAGACTCAAAACACTAACTCTGTTTCTCCCTCCACAGATGCTGTCAAACCTGCTGAATTTTTCCAGCATTTTCTGTTTTCATTTTATTCTACCTCAGTTTATCCTGGAAGGGTAAGGTCACTCAAAAATTTGAGCAACAGGCAAAACTAGCCATTGCATGCTGTTACTATACAGTAACAACACGAGTAGTATTCTCCACTAACAGGATGCTGCTGTCAAGCCAAAAAGATGTTCTACCTACCACACAAATGAGAAAATCGGTATATGAAGTTCAATGCCCGTATGATGTCAGGTATATAGGCCCTACTTCCCAACGACTGGCAGACCATATCAAACAGCATGTCCCTTCAGCTGTTCAAAACAGAAAGACCGTACCCAACCAGCCCATGCTAGCAAAATTCAAAACAGTGTCCAACGTTAGATGTGATTCTGTGATTGGACAACACCTAGAACCATAGAACACCACCGCACAGAAAACAGGCCATTCGGCCCTTCTATTCTGCGCCGAAATATTATTCCACTAGTCCCATTGACAACACCTGCTAAACAATCCTGCTAAGAATCACACTGAAAACCAATTTACGATTGCCAGTTGAGCTCGCAGTATGGCTCACTTATGCATGCTAGAAGCCGCATACCTTCACACACAGGGCCCTGTCCTTTGCAGACAGAAGGAATATGTGTATACTTCGCATCATTTTCATCTAAACCAAAGCTTAGGGAACAGTCATTCCTTGGTTCTTTCCCCAAGGCAATGCCTAGACCAATGAGAGTCGACCTACCCAGTTTGAATTTGAACAAAGCTGGGCAGCTAAGTGCTCCATGCTGCATACTCTATGGCAACGCCTCCACCAATCAGAATCCACTTGCCAACCAATTAGCCCCTATTCTCATGAAGTATAAATTGTTGCTCCCTGTCACAGTTTGGTCATTTCTTTCTATTGTGATGACTGCAAAATGAGAAGCTTAGATAGCATAGCATGCCTCTTTTTTCAGCAATAAAGTTCTCTACCACTAAACCACCATAAACCTGCTTTTGATTATTTTTTAGTCAATGTAATTATATTCAAGGAGACACTGCTCTATATACATAAATGTTAACGAGGTGGACATTAGAGAGTGTTACTATGTATCCTACAACAGAATAGCTGCTTAAAGTAGCTTCACTTTGTCATGCATAGCGTACAAGGAGAAATAACAGTGAGAAGAGGAAAAGAGAGTAGGATGTGAAGACTCTGGCCAGGAGTTTTATTTAAATGAGAGGGCAGGAACAGGGGTGGAAATCTGGAGTACATATGGGGCAGGATCTATAGGGCGGGGGACGGGGCCTGCTCGCCGACACGTAAAATGTCGCGGGATGACGTTGGGCGGAACTCTCGATGTCACCCCACCTCATTTCTATTTTCAGGTCGGCGGGGGCACAGCCGAGTCAGCTGTGCACCTGCCAACCTGTGAACGGCCTTTTGAGGCCATTAATAAAACAATTTAGGTAATTGACAGGGCTGCCTGTCCAGCCTTAGGGTTGGCGGGCAGGCTGGGGGCCCTGGCGGGCTTCAGAAAAAGCATGAAACCTCATCCACAGGCGGGATGAGGTTTCATGAGGATTTTTAAATATTTAATAATGGTTTGAGTTAAAGTGACGGACATGTCCCAACTTATTTGACAATGTCACATGAGAGGACATGTCAGGGAAATTTTTTAAACATTTACCTTAAAAGTTTTAATTCTGAGCCAGTCTCCCTGAAGCAGCACTTAGCTGAGGGAATTTTCTCCCCCACCGCCGCCCGCACATGGAGCGCATAGCTGTTCCTGGCGGACGTCATGCTGGGCGGACCTTAATTGGCTCACCCACTTAAAATGGTGGTGTGCCTCCAGTCAGGGCGCCGATCGGAGGCATGCCTGCCCACGCCCGCACTTACCCCTGATGGGGGGAAAATGCTACTCATGGAGTAAATCTGAGGTGAGAGTGATGGTGGTGGTGGTGGTGGTGGTGGGGGGGGTGGGGGGAGTGTGGGACGGCTGCCCATGTGCAATCTCGCACTGTTCAGCTTGATACATATGTATCCACGAAGAGCTTGGTGAATCTTTTGGCAGGGGCAGGCAGGAAGTCACCGACCCCGCCGTTACCTCATGAGGTTGCAGGCCCTGGAACCATATCTAAAGTGCACCCGGAGAGCAGTTTACTCATTGCAGGCCAGGAGCTCCATATTCTGCATCAACTAGAATGTCACAAAGAAGACAACATGTGGTCTCGCGGTTTAGTGAAGCCTCACTGTAGCTTCTCCTCCAGGCCATCCAGGAAAGGCTGTTTCCCAGGGATGGCAGCAGGAGGCTCTCCCATCTGACTATGGCGCCCTGGGTGGAGGTTGCAATGAGGTTAGTGCCCGTGGTCCCCACAGGAGAACTGCCCAGCGGTGCAGAAAAAGGATGAACAATCTGCTGTGCTCTGCCAGGGTAAGTGGCACAGTCTACTCACAACAAAGTAAAGGTTCATAATGGCAACAGGCAGTGTATACGAGTGCACAGAGACATCAGACAGGAATTTGGGTTGCAGAACTCAGCATTAGATGGGATATATGCATTGAATGTGTGCCAGCCACTTAGTGCTCCCAATGTTCTACCTGTCCCAGGACATGCTGCTTGTTAATCACTTACTGTGGGGTGGGGGTGAGGGGCTCAGCAGCTGGCACAGGTATGCATGCTGCTAAACTGCTTATGCAACCATATTGGGATGACACTCAATCCTTCTTTCTGTCTGCAGGACAAGAACACACACAACATGAGGGAGCAAGCCAAGATCAATATTCAAATGCTTACCCTCATTCAAGGAGAAGGCCACTGAACAAACCAGGGAGGAGTAGGACCAAGCCTGCACTCAAGGCAAGATAGGATTCTCCCAGGAAGCCAGTGAAGATGCCTCCAGTCTGCAGTTTTATTTTATTCTTTCATGGGATGTGCACGTTGCTGGCAAGGCCAGCACTTGTTGCGCATTAATTGTCCTTGAACGGAGGGGCTTGCTAGGCCATTTCAGAGGACAGTTAAGAGTCAACCACATTGCTGTGGGTCTGGAGTCACATGTAGGCCAGACCAGGTAAGGATGGCAGATTTCTTTCCCTAAAGGGCATTAGTGAATCAGATGGGTTTTTGTGACAATCAGTGATAGCTTCCTGGTTACCGTTACTGAGACTAGCTTTATAATTATAGATTTATACCGGCTACCGTAGTGGGATTTGAACCCATGTCCCCAGAGCATTAGCCTAGGCCTCTGGATTACTCATCCAGTGACATTATCACTATGCCACCATCTCCCTGTGTCAAATGCATCCACAGAGTGAGACATTTTTTTAATAAGAGAACCTACTTAGGTATCCACTAAATCATTCTTTTCTCCATTCCAGGTACCAGCAGGAAAAGGGAGAGACTAACAAGGCAGACCGGCCAACAAACCAAAGCAATCCCATCTCTGAGGATGATGCCTCAGAAATCTCAGAGGGTGCACCGTAATGGTGTTCATCTGCACCCTCCGCTAGTAGAGAGAGACATTCGCGTCGGTGGGTACACGTTCTATAGTAGGCTCGGAGTCATATCTGGGGAGCACATCATTAACATGGGTCCACAGCTGGTGGAGGAAATGACAGCCAATGTCTTGGACGGTTGGAGGACTCCTGGAGACCAGGCTCCTGCTCGGTCCTATGCAGACAACAAGTCTCTGGACTTGACCATAAGAGACCTGATGGAGATGCAGAGACAGGCAGGGCAACAAACAGGCAGAAATGCCCGATGCCACATACAGACTGGACCAAGGGCTAGAGGAGTCCATCCACCTTCTGTCTGCTGTCATGGCTCCATCAGGTGAGCACTTGGCTGCTTCCATGGAAAGGGTGGCAGTAGCCTTGGAGACCCAGGTCCAGCAGAACACACAGTGGCTGCCAGATATGCACTTGCACTCCATTGCTCTAGCCGTGGGTGCAGTGCAGCAGTGGTTAGGTGAGAGGGGGACAAGGCACCTTGACCTACCTTCAGGTGCCCCTTCTATACATGGAGTCAGGGAGGTGCCATCATGCACCCACAAGGAGGAGGAGCACCAGTCGTGCATTCCAGGGGCTTCATCCCAAAACACTCCAAGGGTGCCCTGCCACTCCACCTCCTCTCTAGCAGTGACCCCATCGCCTCCAACAGGTCAGCCGAAGAGGATGCACCTGCACATGAGCAAGAGACCCTTAGCAGGCCAGGACCCTCTAGGTCTCGAGCCTCCAGAGGATACCTGCCAAAGTCATAACAGTCAACAGGTTATAGCAATCAGCAAGCTGCCTCCACCTCAGCTGTGGATGTCAGGGCTGCACCTAGAGTAGTAATAGGAAAAGAAAGATAAAGAAGTTTTGAGGACACATAGGTAGCACGGTTGTGCAAATACTGTAAATAGCTTTGGCACTTGTATGTTCACTTGAACATTCTCACCTTGCTGCTAATTGCTTCAATGTTCACAGGCATTTAAAGGTGTTAAATTTGGTCCTCCATCAGAGTCTGATAACAAACTCCTATAGATTCATCTCTCACATTATCAACATAGTGATTACATGTGCATGTTTAAACACTGGCCATCATTTGTGAGTATGTGGCCTGGGCTCACATCAAGTTTTTTATTCATTGGATATGGGCATCATTGGATTGGGCAGCATTTATTACCCATCCTTAATGTCCGCAGAGGGCATTCAAGAGTCAACCACTGGAGTCACATGTAGACCAACAGATTTCCCTACCTAGAGGACATTAGTTTTTAAACAACACAGGAATGGTTTCGTGGCCATCATTAGACTTCAAATTCTGGATTTTTTATTGAATTCAAATTTCACCATCTGCCATGATGGGGTTTGAACCTAGGTCCCCAAAGCATTACCCTGGGTTTCAGGAATATGAGTCCAGTGACAATACCATGATGCCACTGCCACCCCATACACTTGCAGCTGACCATGTTCTGAGCTCTGAAAATGATGTCTGTACAGACTGTTCAGCAAGATCATTGCATTTCCTGCTGCTGTTACCCTGATGTGAGATGTGGATGGATGCAAGGATACTCAAGAAGAGTTAAGCATGTTATGCGAATGGCAAGGAACACTGGAGAAGCAACTTCCGTGTTGAAAGAGTAAAGCTCTGCACTACGTTCTTAACAATAGAAAACCAAAGGCTTCCCTGCATGGCTGGAGAATTTTGTGGTGGGCATATCCAATCGTTACTGGCCGTCCTTGGTGATTTGTAATTTTGAACTAATATGCAGGTGAAGGCTGCAAGTAGGGAGGCAGCGGGCAAGTTATCCTTGACTGCAAGAGGCACTGAGTGTAGAATTTAAAGAGGTGTGTGTACAGTTGACTGAAGCCTTTGTGAGACCTCACATGGAGAATTGTTTGGCCTACTCATCTCATCATCAAGGATTGCAATAGACCCTGCATAAAGGGATTGCAACCAAAGTGCACTTGCCCTCATTGAAAGTCTGGGGTATTATTCCATTAGGTGAGAGAATAAAATGGGTCTGTGTGCTGGACCGTGTTGAGGGCTGTGAGGCTATCCAAGTAAAGGAGCTACAGCTTTTAGAGGGTTCTGCAGGGTTCATGCTGGAAAGATGTCTAACTTGGCCGAGGTGTCCAGAATGACGGATCACAGTGCCAGACTAATACTAAGGCCATTTAGAACTGAGATTTGCAGGAGTTTCTGTAATTGGAGGGTCCAAAGTGGCTGCTACTCAACCACCCATAGTGCAGGTGAGGCACTCATTGAGTGGACTCCAAAATAGCCTTGAAACTTTTCGGGATGATAAAGATGTCAAGGGATGTGGGTTTACTATGGGCGAGTGATGATTGGGGACCAAGAAGACAAACTTCCCTGATCAATCTGCATGGAGGAGATATCTCAAGGGATTAAATGGTGTTCTCATGCTGGTCCTCCCTGTGCATCCAAATATCTGGTACTGTTTGATAGAGCTCTCTGCAAAGTCTGTCCCCCATCAGGAGCAGGTGTGAAGGTGACATGAGTGCATCCCTGCAGGGGTAAGATTTCATGTTGCTTTCAAGTTGCTTTGCATTCTGACTTTGTGAGGGCATGGGAAAAATCTCATTTCTACTTTCAGGTGCCCGAGGTTGCGGGAGAATGGCGTGCTGTGCAGGTCCTAATGTGCGCATTTAGAGCCAGGGCTCTGTGTGTCAGCACAGTTTGGTGCTTGCAAAGTTTCAAACCACCAGCAGGGCTGATGTTATGTAGTACAATTTAATTCAGCTATCAGAAATAAAAGGTACACGAGTGAAAGTATAAAGCCTGTTACAAAAATGGAGCTGCAGCCTGCTAGCCAGCTGAGGATAGGAAACCAAATAGTAAAAGGAAATGTATTGGCAGCTTACTCTGCCTGGAACCTGTTAGCTATCAGATTGTCACGGGCCTGTCTGCTGTGTCTTCCCTTGCAATGACCTCTGCATGTGCCTCCACGACATCCTGGCTCTCATTAATTCCCTTCACTGCCCCCATCATCGGAGAAGATATCTCGGTCCTCCATGTCTCCCTCTGCCAAGACATCCCCCCTTTGTACTGTGAGTTTGTACAGAACGCAGCAGGCATTGATGATCTGTACACTCTCCATGGAGTATTGGAGAACCCCACTTGAGCGATCCAAACATCTGAACCTCATCTTTAGGAGGTCTATCATCTGCTCAGTCGTAGGCCTTGTGGAGACACGTGCGGCATTGTAGCTCTCCTCAGCGGCAGTGTGCAGACGGAGAACTAGCATCATCAGCTAAGTCTTCTGGGCTTATCACTAGTTCCCAAGGAGCCAGCCTTGCAATCACCAAGGTCCTTCAAAACCTTGTGGCACCTGGAAGTGGTTCAGAATGTGGGCATCGTGAGAGCTCTCTGGGAACCAAGCAGAAACATGCGGGATTTGTCTTCTGTGATCACATATCAGCTGCACATTCAAAGAGTGGAGACCCTTCCTATTGATGAATGTGATGGTCTGATGCCAGGGAGCTCTCAAAGCTCCATGTGTTCTTTCGATAGCCCCTTGCACTTGTGGAAAACCTGCGATTGCTGAAAAACCCTATGTTCAGACATTCTGGGACATCCTGTTATGGACAGGAGGGGGGTTAATTTAAACAGCATTAATTTCTCCTCTCACCACCTGTCTGTAAACAGTAAGGTGTTATGATTTGCTTTCCCCTTTATAAGCAGTGGTGTATTTACCCACCCCTCAGCTTAGAGGTGATCTAATTTCTACTAGTAACCCTACAGCAAACTTGAGATAGGATGAACACAAAAAGATTCAGTTTATTTGCACACACTCAAAACGCAGGAGGGTGGCAATATTGCCTCCTTTGCATTCATACTGTAAAAGAAGGATAGAGAAAGGAAAGATTTATAGTACAGAGACCACAGAGAAAAGAAATATTGCTTCACGTGGGTTCCAGAATCAAAGCCCAATGAACTATTCCTTCACAGAGGTTGGTGAGCTGAAAACCGATACCGGATAATTCACTTTTCTGGTGGTGTTAACTTCACACAATGAGCTGGGCATGCAGAAATGAATCAGTCATGTAAGCAATGGTACCAAATTTCCACAGAAGCAGTATAGATGGGGCCAGGTGACCAATCAGGGCCAGAGCTCATTGTCTGTGAGGCTGCTTGTAGGATGGTAAAAAGCAGACTTACTTTGCAGTTGTGGTTCCACAAGCTGGAGGTCCATATCACATAACTCCCACATCTCCACTCTGGCTTTGACAAGGGATGTGCATCCCTCATCTGGGTCTCCAAGATTGTTGAATGTCTCAACCACTAAGAATTGAAAGGAAGGCTGCGAGGTCCTTTTTCTTAGCAGATGAGCAGACTCCAGTTAGCCAGCCTGGGTTATGGAATGCAACTGGCCTTTGTATAACTCTCTGAATTTGGTCTTTGCAGTCCACAATGTGTCATTAGTGGATCTTCAGAGATAATGATTGCCAAGTTTCCCTGATACTGCCAGGTAGCTTCTTTTGTTCGACAGTCACAAATAGACATAGATTCAGCCATTTTAGGTCTTCATCCAGTTTTAAAATTTTAAAGAAACAATGAGCGTATCTCTATATTTTATTTTAAAAATAAACAGGATGAGGTCTTAATCCTTCAAAATCCTGAGGCGCCTCCTGAATTACCTTTCACTCATCTGTAGATAGCTGCACCACCTGCGATATCACAGAATTTTAACGGCAGAGAAGGAGACTATTCAGCTCATCAGGTCTGCACCGGCTCTCCAAATGAGCATTATGACCTGGTGCCATTGCCCTGTCTTTTCCCATACCCCTGCACATTGTTTCTATTCAAATAATCATCTAATGCCCTCTTGAATGCCTCGATTGAACCTGCCTCCACCACACTTGCAGGCAGTGCATTCCAGACCCGAACCACTCAAGTGAAAAAAATTTTTCAAACATCATATTTGCTTATTTTGCAAATCACTTTAAATATGTTCCCTCTTGTTCTTGATCCTTCTATGAGGGGGAACAGTTTCAACCCTATCTATTCTATGCTGCACCCCCAACCACTCATGATTTTGAACATCCCTATCAAATCCCCTCTTAGCCTTCTTCTCTCCAAGGAGAACAGTCTCAACCTCTCCAATCTGTCTTCGTAACTAAAGTTTCTCATCCCTGGAACCATTCTTGTAAACCTCTTCTGCAGTCTCTACAATGTTTTCAAATCCTTCCTAAAATGTGGCACCCAGAACTGTACACAATACCCCAGCTGAAGTCTAACGAGTGTCTTATATAAATACAGCATAACCTCCCTGGTCTTGTACTCTATGCCTCTATTAATAAAGCCCAGGATACTATATGCTCTCTCCACCTGTCCTGTCACCTTCAATGATCTAAGCACATATATACCCAGGTCTTTCTGCTCCTGCACCCCCTTCAAAATTTCACCCTTTATTTTATATTGTCTGTCCTCCTCACAGTTACAACACTCCCAAGCTTCATATCACCTGCTAACTTTGAAATTATTCCCTGCACACCAAGATCTGGATCCTTAATATATATCAGGACAAGCAAGGGTCCCAATACTGACACCTGAGGAATTCCACTACAAACCTTCCTCCAGCCCGAAAAATATCCATTGACCGTTACTCTCTGCATCCTATTTTTCAGCCAATTTTGTATCCATGTTGCTACTGTCCCTTTTATTCCATGAGCAATAACTTTTCTCAAGTCTGTTGTGTGGCACTGTATCAAATGTCTTTTGAAAGTCCATGTACACCACAACAACAGCATTACCCTCATTGACCTTTTCTGTTATCTCTTCAAAAGACTCCAGCAAGTTAGTTAAACACGATTTCCCCTTTAGAAATCCATGCTGGCTCTTCCTTATCAACCCATATTTTTCCATGAGACTACTAATTCTATCCCGAATAATTGTTTCTAGAATCTTGCCCACCACTGAAGTTAAACCGACTGGTCTGTAATTGCTGGGCTTATCCTTACAATCTCTTTTGAACAAGGGTGTAATGTTTGCAATTCTCCAGTCCTCTGGCACCTCCCCCGAGTCTAGGGAAGACTGAAAAATCATGGCCAGTGCACCCGCAATTTCTACTCTCACTTCCTTCAATATCCTTGGATGCATCTCATCTCGTCCCAGTGCCTTGTCAGCTTCAAATACTGACAGCCTATTCAGCACTTGCTCGTTATCAATTTTGAACCCTTCTAGTGACAGAGTTTCCTCACCTGTCATCACGGCCTGGGTAGCATCTACTCCTTGGTAAAGACGGATGCAAAGTATTAATTTAATACCTCAGCCATGGCCCTTTCGTCCATGTGTCAATCCCCTTTAAGGTCCCTAATCGGCCCTACTCCTCCTTTTACCATTTATATGCCTATAGAAGACTTTGGGATTCCCCTTTATGTTGGCTGCCAGTCTTTTCTCATAATCCTGAGTTTGGACCAAATCTCACTGTTGCACTGGCCCCTGGTCACCAGCATCCTGACCTTCTTGAGGCCCCACTGCCTCTTGCTGCTCAGGCCGTTACTCCTTAGAGTCATAGGGATCTACAGCACAGAAAAAGGCCCTTCGGCCCATCAAGTCTTCATCACTCAAACAAGTACCTAACTATTCTAATCCCATTTTCCAGCACCAGGCCCATAGCCCTGTATGCCATGGCATCACAAGTGCACAATTCCAAATACTTCTTAAAAGTTTGAGGGTATTTGCCTCTATCACCCTTTCAGGCAGTGAGTTCCAGATTCCCACCACCCTCTGGGTGAAAAAATTCTTCCTCACATCCCCTTTAAACCTCCTGCCCCTTACCTTAATTCTATGCCTCCTGGTTATTGATCCTTCCACTAAGGGTAGAAGTTCCTTCCTGTCTACCCTATCTATGCTCCTCAATTTTATACACCTCAATCATGTCCCCCCTCAATCTCCTCTACTCCAGGGAAAATAACCCCAGTCTATCCAATTTCTCCTCATAACTAAAACTCTCCAGCCCAGGCAACATCCTGGTAAATCTCCTCTGCACTCTCTTTAATGCAGTCACATCCTTCCTATAATGCGAATTCCAGAACTGCATGCAATACTCTAGATGTGGCCTAACCAGCGTTTTATAGAGTTCCAACATAACCTCCCTGGCCCTGTGCTAACCCACATCAGTTCCTCTTCCTCATCTGGACGAAAGCAAGTTGAAAGGCAGGGTTGCCTGGAGCCTGCAACATCTAGGTCTTAGTGGATCTGTGAATGATTTGCAGTAATCTATCTAGTGAGCGTATTCTTTGTGAATTGGCCACCATCTCTGAGCCACCTAGTGTGTGCTAACTCTGTGCCTAGCTTCCATCTAGACATGGCATCTCCACACCACTCCTTCCAAGTGAAGGACATCCTGGAGAACCAGAGATGAGTGTTCTTCCCATTCATACATGACTGTACATGGAGACATTACGCATTGACCGGGGTGATGAGAACCATGTGACGGAGCCCTCCCTCAGACACTATGTAGTTTGCCTCCATTACCTTTGACACTCAATAGCAAGACCACTGCCTTAATATCCTAGAAAGACTTACCAGATGAGCCTTTGTCAGCCATGGGCTTTATCAGTTTGGACATTTATAGCTTGGAGTTTGCTGCCATCCTCCACCCTTCCCCTTGGAAGCATTCACCTCTCTCCCTTCCTTCATCCCTGTCTCTGACAGCAGCAGATGGCAAATTACACATAATGAATGGCAGCTCCAAACCATGATGGTTTCTCGCTGGAATGCAAACCAATAGTCTTGAAGCAATCCTGGTTTATTGGGTGTTGGAACCTTAAGAGCAGAACTCAGCTGAGCCTGATTCTCTATGGAGTGACTAATAATGAGTAGAGTGCCCTTTCACTTGGCCCAAAAAAAACGAGTCATTAACTTCTCTCACCCATTCTGAGACATTTCCCATATCGAATACTTGAGAGTTTTTGCAAACTGCGCAACAACCTTGAAAGCTTCAACGTGGTTCATGTGAGGTTTGCAAGGGCATCAAGCATCTTCTACCCTGTTCCTGTCACACACCAAGCCCCCATATTCTCCTCCACAATCATCACTTTTCGTTCCTCTACCTCCTATAACCAGTCACACACCCCATCCCTGCCCATTACCCTGGATTCAGTTATCATTTATGTTGACATTCCTGCTCTCTCTGTTCCCATCACTGTCAACATGTCCATGTCCCTCCTGACCCTGATCCCATCCGTTCTCGAGCCAGCTGTACCTTGATTTTGTGACCCCACACTATGACACCATCCATTAACCCCCCAACCCATGAGCCTAGCACTTCCACTTGATCCAACACCCTTTTCTGACTGTGGCTGTATCCTCTGAGTCCTAGTACCCTCCTTCAAACCCCTAGGACAAAATTCATGGACTCATGGACCATGCCTTTTAGACACATCTCTTTGAAGGGGTAACGTAATTCTGGTGAGCTGGTCTTTTAATGAGCTTGCATGCCATGCTAATGCACACAGAAGGGCTTCCTGACATTGTTCATCAGGAAGTTCAATCCGCCTTCAAAGTCCCAAGAATATAATTGCAAAAGTCCATCTTGCTGACAGGAAACTGAGTTTTGGCCTCATGCCAAATTAAGTTTCCCTGCCTGCCAAGCTTTCCGCTGTAGGGAAGACTGGAAGATTCTGGTCAAACTGTCTCATATAGGTTTAGCAAAACTTCTTGGCTTTTGTACCCAATGCCTCTATTTATAAAGCCCGTTGAAAGCTCAGATTTCAGTATGGTACACTTTACAACCACTGTTTTGTCAGACAATTACACACAACTTGGCCTTTCATATTGTGCAACCAGCTCTGCTTCTTTGTATCTAGCTCTATGCAATATTTGGACATCAACATTCAAAACACTTGAACCTCACAAGCACCGAAAATAACAATCCTATATACAAGGGAGAATATCTCGAACTAACAGTGACATATTCTATTGGTGCATGACTCCTGGTTTAACTTCCAGGTTTAAAAATGGCAAAGCCTTCCGGTAAATTAGCACCAACAAATTCACCTGCAATAATATGCTATTTCTGTCCACACAAGTGGGCTTTGTTAACAGAACAATTACACTTTGCATTGAGTGATAAATAGTTTCTCATTTTAAATTGAAACTAACCACATTTATAAATGCCCAGCATGGAGTATGTAATAAGACAGCAAAGAACTCTAGGTTTGCAAATCTGAAAAATAAACAGAAAATGCTGGAAATTCTCAGCAGGCCAGGCAGCATCTATGGAGAGGGAAACAGAGTCAATGCTGCTGGTTCACGATCTGCAGTAGTTCTGATGAAGGGTTAACTAATCTGTTTCTCGCTGCACAGATGCTGCTTGACATGCTGAGCATTTCCACACTTCTCGTTACTATTGGAGCAAAAAGGAACCCCTTTTGCCAGCCCTCCAAAAAGCAATCAGACTTCTTGTGAGCCTCTCATTCCCCTCCAGCAAGAAATCCAGCAGCAGTGCCTGAAATCTGGTTTGGCACAACATTGAATTTCAAAAAAACAAATACTAAAGCATAAAGAAAACAAACAACTTGCTGAGCAAAAAAAATCAATGTCAAAGGAACAAATTGATAATTTTTAAAACTGAGTAATTGATAAAAATGACCATTAAAAAGTGTCAAGCAGCAGAGCTAACTAATACAACATTTTTTGCCTTTTCCCTTAAGAAACAGAGGTACAGAGAGAAACGCTAGGCCCCAAGCCCTGGTCACCAGGGAGTTGGGTTTAACTAACATTGACCTTGTGTTCACCTCTGGTAGTGTACACTCTTGCCTCAGCAGAATTCATTTGAAAGTGGCAGTCAGAAGCAGATTGCCTTTCAGCCTGGGTCAGCCCAGTGTGTGGATAGGTTTTTGGAGAGGATATGTGTGTCCAGCTCACTCCAAGTCTCTGAGTTCTCTCTCTCTCTCTCTCTCACTCACTCTGCAGCTGTAGTGAAGACACCTGAAGTTCTCAAACTTCTGTTCTTAACTCTGCCTCCTAGTTCTTTAGTAACGAACCTACAATGCCCCTTTTCTATTACTTCTTTATCCTTTCTATTTGATGGTGCTGAAAACTACACAGTAACCCCAATTACTGTCTAATTTTGGCCCTATAAAATTCCAATCTTACTCCTTTTGTATTCTGTACTTCTAGACACATCAATGATTTGTTTATCTATTTTATAGCCCTCTATACTTGTTCTCCATATTTTTATTGCATATCTGCACAATAAGATTACTCTGTTCCATTTAATGTTTTACACTTTTGAGGTCAGTATTTTCTTTCCCTATTCTTAATTCCAAAATCTATCACTTCACATTTTTTAAAACATTAAACTGCATCTGCCCAATCTCTGACCCTTCCTATATCCTAATAGGCCATGTCCTGCTACGGTCTTTCAGAACCAGCACCCACTCATTCACCCCCAAGCCCGGGAGGTTTGAAGATTAATATTGCTGAGGAGGAGGAGTTTGGGACAACTGTGAAGATGACATAACCTCTCAGCCCTGTCTAAGACTCCAGTTGTCCCAGACCTAGTTGTTGCTGCAGTAACTGCTCCTCCTACAAGCCTCCCTACTCAGTCATCTTGACTCCTGTGGTACTTAGGTGGACTGGTTCCTACCAACATTGAGAGCATTGTCAAGGGTGGACCACATCACCAGAGTGCAACATGTCAAAACAAATAGCCACATAGACCAGGCTTTCGCTCCAGTACAATCGGGCCTCGAGCACTGGAACTTTGTCTTAGAGCAGAGCATCCATTGCATGCTTGTGCACCAGTACAATGAAGTGTGAAGCCGTCACATGAGAGAGGGGTGTTGCTGCCAGAGTCCAGGCCCTTTGAAGGCATGGGCCCTAGTAATTAGCATCATGTGCACCCCCTCCTGGACCCTGTTAAAAAGGTTCTGCTGAGAACTGGAGGAAGCAACCCATCTGAGATTCATAAATGGCTAGTTAAGACTCTTAATGAGATTGGTGTCAGCTTGTTGAGGGTCAGTTTTGAACTTTCTTTCTAAAGCATTGGATCCACACAGGGACATGACATTGACAGGCAGATGGGGGTGCAAGCAAAGCAGGGAGCCAGTCAAAACAGTGGGTCAAAAGAAGTGGCACCATTAAAGAGGGAAGATTCAGAATAGGCCCTATTGCACAGACAACCAGTTGTACAGAGTCAGGAAAATTAGCTGTCATATCTCTTCACCCTTGACAAAACATTTTGGGGTTGGTGGGGGGGAAAAACTTGTCTTTATGGGATGGGGGGCCTTGGATAGATCGCTTTGCTTACAGGCCTCACAGGTTCATGACAGTGGGGTTGAGAAAGATTGCACATTCCAATATGAGATTAAGCTACTTCAAAATAGGATCAATAAGGAGCAGCCTTCACAAGCAGAAGCAGACCCTTGGACAAGAGGGGCACAAGGCTGAGGATTGATCAGCAGAAAGACAGCAAAGATGCTTCCCTCAGCTGTGGGTCTACCACGAAAGGAGAAGCTACCTGGACATGTCAGTGCTTCAGAAGGGTGTGCCTGTCCAGGCATATGGTTAATGATTGTGTACTCTCATTGAGGGTCATCCAATTGTTCACAGATATTGTCACCATGGCCTTCCCGTGGCTATAAGTGTCACAATGACCTTTGTTATGATCCCAGCTGATGTTATTACTGAACAAGTCAGATCCCAGGGTAGAACCCGGCTTGATAGCTCCTAACATTTATTTTGTGTTTAGAAACATGGAGAGTAACCACTGAACAGTTACAAGAGTCAGCTGATGAATATTTAACAAAAGAATAAAACATTTATTAAACAAGAAAAGATTAACCATATTACAATGCTACTTCACCCAGAACTATACCTTTACAGTCCACGTAAACCAATAGGCGACCTGTGGTCGGACACACCACACTCTGAAACCAAGTGACAGATGCCACCCCAAACAAATGCTTTGGATCCCTAATAAAGTCCCACAAGACACTTGTCATACCATGAGCCAAACGGTCTCACTGAACTCCATCTTTCACATGAAAGTTTCAAATCTCCACTCTTGAAGAACCAGCTTTGGAATCTTCTCCCAAATGACGCTTCCTCTTGGACGCTTTCACCAAATCACACTGCAGAAGAGGCCCTTCAGCCCATCAAGTCTGCACTGACACGTGAGAAACACCTGACCTACCTACCTAACCCCATTTACCAGCACTTGGCCCATAGCCTTGAATGTTATGACATACCAAGTGCTCATCCAGGTACTTTTTAAAGGATGTGAGGCAACCTGCTTCCACCATCCTCCCAGGCAACGCATTCCAGACAGTCACCGCCCTCTGGGTAAAAACGTTTTTCCTCATCCCCCTTAAACGTCCTGCCCCTCATCTTGAACTTATGTCCCCTTGTGACTGACCCTTCAACTAAGGGGAACAGCTGCTCCCTATCCACTCTGTCCATGCCCCTCAATCTTGTACACCTCGATCAGGTCACCCCTGTCTTCACTGCTCCAACGAAAACAAGCCAAGTCTATCCAACCTCTTTTCATAACTTAAATGTTTCATCCCAGGCAGCATTCTGGTGAATCTCCTCTGCACCCCCTCCAGTGCAATCACATCCTTCCTATAATGTGGCGACAAGGACTGCACACAGTACTCCAGCTGTGGCCTCACTAAGGTTCTATATAACTCCAACATGATCTCCCTACTTTTGTAATCTATGCCTCGATTGATAAAGGCAAGTGTCCCATATACCTTTTTCACCACCCCACTAACATGCCCCTCTGCCTTCAGAGATCTATGGACACACACACCATGTCCCTTTGTTCCTCAGAACTTCCCAGTGTCATGCCATTCCTTGAATACTTCCATATCAAATTACTCCTTCCAAAGTGTATCACCTCACATTTTCCAGGGTTAAATTCCATCTGCCACTTATCTGCCCACATGACCATCCCGTCTATATCTTCCTGTCGCCCAAGACACTCAACCCCACTGTTAACCAAAACAAAAACAGAATTACCTGGAAAAACTCAGCAGGTCTGGCAGCATCGGCGGAGAAGAAGATTTGACGTTTCGAGTACTCATGACCCTTCGACAGAACTTGAGTTCGAGTCCAAGAAAGAGATGAAATATAAGCTGGGTTAAGGTGTGTGGGGGGTGGGGCGGAGAGAGAGAGAGAAGTGGAGGGGGGATGTGGTTGTAGGGACAAACAAGCAGTGATAGAAGCAGATCATCAAAAGATGTCAACAACAATAGAACAAAAGAACACATAGGTGTTAAAGTTGGTGATATTATCTAAAAGAATGTGCTAATTAAGAATGGATGGTAGGGCACTCAAGGTATAGCTCTAGTGGGGGTGGGGAGAGCATAAAAGATTTTAAGATATTTAAAAATGGAAATAGGTGGGAAAAGAAAAATCTATATAATTTATTGAAAAAAAAAGGAAGGGGGAAACAGAAAGGGGGTGGGGATGGGGGAGGGAGCTCACGACCTAAAGTTGTTGAATTCAATATTCAGTCCGGAAGGCTGTAAAGTGCCTAGTCAGAAGATGAGGTGCTGTTCCTCCAGTTTGCGTTGGGCTTCACTGGAACAATGCAGCAAGCCAAGGACAGACATGTGGGCAAGAGAGCAGGGTGGAGTGTTAAAATGGCAAGCGACAGGGAGGTTTGGGTCATTCTTGCGGACAGACCACAGGTGTTCTGCAAAGCGGTCGCCCAGTTTGCGTTTGGTCTCTCCAATGTAGAGGAGACCACACTGGGAGCAACGAATGCAGTAGACTAAGTTGGGGGAAATACTGCTTCACTTGAAAGGAGTGTTTGGGCCCTTGGACGGTGAGGAGAGAGGAAGTGAAGGGGCAGGTGTTGCATCTTTTGCATGGGCATGGGGTGGTGCCATAGGAGGGGGTTGAGGAGTAGGGGGTGATGGAGGAGTGGACCAGGGTGTCCCAGAGGGAGTGATCCCTACGGAATGCCGATAGGGGGGGGCGAAGGGAAGATGTGTTTGGTGGTGGCATCATGCTGGAGTTGGCTGTTAACCACCCGGCCAATCTTTGTGTCAACCGCAAACTTACTAATCCTACCCCCCCACATAGTCTTCTATGTTGTTTATATAAATGACGAATAATAGGGGACGCAGCACAGATCCCAGTGGTACGCCACTAGACACTGGCTTCCAGTCATTAAAGCATCCCTCTGTCATCATCCTCTGTCTCCTACAACTAAGCCAATTTTGAATCCACCTTATCAAATTACCCTGTATCCCATGTGCATTTGCCTTCATTATAAGTCTCCCATGTGGGACCTTGTCAAAGGCTTTGCTGAAATCCATATAAACTACATCAACTACACTACCCTCATCTACACACCTGGTCACCTCCTCAAGAAATTCAGTCAAATTTGTTCGACATGACCTCCCTCTGACAAAGCCATGCTGACTATCCCTGATCAAACCTTGCCTCTCCAAGTGGAGATAGATTCTCTCCTTCAGAATTTTTTCCAATAGTTTCCCTACCACTTATGTGAGACTCACTGGCCTATAGTTCCCTGGCTTATCCCTACAACTCTTCTTAAATAGCGGAACCACATTAGCTGTTCTCCAGTCCTCTGGCACCTCCCCCGTGGCCAGAGAGGAATTAAAAATTTGGGTAGAGCCCCTTGCCTCCCTCTGCAGCCTGGGACACAAATCATCCAGACCTGGAGATTTGTCCACTTTTAAGCCTGCGAACACCTCCAATACCTTGTCACTCCCTATATCAATTTGCTTGAGAACCTCGTAGTCTCTCTCCCAAAGTTCGATACTTTCATCCTCATTCTCTTGGGTGAAGATGGATGTGAAGTATTCATTCAACACTCTAGTGATGTCATCTGTCTCCAGCTATAGATTGCCTCCTTGGTCCCTTATGGGCCCTACTCCACAAGGGTCCACCTCTAGAATTTCAAACTCTCCTTCCAATGTTCCTCTCCCCTGGATCGCCATATGCATTCAAGCTTTGCCTTCCACTCACTCTCTCTCTGATACTCAACCGTGCCAACAGTGCTTCACATACCTGTAGTAAAGAGCTACAGACCTTCAGCACCCCCTTGGATCTTCTGGCTTCTCACAAGCCTATTTTGCTTTAAGTCTGCACCCTGCAGTTTTCTCACTTTAAGCTTGGAGCCTTCCTCTACTCCTCACTCTTATCTTCACTTTATCGGACCTTTTCCAGACTCCTGATCTTCCTTTGACTGGAAGGTGTTCTTGGGACCCCTCCTTTCTGTCTCACTCCTTGGCTTTGGGACCTTTCAGTTCTTTTGGGAAATCTGCTCTCTCACCAGTTTCCTCTGCTGTGCCCAGCTTCTCCTGACTCCAACTGAACTAAAGCTTTTTCTGTTTTTTGCAGTCTCTGCAGGTCTCTCTCTCAGGACCCATTGCTAGGCACAGTTTTTTTCCATCTTGTGTTTGTTTTAATTTCCTTTCAAGAGTCATAAAACATCATTAAAATGCAGGCATCTTTTAAAGTGAAACCAAAACTCGAGTTCCCCCATTTCTTAACACACAGATACAGGAATACAAATTAAACTTAAACTGAAAGATATACCTTATTCCTAACACGCACAAATAACTTACTTAAACTATCTATAGTTCCTAACACCTTAAACTTTCTTACAACTGCATTCTTCCAAGCAGCAGCAGCCAACATTGATTGCAAGTTACAGGCAACAGCACATCATTACACCAGGGAGGGAACAAATACACTGTTCAAAAGGGCAGAGAATAACATTGAATTTAAGGTGAATAGCAGCACTTAAAATCAAAGGGCAGTAGGATTTGCCTTTGTCATCAAATTCCCTCAGGTGCAGGGGATCATCAATCATACCTATCAAGGCACCGACCAACCAGATTCCCCATAAGTAAGGGAATCCACACCCTAAATCTCCAGCTGGCCTGTGAATGCAGCAAACACTTTATGTTGGTGTGTGCTTGCTATCTTGGAAGCTGCTATGACAGCTTCATCCTTCAGCAGTCACATCTGTCACAGCTTGTCATGGAGCAGTTGGAAATCAGTGGATGGCTGTAAGCATATAATACTCATCCCTTGTGGAGGTAGCTGTTGCCTCCAGTGCATAACCCTGCTACAGAGGATGAGAAACACTACAACCAATGCCACCTGGGCACAAAGGTCATCATTAAGCAGGCCAGTTGAATTTGAGGTTCACATTTGTGACCAGTCGGGTGGTGCCCATAAGTACACTCCCTCTGTTGTTCACTTCATAACATGGTCATCCAGGGAAGCATGCACCTTGAAGAGGGAGAAGCACTGGAACAGCACAGCTCCTCAGAGAAGGAAGCTGAGGAAGCCAAGGATGAGGCTGAAGGAAAACTGGAGAACAGTCCCCATGCTTTACAGGGATGCTGTCTTGATAGGATCAGGAAGCAGTGCACTTATCAGGATGGGAGGGATGTTAGGGCCACTCTGATCCAGGTACTTTGCACCTGAGCAATACTTAGTCTGCAGGGCAACTTGGAGAAGAAATTTTCCTTCAACTTTGTCAGAGCAAACATATGTTAAGAGCAAAAGGAAGCAACCTCCCAATGGCAAAAACATTGCAAGGCTCTGGGGTCTCTGCTAGACACCACCTTCCTCAACACACTTCTTTGCTTTTTCAACCCTTATTTTCCATTTGCCTGCCTTTTGCCACTATGAAATGAAAACACACAATATTGCATTAGTGCAACGACATGCCCAGTGCTTTATCAAATCGCAGTTTAATCTTATTTACAACAGTGACCCACAAAGTATCAGTACCAACATGGTGGACTGTACTCACAGCCAGTCCTATGAGTTGCACCCGCTGTGGTTGACGATGAGGGGGAGGCAGACTGTGTTTTAGTTCCTGTCTGGGACTGAGATGCCCTTCGTGGTCAGCTTCATCATGGAGGTGCAGGCAGGGGCATTAGAGTCATTACTAAAGACTGGGGCATATATTCTGTGCATGTCAATGTGCTGTTCCTGGATGATGCCACAGATGGCTCTTCATGTGGTTGGCTTTCTTAATGGAAGAACTCTTATGCTTAAAGCACTGAAGTATTGTGGAACACATGAGATGAATGGACTCCTCCATTCTCATCCTGGGACTCTGAAGAGTCTTAGATAATTCCAACATATTGACACACATCCCATGCTGGTTTTCCAGATAAAGCCGCCTGTTTCTTGCCTCTACAGGCTTTGCATCTCTAACCTACTGAACAGGGCTGAGCCTGTCCTCCGAGGGAGACTGGAAACAGCTGACCTTGCCTCTTTCTTTTTGTGAGATCTACTGAACATACAACACTCTCTGCAACTGGTCCCATGGATATCATAACAAAAGATGGTTATAAGAAATCGGCACAAACTACAGATGCTTCATTGTCATGGGCATAATTTAATGTTCTCCTACTGGCGGGATTGTAGGCAGGTGAGTGAGCGTAAAATTTCTTGGAATGCCTGCCTCCCAGATTACCACCCACCCTGACCTCTGCAATTTTATGCTTGAATGGGTGAGACCCATCTGCCAATTGAGGCCCTTCAGCAGCCAATTATTGATCTCAATTTTCAGGCTGGTGGGACAAGTTCTGCGGCTGGGGTAAACCAAAGAATTAACCTGGTTCAGTCCTCAGGTGGCAAGGAGTGGGGGTGCACCTCCATTAACAGCCTCCTTTTAACATCGGGCGCCCCAGTCTGGCCCCTGCAGATCCTCCCTCCACTTGGCCTTTCCACCAATACCTCCACCCCACACCCATCTGCTCACCTCCCTGGGTCCCACCTCCCCTGCCCACCCTGAGACCCCAAAACAATCCCAGGATTTAGGCTCCAGGGATTGCATGCAGTCCCAGTCCTATCCACTGCAGGGACTGGAGAGCTGCTGACCAATCAGATCGGAGAGTAGACTTGAGAGTGCAGAGCTGCCTCAATCAAGAATCAATTCTGCTCCCCATCCCCCCAACCTCAGCACACCCCATCAGTTGAGCAGCACTTGGAAGGCAGAGTAGCACTGGTCGCTGCCTCTTTTAATCTTTTTTTTTGAAAAATATACTTTATTCATAAAATATCCGGAAGATCATTACAAACCATTTCAAAATCACCATCACAAAAGTACAATCAGATTCAACTTTTATACGTGGATCACGAGGTGCATCAATACAATCAATGAATATTACAATCATTTCAATATGGTCAATGCAGACAATCAGACAATGGTATTGGTGTTATCAACATACATCATGTTGCACTCTGAGGTGCTTCAATACAACTATAATACAACTATTATTCAGTGCATACATTCATTGTGAGCTGTACAGCCCAAGAGTGTTCTAAACAATTTACAGCCCTTCGGTGCACTTTGGCAGAAAGGTCTCAGTCAGCGACCTATCCCCATTGCGCCTTTGCGGCGGCTGCCCCAAGCTTTAGTGCGTCCCTCAGCACATGGTTCTGGACCTTGGAATATGCCAGTCTGCAACACTCAGTCTGGGCCAACTCTTTGCACTGGAAGACCAACAAGTTTTGGGCAGACCAAAGAGCATCTTTCACCGAGTTGATGATCTTACAGCTGCAGTTGATGTTTGTCTGTGTCACAGAACTGCTCGGGTTGAACCTCGACAGAAACCACTGCATCTCTCTCCAGACCCTCTTTGCAAAGGCATAATCCACAAAGAGGTGAACAACGGTCTCGTCCCCGCCAAGGCCACCTCGAGGGCAACGTGCAAAGTGGGTGAGACTCCTGGCATGTTGGAAGGATCTGACGGGGAGGGCCTTTCTCACCACTAGCCAAGCTACATCTTGGTACTTGTTGGAAAGTTCTGGCGGTGAGGCATTCTGCCAAATGACTTTGACAGTATGCTTGGGGAACCATCCCACAGGATCCACCCTCTCCTTTTAATCAAATTAGCAAGGGGAACCAAATGGTCCTTGCTCCAATTAAACAGACATTGCAGCTTGCCCTCAGCCCATTTCAAACACACATTCAGGTGTGATTCAATCTTTCTGTGAAGGGTTGGAAAAATTTTTGTGACATTGGAGCACATTTTCAAGTAAAACTGACTGTGGATGGAACGAATGTTCTAAGAAAAATTTACCTTTCATTTCCATTGAATTCATTGCTTTTATAACACCAGCTGATCTGCATTGCTAGTTTTATGCCTGAGGAACAAGTTGAAAATCTATCCCATTATTCATGCCAGTAACTGTAACTGCTGTTGTTGAAATGGATTGAAAAACTGAACAGAAATGAAAACAGAAAAGCTCCCTTTGTATACCTCATCTCATGCTATTTACACTATTTCTGATACATATTTCAGGTAAAGAAAGTAAACGTGGAACTGGACTATCAGATCTCGATACTTGTCAGAAACTAAAAGGTACTTAAAACTGTGTGTATATATTAAACCTTTCTCTATTTTCAAGTTGATGTAATTATATTTAAAGAGGTATTGCTCTGTCTCAATATCTGTGCAACTGAATGGACATTGGGGAGCAGGAGAGGGATTGACCATAAAAGTAAGGATGTTATGCTTCAGTTATACAGGGCATTGGTGAGACCGCACCTCGAATACTGTCTGCAATTTTGGTCTCCTTATTTAAGGAAAGATGTAAATGCATGGGAGGCGGTTCAAAGGAGATTTACTGGATTGGTACCTGGAATGAGTGGGTTGTCTTGTGAGGAAAGGTTGGACAGACTGGGCTTGTTTCCACTGGAGTTTAGAAGAGTGAGAGGTGATTTGACTGAAGTATACAAGATCCTGAATGGCCTTAACGAGGTGGATGTCGAAAGGATGTTTCCTCTTGTGGGTGAGTCCAGAACTAGGGGGCACTGTTTTAAAATTAGGGGTCGCCCTTTAGGGCAGAGATGAGGAGAAATCTTTTCTCTCAGAGGGTTGTGCGACTTTGGAATTTTCTGCCTCAGAAGGTGGTGGAGACAGGGTCATTGAATATTTTTAAGGCAGAGGTAGATAGATTCTTGTTAGGCAAAGGAATTAAAGGTTATCCGGGTTAGATGGGAATGCGGAAATCGAAACACAAGAAGATCAGCCATGATCTTATTGAATGGCGGAGCAGGCTCGAGGGGCCGAATGGTCTACTCCTGTTCCTATTTCTTATGTTCTTATTACTATTTGTCCTACAGATTAATGTTTGATTAACACAGCTTCACTTGCAGCATGTGCACAGTCCATTTCACCCACATATTCAGGAGTGACCAAATCTCTCTGCTAAGGATTGAAATTTTATTTTGCATCATTGGATTAAATTTTCACGTCATACTGGTGTTGTGCATGGGATGACTGTTCTAAGGAAAAATCTGATTTTTGTTTCCATTGATTCCATCATCTGGTATAATTGCAACAGATCCGCATTCTAGTTTTATGCCTAAAGGGCATAAAATGAGGGAAAATCTATCCCATTATTCACGCTAATTAAAACAAATAATTATAATTACTCTGGCTGAAATGGATGATTGAGAACTAACAGAAAGTACGAGATGCTAATTATACTACTTCTGAAACATTTCAGACGCAGAAGATACTCCCAAATGTAGAACTAGAATATCAGATCCTGAACCTTGTCACGAACAAGAAGGTAAATAAAAATGTGTATATGAGTTAATACTTTAAATAATGTGTCTTTAATAGGCAATCTCTCTATTTTCCATATTCAAGTAGGCACTGCTCTGATTTCCTTATATGCAATCAGATGGACATTGGAGATTATTAATATCTATCCTATAAGTGAATGCCTCAAGGCAAATTCATTTGTCACACAAAGTGTAAAGGGGGAGATAGCAGCGAGAAGGGGAACAAAGATTAAGATATAATGAAACCCTGTGACGGTGTCCAGCATCCTTGTTAGTTTCTAAGCCCCCTACTCATAATAGTAAACATCTACTCCTCGAGTGTAGATAGAATGTGGCCTTACCCTGCTCTGGTTCACACCTGTTCCTACATAATGTGTGTCAATTTGTCCTGCAGGAGAGAATGGACTGTGTTAGTAGTAGCCCAGTGAAGCATTATAAGGAGATCTTGTGGTTCAGTAGGCAGTGTCACTATCTTTCAATCAGAAGCGCAGGGTTCCAATCCCACTCCATGGGCTGTGTTTTATATGGTCCCACCAGGTGTGCTTTGGGCAGGGAGGGCAGGTAAAGTAGGACAGATGCCCACACCACCACCTTCCCACCCACCCCTGAGTTCACCCTTATAATATGGGGGTGGGCGGGCACCAAAATTGGCAGCAAATAACGTAATTAAGGGTCAATTAGGCTTGTTATCAAGCCAATTGACCCTGATAAAATGCTCCCCAGGGCATAAAACGTTTGGCGTGGGCAGTAAGGTGGGAGTAGGCAGCCATTTTTTTAAAAGTTCGTCAAAGGGCCGGAAGGAAGGGGGCATTTGCTTTTTGGGGGCTGCTCTTTGCTGATTGTGGGGCAACTCCCTTGAAGATCCTTCCTACCTGACTGCAGCCTTAAACCACCCGAAACTGCCCAAGACCTCTGACATACCTGCTCCAGGGATCCATGGGCTGCCTTCCTTCTTCTACAATCTCGCCAGTGACCACTGACACACTCTTGGTGCTGCTAGGAATGATGGAGCTGCCAGCCAATCCGATTAGTCAGCAGCTCCAGAAGGCGAGACTTCCTCCCCAGTGAGGGGTGTAAGTCCCACTTGGTACTCGTTTAGCTGCCCTGTACCACTTAATGGCTGTGGGGTACATTGGCATGGAGCATGTTGGCTCCACACGGACTTCTCTTCTGGGGGCGGGGGGGCAGTGGGCGCAAGCTGTCCACCACCTCCCACCCCCTGTATTATTCAGCCCCAGGACTTGTTGGCCACGGAAGGAGCATTCATGACAAAATTCAACAGGTTGACAATCAGTCTCCTAATCCTTCCAAAATTTTCCCACTTTTCCACAAAGAAGGAAAAGGTATGAAGATATGAAACAACAAACAAGTGAGATAATATGAGAATATGCATGTAAGGGTAGAGTAGCAGGACAGTTCGTGGAACTATGTGAAGAGAAGGAAATAATAATGTAGATGGTTGCAAACGCAGAGTGTTGCAGTAGCAATAGGTGGTGATGAAATGTAGTAGCGGTACATAAGGGCTGATCAAATTGTAACAGGGAAGGAAGACTTGAGAGTGCTTAGCTGCATCAATCAAGGACCAATTCTACCCCTTTCCAACCCAGTGGACCCCCATCAAGAGAGCAGCTGAATTAGAAACCTAAGTAGCACTGGCAGCTGCCTTGTTTAGTCTAGTAAAGAAGGAAAACAAATAGGCCATGGTTCTTGCATCCACTTAAACTGGCAGATGCAGCATGCATTCTGCCCATTTTTTTCTCACGCATTCAGGTGCAATCCAATCTTTCTGCAAAAGGGTGGAAATTTCTTTTGGAACGATCGAGTAGATTTCATGTAAAATTAGTGTGACAGTTCCAAAAAAATTCAATTTCAGTTGCTTTCATTGTTTTTATTGCTATGTAGCATGGCCTCCAGTAGCAGGTGGTGATGGTGGGGGACAGCACCAAGCCAGGGAACTGGTCGGCCCTGTGGGACACTGAGCAGTGTCTTTGACAAGCTTAGGGGTGGAGTCAGATGCTGTGAGGTGAGGGAAAAAGCAACCAGGACTTGAGTGGCAGGAGCCTAGAGTAGCTTATAGCCCCTGAGGGTGGCTGAAGAACCAGGAAGTGGAATTGGGACCTAGTCAGACTGATTGGTAGCACCTCTGAGTCTGAGAAGCCTCTTGGGGAGAAAAAGAGGGGAGCAGGACTGCAGCCAGGAACTGTGCAGCAGGACAAGCCTGACTGTTTGGTTGTATCTGCACCACATGGACTGCAGCAGTTCAAGAAAGCAGCTCATCATCACCACATCAAGGGCAATTATGGGTGGGCAATAAATGCTGGCCTGGCTAGCGACGTCCACATTCCGTGAACGATCTAAAAATAAAGTATCTGCTCCTCTATTGGGGACAGGTTGGTGAGTGGCTTGGTGGGGAACTTGCAGGTGGTGGTGGTCCCATGTGTCTGCTGTGCTTGTCCTTCTAGTTGGTAGCAGTCATGGGTTTGGAAGGTGCTGTTTAAGGAGTCTTGGTAAGTTCTTACCCTGCTCTGGCATTCACCTGCTCCTGCACTCACATATTGTGTGCCAGCTTGTACTACAAGAAAGAAGGGAGTGTGTTATTGGTGGCCTGGGGAGATGATTTGAAGATGTGTATGTAAGGATAAGGTACTGCCAATGTTATGTGACAGATTGCAGAGATATTGGAAGTGAAGGAAGTAGTATTGCGACTATAGGGGATACAGAATGTGACAGTAGCAGGTGGAGATGGATTTAAATGTGGTAGCAGTAAATAGAGATGGGTGAAGAGAAGTGGGAAGCAAAGGCTTGAAAGTGCAGAGTTGCCTTAATCAAGATGTAATTCTGCACCTCCCCATCTCAGATGAGCAGCCAATTAGACACCTGGGTTGCACTGGCAGCTTGCTTCTCTTATCTCATTCAGAAGGGGAAAAAATAGGACATGGTCCTTGCTTCACTTAAAAGGGCCCATTTAGATTGCATTCCGCCCAATTCTCACACTTATTCAGGATCGAGCGAAGAATTGGAAAATGTATTTTGTTTGTAACATTGAAGTGGATTTTCATGTAAAACTATTGTTATGAATGATATGACTATATTCTAAAAAATATCTCATTTTAATTTCAATTGATTTCATTGCTTTTTTATAATGGGCAAAACAGTCTGCATTGCCATTTTTATCCCTCAGTGACATTTATCCCATTATTCACAATTATTGATGCAAGTAAATGTATTTGCTGTTATTTGGATTGAGAAATTGAACAAAAATAAAATAGGCTAAGCTACATTTCTTTGCCATACCTGATGCTAATTATACAACCTTTGAAACTTATTTCAGATACAGAAGGTAGACCCAAATATAGAACTAGAGCATCAGACCCTGAGCCTTGTCACAAACGAGAAGTTAAATACAAATTTGTATATATATTAGTGCTTTAAATTGTGTCATAATAGGCAATCTCTATTTTCTAAACAATGTAATGGTATTCAAAGAGGAATAAAAACAGAAAATGCTGGAAAAACTCAGCAGGTCTGACAGCATCTGTGGAGAGCGAAACAAAGTTAATGTTTTGAGTCCATATGACTCTTCTTCAGAGCTGCTGAATTTTTCCAGAATTTTCTGTTTTTATTTCAGATTTTCAGCATCCTCAGTATTTTGCGTTTATCTTAGTGTATTCAAAGTGGCATTGCTCTGTGTCCTTGCCACTGGATGGACATTGGAGAGCAGTACTATCTATCCTATAATGCTGCTCTTAGCAAAGTGTATAGGGAGAGAGAGCAGTGAGAAGGGGAAGGAGGGTAAGATCTGTAGAAATCCTTTGACTTGTGACCTTTAGCCTTGTTAGTTTCTGTGCCCTCTCCCCATAGTGGCAAGGCTCTACTCCCCACAGTGGGCAGATGTGGCCTTACCCTACTCTGGTGTTCTTCTGCTTCCACATATTGTGTGCCAACTTGTACTATAAAAAGGAGGAAGTATGTTAGTGGTGGCCTTGGAAGATGATTTGAAGATGTGCATGTAAGATTAGGGTACTGTGGACGTTGTATAACAAATTGCAGAGATATGGGGGGTGAGGGAAGTAAGGTGAGGGGATGCAGGATGTGATGGTAGCAGCAGGTGGCAATGGATTGAAATATGGTAGTATTAGGTAGAGTTAGGTGAGGAGAAGTGGGGAGGAAAGGCTTGAAAGTGTTGTGCTGCCTCAATCAAGATGCAATTCATCACCTCTCCTACCTCGGCACACCCCCATCAGGTGAGCAGCCAATTAGAAGCCTAGGTAGTGTTAGCAGTTGGCACCTTTTAATCTCATTTAAGAAGGGGCACCAAAAGGACATGGTCCTTGCTTCACTTATATAGGCATATGTAGCATGCATTCAGCCCAGTTCACACACCCATTCAGGATCAAACCAATCTTTCAGCAAAGAACTGAAAAATTATTTTAGTACCATTGGAGCGGATTTTCACATATGATTGATGTAATGGGTAGAACAATTATTCTTAAAAAATATCCAATTTTCATTTTAATTGCTTTCATCATTTGTATGATGGGCAACCGATCAGCATTGCAAGCTTTGTGCCTGAGGGACACATTGAAAATCTATCCCATTATTCATGCTAATTGATAAAAGTAATTGTTATTTCTGTTGTTGAAGTGGATTGAAAAATTGAACAAAAATGAAAGTGGGGAAGCTACCTTTGTATGCCTTACCCGATGCTAATTACACTTCTTATGAAATATTTCAGGTACAAAATATACCCCCAAATATAGAGCTAGAGTATCAGATTCTGAAACTTATCACAAACCAGAAGGTATATAACAATGTGTGCATCTGTTGGTGCTTTAAATGATGTATCATTAATAGGCAATCTCTCCCTTTTATAGTCAACATAATCATATTCAAGGAGGCACTGCTCTGTATCCTATGTGCAACTGCATAGACATTGGACAGCATGACTATCCCACAAATGAATGGCTGCTTAGAGCAGCTTCACTTTGCCATGGATGGGTTGAGTAATGTAAATATTGTGTGCATATTGCAGGGATGTGGGAAGTTAGGGAATTAATAATGCAGTCAGTAGGAAGTTCAGAGTGTGACAGCCGCAGCAGGAAGAGATGGAATGAAAGATGGTTGCAAAAATTAGAAATGGGTGAAGGGAAATAGGTGGGAAGGCTTAAGAGTGCATAGCAATCAAGGACCAATTCTGCCCCCTACCCACCCCAGTGCACCCCCATAAAGTGAGTAGTTAAATTAGAAGCCTGAATGGCACTGTCATTGTGCCCACTAAAATATGCACTTGCAACATGCGCTCATTCAATTTCACACAAGTATTCAGGTGCAATCAGTCTTTCTGCAAAGGGTTGGAAAATAACTTTGTAACATTAGAATAGATTTTCACATAAAACTGGTGTTTTGGACGGGATGACTGTTGTTAAAGAAAAATCACATTTCTATTTCAATGGTTTTTGTCTTTTGAATATTGGGCTACATTTCTGCATTTCTAGTTTTATGCCTGAAGGGCAAGTTGAAAATCTATCCCATTATTCGTGCTAATCAGTGCAAGTAACTGTAATTGCTGTGGCGAAATGGATTAAGAAAATGAACAGATATGAAAGAATGAAGAATTACCTTTCACACCTCACCAGATGCTAATTACACTATTTCTGATACATATTTCAAATAATGAAGGTCCTTCCAAACATGGAACTGAAATATCAGATCTTGATCCTTGTCACAAAAGAAAAGATATATATATAGTGCTTTAAACTATATGTCATCAATATAGAATCTCTATTTTTGTCAATGTAATTATGTCAAGGAGGCACTGTACGCTTTAGATGTGCAACTGGAGATGTAAGGCATCTATTCCTTGTATGGACTTATTTTGCTTTGTCACTCAGCTGCATCATCAATATATTGAACGAAGTTTAATGTAGACAAAGGGTGTCTCACCCACTGGCTGGAGTGCAGACAAGAGCCCCATTTCACCTCTTTTTGGGAACGTGCTGGATTAGGTGTGTTTACACCACATGGACTACAGTGGTTCAAGAAGGCAGCTCGCCACCACCTTTTGGGGATGGGCAATTAATGCTGGCTTAGCCAGCGATGCCCACGTCCCATAAAAAATAAATTTTAAAAAGTCAAGTGCTAATCACGCACTTAAAAGGGCAGCAACCAAGGATTCTGTGGGCGGAAATCCTGTCTGCCAAGAGCTGCAGGCCAATCAGAAGCCAGCAACTCTTCATTGCTTGGCAGTGCCACTGGGGAGGCAGCTAATGTAGCTGGTAATACACCAATCCACTTAAATAGGCACATGCAATGTGCACTCATCCAATGTCACAAGTATTTGGGTGCAAGCCTATCTTTCTGTAAAGGGTTGGAAAACATTTTTTTGTAACATTTGGGTAGATTTCCACATAAAACTGGTATTATGGGTGGGATGACTGTTCTAAAAACATGACATTTTCATTTTCAATGATTTTGTCATTCGTATAGCAGGCAACAGATCTGTATTGCTAATTTTATGCCTAAGGGACAAATTAAAATCAATCCCACTATTCATGTTAATCAGTGCAAGTAGCTGTAATTGCTGTGGCTGAAATAGATGAAGAAACTGAACAGATATGAAAGAAGTAATAGTTATCTTTTATATCTCACCAGATGCTAATTATACTACTTCTGATACATATTTCAGATAATGAAGGTCCTTCTAAATGTGAAACTCAACTATCAGATCTTGATCCTTGTCACAAACAAAACAGTATATATAATGCTTTAAACTATTTGTCAGCAAAGTACAATCTCTCTATTTCCGTCAATGTAATTATGTCAAGGAGGCACTACTTTAGATGTGCAACTGGAGATGTAAAGATTTAAGGCATCTATTCCTTGCATGACCTTACTTTGCTGTGGCATTCACCTGTATCATCAATATATTGGGTGAAATTTAATGTAGGTAACAGAGTCTCACTCACTGGCTGGAGTGGTGGCGAAGCCCCGCATCACCTCTTTTTGGGAACGCCCATTGAACTAAGTGCCAATCAGGCACTTAATGGGGCAGTGTGGGCTTTTCCTGCGATCAAGGACCCTGTGGGCGAAAGAGTTGGCAGCAAGGGCAGGAAAGCGGCTGTAAGCAGGCCTTCCTGATGCCAGGTCCCTCGATCAGGCACTGAATGCCTTTGAATGAGGAACCTCCACCCCAGAGCCTGCAGAGGATTTGCTTTTCAGGCTCCTCACATGGTGAGGCCCCTGCCCACCACTGGTTGAATACCAGCGATGCTAGGATGAGACCTTTAAGTGGGCAACCCATAGCAACTAATTAAGTGTCCCCCAAAACCACCAAATTTGCCTCAGAGGAGAGCATTAAATTCTAGCCAATATCGGTGTGTACTGCAAGAAATGAGGGAGTGTGTTTGTGGTGGCCTAGAAAATGATTTGAAGATGCGCGTGTAAGGGTAGGGTAGTGCAAATGTGAAGGTTGCAGATATATAGGAAGCGAGGGAAGTAATAATACAGTGATAGAAAGTGCAGATTGGCAGTTGCAGTAGGAGGTGGAGAAGGACTGAAATATGGTAGTAATAGGTAGAGGTGCGTGAAGAGTAGTGGGAAGGGAAAGTTTAAAAGTGCAGAGCTGTGCAATCAAGAAGCAATTCTGCACTTCCTGTCCTCCCTGCCCAACTTAGTGCACCCTGATCTAGTGAGCAGTTAGAAGCACTGACAGCTGGGCTTTTTTAATATTATTATTCATGCAAGTAATTGTAATTGCTATTCTTGAAAGGGAATGAATTGAACAGAAAGGAAAGTAGGAAAGGTTACCTTTCTATACCTTATCTGATGCT
The DNA here is from genome assembly GCF_017639515.1 of Carcharodon carcharias. Lineage (NCBI taxonomy): Eukaryota > Metazoa > Chordata > Chondrichthyes > Lamniformes > Lamnidae > Carcharodon > Carcharodon carcharias. Next base: position 22,457,930 of record NC_054479.1, read on the forward strand.
ATGTTTGCTACTTCTGAAATACATTTCAGAGGCAAAAGATAAACCTGAACATAGTACTGGAAAATCAGATCCTTGTCAGGAGCTAAAAGGTATGTAAAAATGTGTATAACTGTTAGTACTTTAAACTGTATGTGCCATCTCTCTGCTTATTAGTCAACATAATTATATTCAACAAATCATTACTCTATATTTTTTCTTTACGCAATGGACATTGGAGAATGTTACTATTTCTCTCCACACAATTTGAAATGTGCATTTCCATGGTAATTTGTTCTGCTCAAGAAATTAGTTTCTGTGAAAATTTGCTATAATTTTTAAATTAGTTGTTACATTTTCTACACCACCAGCTAATGACAATTTTCTTTCTGAATGTATATTGATCCAATTGTTTGAAATCAGTGTTGATTTCATCATAGTCCTGATCTCATGGGGCAGAATTTTACGTCTTGTGGGCATGCATCTGACCCAATTGGGCGTCAAATAGCGTGCAATGACACCGGGTAAGCGTCCCAACGTCATCGTGCACTCGCGCGATATTTCGGTCAGCGGATACGCGCAAAAGTCGGCAGCGTACCTGCCAACAATTAAGAGGCCTATTAAGGCCATTAAAGTTTCAATTAGTGGCAATTTTTCGCTGTCCGTCCAACGTCACGGTTGGCGGGCGAGCGAGCGAATTGGCCAGGCGGCCTTCGGATTTTTGAGGAAACCTCATCCAAGAGTGGGATGAGGCTTCCGATATCAATTTAAAAAAATAAAAATGTTTGGGCAGAATTTTTATCTGTATGTTTGGATCAGTGAGTCTGATAAGTGGACATTTTTCTGCATTTTTATATCCTTATTTCTTGGTTTTAAATTCTTCAGCTCCCTGAGGCAGCTCTCTACCTTCAGGGAGTTTTCATTGCACGCTCCCCCGCACCCACGCTGACATCAGCGCCTGCCCTGCTCCCACCCCCACCAGACAGCACTGAGCCTTTAGATTGGGGGCCAAACGCAGGCGGTGGGCTGTTTCCTAGCCGCTCTTGGGCTTGCCTGCCCGGTAACCCAAAAATCCTGCCCACGATTCCTATTTCTGCAGTCCCCATGTGTCTTCAAATAATTTAGGTATTGCAGATTGGCACAAAATGAAGGGGTTATTAGGATATTCTGAGGATATCGGACACTGGCTTTCATGATCTTTTCAGTGTGTACAATGATACTTGCATATTAATTGAATAGAAATTCTTTCTGTTCATGCAAACCATGTAGTTATTGTGGCCACAATAGGTCCATGTATTAGAGCACCCCACCATCGAGTAAACAATAAATTGCCTGACCAGCTGATACCTATTTCCATAATGAAAGTAATGAACATGTTGTCCCCTTCATGCATGTGTTTGTTATTTGATTTCATTGCATTGTTGGACAGAAAATCAGGTGATCTGACATGCTCTCTGGCGGTCACTTAGAAGGAGCAAACAGTAAAAAAGTTAAATGCAGCATTGACTTTTACATTTATGTGAAGAGTTATCTTGTTGAAGTAATCTGCAAGTTGGCTAGGAATGGATGGCATAGCACTGTGACAACCTTGTTTGTGAAATGGAGGCACCCTTCTCTGCAGAACTTCCTCCTTAACCCCTCTATGGGCAGAATTTTAACCTCCCCCACTGGCAGATTTGCAGCTGGTGGTGGTGTGGGCACAGGAGGGCGTGGGAGAGTGGGATGACCTTCCCAACGGGAATTCCTCAGATGACCTTCCCAATGGGCTCCTGCCCACCCCCACTTCTTTGTAATTTTATGCTGGAACTAGGCTGGCCATTGCCCAAATTGAGGCTCTTAAGTGGCCAATTAATGACTTAAGGGCTGTTTCCTGCCCAGTCTCAAGTTTCAGGGTGGCGGGAGGTGGGAAGATTGAAGGGGGGCTTGGGGGTGATGGGAGGCGCCTCCACCAACAGCCTTCTCTCAACAACAGCTCCCTACCCACCCACAAGATCTGCCCTCTACCGATGTTCCTTCCCCCCCTCCCCTGGCTTTCCACGGACACCCCCCGCTTGCAAACCCCTTCTCAGGCCTCACTTCCTCATCCCATTCTGAGACTCCCCTCCTCCTCCCCCCACACTTACCTGGTTCTAGACTCCTGGGACTTAAACTCTGGGAACTGCTTGTAGTCCTAGTCCTGTCCACTGCAGCTTCTGATGCTGCTGGGACGAGAGAGCTGCTGGTCGATCTGATTGGTTGGCAGCTCTTTGAGATGGGATTTCCTCTTGACTGAGGAGTGAAAATCCTGCCTCCAGCCAATTAACACTTCTTGAAGTGTTAAATGGCTGCAGGGCTGCCAGTATCAGCAGCAATGCATTCTCTAGTGACCCTTCAGTTGAGGGGATGGGAAATCACGTCATCCTAAAAATCCTGGCCCATAACTACTTCTGTAAATGGCACTTTTCAAAATTTACCTTACTACAGGCATTTGAACTTGTGAATTGCATTTTTACTTTATGGTCAGCAGCAGCCTTTCAAAAGCTTTGGGTGCTGGATGCTATGCACCTTGACCCCTGAAATATTCCAGCTTATCACGTGCTGAGCACCAGTAATGTTACAGTAATGTAGCAATGGGATGAACGTGTGAGGTTTACGTTACAGGTATGTGCTGTGGACAAGAAGAAGCAGTTCCTGTGCTGGGACCACATTATCTGCCTGATTGCTTTATTGTCCACTTCTACCTTGCCAGGATTTGGAAAGTTTTTTTTTAATATTGGCAGGAAAATATATTTGGGTGTAAATATATTGGCTGATTCAGAAGATTTGTTTCTGTTTAATAATATATACTGTTGTTATCCTTAAAAGGAATTGCTTCTTTCACTGATACTATTCAAGAGGAATTCATGTCCATTCAGAAAGGTAAGTATTCATGATATATTTTACGATTTCTTCCATTCTTTTTCACTTTGTTGCTTCTTTAAAAAAATATTATAAGTTATCAATAGACTTTGAATTTCGATTTAATTTGTTGTTGCTGTCATCTATCTGTAAATGTGGAACTATGGCTGTAATTTATCAATTTTGGTCTTCTTCAACCTCTTTATACTATTTGAAATTCGTGACTACTCTCTCTTTCTCCAATATCACTCTTCCAAAATTATTATCTTGCCTTTCCAACACACACATCACCTGCAATTGCTTAAGTTCCCAAACATACAGGTCCTATTACGAACAAAATACTGTAGATACTTGAAATCTGAAATAAAACAGAAAATGCTGGAAATCAGCAGCAAGACAGGCACCATTTGTGGAAAGAGAAATAAAGCCACAGGCTGCATAACTGGGTTCTATGGCACCAGTATTGCTATGAGTGCCAGTTAAGGAAAAAAATGGCAAGGTGGGTCCATCCCCAACACTTCCAACGCAGCTCACGCCAATTGCTATATTTTTAAGGGTGATAGCATGAGCATCCCACCAGTGTGCTAGAAGTATACAGAGTAGGTAGATTATGATGTCAGTCAGTGTCTAATGCTGATTTGGTGCACGACCTGCCCAGTTTCGGCCTCACTAATCCTGTGAACACCTCTCTTAAAAATGCACAGCAGAATGAAGGCCTCATACCAACGCTGTTTAAAGCTGCCATTATCCAACTTTCAGGACAAATGCCTTTGACTTCTACTTGCTACGCAGAGTTAATGGAAGTACTGAATTCCTGAAGTCATTGACAAAGTTCTTTCAATCAGAGGGAATGAGTAGTGTGCTTTTGAAAGACCTCTGTGTTCACCAGTTCCTCCTCATCATGGGGTTGTTGTTGCAGTTCCTCTGGTTACAGTATCACAGGGAGGAGGAGCAAAGGCTGCAGAAAAGAAAAACTGCTCACAGGGAGGAAGAGCAGAGCTCTCAGCAAGAGGTCCTACCTATTTAGGTTCTTCAGGATGCACCTCTGCTACCCAGCACTTCAGCCTGGAACAGTACATGTGGCTAATGACTCCCTTTCACCACCTAGCCACACAGGACCTACAATGAGAGCATACATTGAGAGCCATGCTACAACTAAGATTCCAAAAGCAACCGTTTCAACGCCTGGGCTGCTTTGGCGGGCAGCCCTCCAATACTCACTGGAGCATGTCACCCGATTCCTACTAGTTTGCTGCATCCTCCACAACCTGGCCAACAAGATGGTGCAATCGGAGGAGGAGGAAAGGAGGTAGGATCTGGCTCCATACGAGCTCCATGTTAGCGTCTCATCAGACTCCAGTTATCCCGATAAAAATCCCACACTTTCACATCTTACCATCCTGCTGTTGCAGACCATTGCTGTATCCTCTTGGCCAAAATCCTGAAATAAAAGATACCATAATAAAACAGCCATTCCTTACCAACTTTATCCAATAATTTTTCCAATAATACATATAATACTCAATTGACCCTTGTGTCTTCCTTTAACATCTTTTGTGCAAGCACTTTTGTTTTTCTTAGTGCTACTGCACAGTGCTACAACAGTGGCTGCAATATGGAACACTGCTGACTTTCAATGAGGGGCACCACAAATAGCCTTCCAAGATGCCCTCAGGCAGCTCTGGATCTTGAGGGCCCAGCTGAAGACTATCACCTCAGCATGTGTAATCTTAGTTTGGACTAGCTAGTTGTCAGGCAACAGTGGCTGCACTGACTTAATGGCAGTGGTGGGAGTATGAATGCTGTCATCCTGTGAGATTGCTCCACCAAGCTATTGCCATTCCCCAGGGTGACACCTCAGCAATCCTAAAATCTGCAGGTTTATACATTGCTGGACTGCTGTGAAATCTTGCAAATCCTTTCGAGCACTGCCATCCACAAACTTGATGACAGTAGGTTCTGCTTCCATGACAACGAACAGCGATCTCTTGACCCCGACAATGAACAGCGATCTCTTGACCCCAATCTGAACTTCCACTGCAACATTCAGACGTTGCATGACTACTGCCTGTGTTTCAGGGGAAGCTGAGGCAATGGCCTTCAGACACTGTATTATGGCTGGGTCCACAACTATATTCATGAATTTGGCTAATGTTTCCATGCTGGAAAGAATAGAGGTCTTGGGGGAGGTGATGGCATAGTGGTATTGTTGCTAGACTAGTAATCCAAAGACCCAGGGTAATGCTCTGGGGACCTGGGTTCCAATCCCTCCAGGGCAGATGGTGGAATTTGAATTCAATGAAAATTTGGAATTAAAAATCTAATGATGACCATGAAACCTTTGTCAATATTTGTAAAATCCCATCTGGTTCACTAATGCCCTCTAGGGAGGGAAATCTGCTGACTCCAGACCCTTAGCAATGCAGTTGACTCTTAAATGTCAGCAATGTGGTCGACCTAGGCTCCAGAAGCGTCAACAGCAAACTCGGCCCTGTCGACCCTGCGAAGTCCTCCTTACTAACTTTGGGGGGCTAGTGCCAAAATTTGAAGAGCTGTCTCACAGACTAGTCAAGCAACAGCCTGACAGTCATCCTCACGGAAACATACCTTACAGATAATGTCCCAGACACCATCATCACCATCCCATGGTATGTCCTGTCCCAGCAGAAATGGCAGCACAGTGGTATACAGTTGAGAGGGAGCTGCCCTGGGAGAGCATTAACTCCAGACCCCATGAAGCCTCATGGCATCAGGTCAAATATGCACAAGGAAACCTCCTGCTGATTACCACACACCACCCTCCTTCAGCTGATGAATCGGTGCTCCTCATTTTGAACACCATTTGGAGGAAGCACTGAGGGTGGCAAGTGCGCAGAATATACTCTGCGCGGGGGACTTCAATGTCCATCACCAACAGTGGCTTGGTAGCACCACTACTGACTGAGCTGGCTGAGTCCTAAAGGACATAGCTGCTAGACTGAGTCTGCAGCAGGTGGCAGGGAAACCAACAAGAGGGAAAAACATATTGGACCTCATCCTCATCCAACCTGCTGCCACAGATGCAAATGCCCATGACAGTATTGGTAGGAATGACCACAGTTGTTGCGGAGACGAAGTCTTGCCTTCACATTGAGGAGACCCTCCATCATGTTGTGTGGCACTACCACCATGCTAAATGGGATAGGTTTTGAACAGATTTAACAATTCAAGACTAGGCTTCCATGAGCTGCTGTGGGCCATCAGCAGCAGCAGAATTATACTTGAATACAATCATGGCCTGGCATATCTCCACTCTACCATTACCATCAAGCCAGGGGATCAACCCTTGTTCAATGAAAAGTGCAGGGGGGCATGCCTAGAGCAGCACCAGGCACACCCAAAAATGAATTGTTAACCTGGTGAAGATATAACACAGGACTGCTTACGTGCCAAACAGCATAAGCGATAGACAGAGCTATACGATCCCACAACCAATGGATCAGATCTAAGCTCTACAGTCCTGCCACATCCAGTCATGAATACTGTTGGACAATTAAACAACTCACTGGAGGAGGAAGCTCCACAAATATTCCCATCCTCAATGATAGGGGAGCCCAGCACATTCGCGCAAAAGATAAGGCTGAACCATTTGCTACAATCTTCCTTCAGAAGTGCTGAGTGGATGACCCATCTCGACCTCCTCCAGAGGTCCTCAGCGTTACAGTTGGCAGTCTGCAGCCAATTCGATTCACTCCACATGTTATCCAGAAATGGCTGAAGGCACTGGATACTGCAAAGGCTATGGGTCCTGACAATATTCCGGCAATTGTACTGAAGACTTGTGCTCCAGAAGTTGCTGCCCCCCTAGCCAAGCAATTCCTGTACAGGTACAACACTGGCATCTACCCAGCAATTTGGAAAATTGCCCAGATATGTCCTGTACACAAAAAACAGGACAAATCAAACCCGGCCAATTAACGCCCCATCAGACTACTCTCAATCATCAGTAAAGTAATGAAAGGGGTCATCAACAGTACTATCGAGTGACACTTGCTTGGCAATACCTGCTCACTGACGCCTAGTTTGGGTTCCGCCAGGGTCACTCAATTCCTGACCACATTACAGCCTTAGTTCAAGCATGGACAAAAGAGCTGAACGCCCAAGGTGAGGTGAGAGTGACAGTGACTGCCCTTGACATCAAGGCAGCATTTGACAGAGTGTGGCATCAAGGAGCCCTAGCAAAACTAGAGTCAATGGGAATCAGGGGGAAAACTCTCCACTGGTGGGAGCCATAACAAACACAAAGGAAAGATGGTTTTGGTTGTTGGAGGTCAGTGATCTGAGCTCCAGGACATCACTACAGGAGTTCCTTAGGGTAGTGGCCTACGCCCAACCATCTTCAGCTGCTTCATCAATGACCTTCCTTCCATTATAAGGTCAGCAGTGAGGATGTTCGCTGATGTTTGCACAATGTTCAGCACCATTCGCAACTCCTCAAATACTGAAGCAGCCCGTGTCCAAATGCAGCAAGACCTGGGCAATATCCAGGCTTGGGCTGAAAAGTGGCGATCAACATTCATGCCACACAAATGCCAGGCATTGACCATCTGCAGCAAGAGAGAATTAAACCATCGCCCCTTGACATTCAATTGCATTATCGTCACTGAATTCCCCACTATCAACATCCTGGGAGTTACCATTGACCAGAAACTGAACTGGACTAGCCAGATAAATACTGTGGCTACAAGAGCAGGTCAGAAGCTAGGAATCCTGCAACGAGTAACTCACCTACTGACTCCCCAAAGCCTATCCACCATCTACAAGGCACAAGTCAGGAGTGTGATGGAATACTCCCCAGTTGCCTGGATGAGTACAGTTCTCACAAAACTCAAGAAGCTTGACACCTTCCAGAACAAAGCAGCCGCTTGATTGGTACCACATTCACAAACGTTCACTCCCTCCACTGCCGACACACAGTAGCAGCAGTGTGTACCATCTACAAGATGCACTGCAGGAATTCACCAAGGCTCCTTAGACAGCATCTTCCAAACCCATGACCACTACCATCTAGAAGGACAAGGGCAGCATATAGATGGGAACACCACCACCCGGAAGTTCTCCTCCAAGTCACTCACCATCCTGACTTAGAAGTTTATCACCGTTCCTTCACTATCACTGGGTCAAAATGCTGTAACTCCCTACCTAACGGCACTGTGGGTGTACCTACACAACATGGATTGCAGCGGTTCAAGAAGGCAGCTCACCACCACCTTCTCAAGAACAATTAGGGATGGACAATAAATGCTGACATAGCCAGCAAAGCCCACATTCCATGAATGAATAAAAGAAAATGCTGTTTGACAATGACCAGTGGTTCCCTGTCAATGGACAAAGCATTTCTTTGTGCATGCCCATCAACCTTTTCCTCAATGCCACCCCATTGAGGTCTTCATCTGAGTCTTCTGCAGCAGAACCTGTTTGCAACCTTGCCCTCAAGAGCTATCTGTTCTCCCTGCCCTGGTTCAGTCACTTGTGTCTGATGACTCCCCACGTGTCACCTATAAACTACCCAAAACATGAATGCCAGTATCGAAGCTGGTGTCTGTGAGTGTCGGATCAAGTTATCATGCTTCTCTATCAAAGGTCTGCTCTTCCACTGGGCCTTCATTCTCAGGCATTACTGGCTGGGCAAACAGCAGTTCTTGTATATTAGAAAACATATGTGCAGAAGGGGAAGATTAGGGTAAGAAAAAGGTTGCTTGGTGTGTGGGATGGGGGAGAAAGCAAGAGTTACATGGTTACACCATATGCAGCTTGTACATTATACCAGTTTGCAGGATGAGGGGTGATTGGGATTTCAGAAAGTTTGTAAGAAAGGAATATACCATCATCCTGAATGATTTCATGGCCACGAATGGCTAATGTCACTTGCCCTGGCCTCAGCGCTGACCACACCAATAATGCCAAGTATTGTCCCTTCTAAGGGGATGAGGAGATTTGTTGCTGCTTCTTCCTGTAATGGCCACCTGGATCTGCAAGAGAGAAGGAAGTGTGTCAACAAGTGTGATACAATGTGTTTGGGTAATGTGCCAGTAATAGCTGACTAGCTAATAGTATGTAAGTTCTGTCGAAGGGTCATGAGGACTCGAAACGTCAACTCTTTTCTTCTCCGCCGATGCTGCCAGACCTGCTGAGTTTTTCCAGGTAATTCTGTTTTTGTTTTGGATTTCCAGCATCCACAGTTTTTTTGTTTTTATTTTTGTTTTTAATTCATAAAAGATCGTTGAACTTCTACCGGCATTGCAAACAGGTCTTTAGGGCCAGATTCCTGGCATTGAATATGTCTGTTTGCTCCTGCTGCCTTTGCAGTGTCCATCTGCAGGGCCTCACGTTCCCCTCTGATCACCTCTCTCATCCTTTTGGACTAAGGCCTCCAGCATGGTATTTGAGAACCTTGGAGCCCTCTCTCTGGCCTGCTGTGCCATAACCCTGTTTTGTTCCCATTTCCAACTAGTTGAATGAACTGCTGCATGCAGAATGCAGCTCACCTTTAAGAAGTGCAGTCTGGCTTTAAGAAGTGTAGGCTAGCTTTAATAGCTGCATTTAGCCCTGGAGCTGCACAGCAATCTCATGGAAATGAGCAAGCAGCAAAATGTTTGTGTGCTGCCAACATTATTCTGAATGCGCGATGGTTAATCATGCATAACAACTCCCAGGCTTTAATGAATTTTTAGAACATAGTTTTCTTAAAAATTATTTAAAACAAATTATACTGAAATATATTTTCATGATGGGAATAAAGCATAATTTCTCTGGCTCTTTTCTCCCTCCAAACATGAAGTTTTGCCAAACAGGTTTTTATAAATACATTGTCGTCTAAAGCAAGACTCTTTTTTAGTGCACAGATATTCCTGAATAGTGCTAACTTTTTATTTCAGTTTTACAAGCTTTTGGGAAAGAATGTGCAGTGTTACATGATAGTGGCACGCAAACAGAAAAATGTGCTCGCTCCAGTAAAGGTAAATGTTCATTGTCTTTCTTTAGACTTCTCTGATTATTTTAAATGCAAGTCATTTCTTTGAGATTAATTTTTGCTATTTTCCACAAGGTATTTTGAGTTATGAAAGGTATGATTCTAGAAATTATTTCCAAGTACTCTTAAACACAATTGGAATTATATACAGGTATTTTACAGTGGTATATATGGTCACTAAGTATATTTCCAAAAATATTTATTATATTCATTATAACCGTAAAGCTTAAGAGTAAAGACTTGTTTTCTTCCTTATTCACATCTTTTGCTTACTGTAGGACTAAGTTCTAATTGACAGTGGAAGAAACAAAAGGTTGAAGATAGCAGGGGAATTTTCTCTCTTTATTGTTGCAATTTGGGAAATGCTGACAAGGCTATATTTAATGCCATCCTAAGTTTCCCTCCGAAAATGATGGTGTGCCTTCCCCTTGAAATACTGCAGTCCTCATATTGATGCTACATCCATAATGATATCAAACATGGAGCTTTAAAATTTTTACCCAATGATGATAGTGGAATGGTGGTATGTGATCAATTCAGGATACTGTATGACTTTGAGGAGAACTTGGAGCTGCTGGTGTTTTCATCATCTTGCTGCTTTTGTTCTTGGTGATATAGGTTGCAGCACTGGGAGATACTATTGATGCATTCTGTCGGCACAACTGCAGTAATTTTGTACCTGTATGTTGATTACTTCTGACTTGAGTTTGTAGATAGTGAAGATGTTTTGAGAGGTCAGAAGATGAGCCACTCAGCATATCTTTGTCCGTGATAGTAATACTGAGTGGCAGTTATTGAATTTCCACAAAGAGTTCCCTTGCTTTCATGTTCAATGTGGATTATTAATTCATCACTTGAGGGGATTCATTCATTGGTAACCAGCTGCGGATTTCCTTGGTTTTGTTTGACTTGAAGCCATGAGCCTCCAAAGGGCCCATGGTCAGTACTGAGGACTCCCAAGGCCATGCTCACTCAACTGGATACCACTGTGCTCAAACTTATATTCTTTCTATCCTGCTGTAGGGACAGAATATACCCATGGAGGAGCCTGGATTGTTGGATGAGTGCCACTATGTCAAGCTGTTGCTCGGCTATGGGACAGCTCTCCCAAAATGAGCACCTGTTCCCAGATGCTCATTAGAGAGGATTTTGCAGAATCAACTGATTGGAATTTTGTCCCTATTCAAGGCCTGGGCCATTGATATTTCTATTATGATTCTGTTTTGCATTTAAGAGGGCATTAAAAGTTATTGTGGGAATGGAGGCATGTCTAGGTCAGATTTGTTGGGATTTTGCAACAATTGGAGCACTCTAATTTTTCGAGCAGTCTAATGTTTCCTGGTGTTATCCTACAAGTGACCAGATTTATTGAATTCAGTTTCGCAAAAGGTCTCAGTAAAATTTGAACTCGCAGTTCAGGTGTACTGAGACTTGCAACATGGTGGTTAAAAATACTTTAGGTTTCAGTAAGAAAACATTCTAAAGAGAAGCGCTATTAAACCAAAAATCTCAGTTATGCCGATTATCAGATTAATCTTAGACTGCTGCGTCTACGTGATTAGCCCTAAATCTACACCTGTGCCTTACTAACATAAATGCAGCAGCTTATTTGTTTTGTTTTGCATGGGGGGAGTTTGGAGCTAAGCAAATCAGCAGTAGAGTGTTGTCGCATGCATATCTCAGAAACTACATGAATGATTGAGAAAATTTGAATGGACCAAACTTTTAGCTTTAAAATGTGCAAATTTCTTCAGGAAAATAAGTGCCTTAGCACTGCTGTCATGCTGTATTTACAGAGAAAAGCACCAGAATATTCCAGCCCATAATATTTATTTGAGCAAATGCTGTTTTTAGACTAAACATGTCTCTAACCAATAGATGGCTTTGTACAGTTTTAACATATTACATGAATGATTTGGTGGTGGTGTACTAAGGCAGCAACCTCTCAGCACAGCCTTTGCAATTGGGGTTTCAATACTGATGGTGCTATGGCCTATATTACCAGATACATGAGAGAATTACTTAGAATTTTTGAGGATGTGCCTTGTGAATGTGCTGAGCTCGCTGCACACCAAACAATTATTTAACCTAATGTAAAATGGTATCACTTCTGATTCCCCATGCAGCTTCCTAGTGCAGCTCTTGATTTTCTCAGCACCAGTTTAAGAAAAACAAGTGGTGGGAGGCCTGGAAGATATTCTTCGATGATCTCCACTATTTAAAACCAATGCCATATTGTCATATGAGCATTCTGACTGCAGTACAAGATTTGACAAGCTGACTTTTGTGCATTAGAGTTTTTTCTTTTGCTTTTTGCTGCATGTTGCTCTTTTTGTTCAATTCATACTGTCCTTTTTATGCAAACATCCGCAGCTGCCATCAGTTTACCTTCAGCTGCTGGTAGTATTAACCATAACCATTTCAATGAGCCTGCCAATGCTTTGGATTTGAAGGAAGATGAGAAATTCCTGAGGAGAGAAGAAGAGAGACAGGTATGCTAGCATGGAAGATACGTGACTTCCACACACCAGCACAAAATCATGACATATAACCCAGAAACAGCTACTTGGAAAGGAGGAAGTAACTGGAGTGTGTCTGGCATTTCTACCAGATAGTTGAGTTTTCAAGTGCAAAGGAGATCATTGACACATGCAATATTTCAGTAGAAGAGTCAAATAACAATTAATGGCATTTATGGATGAAAAATATTTAATGCAATCAATATGTACATAAATTTGGAACACCATAATTCAATAAAACTGTTGATTGCAAGATACCACAACAGCTTTGATCTTTCTAACTTGTAGATAGTGACTGTAGATTATTTCCTATACCCTTATAGACAAATTTTTGATTGACAAAGGAATCTAGGGTTATCGGGGTAGGCAGGAAAGTGGATTTAAGACCACAATCAGATTAGCCATGATCGTGTCGAATGGTGGAGCAGGCTTGAGGGACCAAGTGGCCTATTCCTCCAATTTCTTGTGTACTTATGTTAATTTTTTTGATGGTGCAGAAATGATGGACAAAGGGTATTGGGGTATCATGTATATGCTTCCTTGCTTTTGCAATTGACATAGATCAGAAGGCCCACCTTGATATTGATAGAAAGTACATTAAGGCTGAGGCTTCCACCTGAATTATGATAGCATATGCAATTATGATGTTGATGCAGTGCTTCTGATCATGAACAGATTAAGTGGGATCCTACAGCACAACTCTGCCATTAAAGAATGCAGTAGCAAACTAGGAGGTGCATCAGTGGCAACCCTCCACAAGACCACTGAAATGCCATAGGTAATTGGCCAGTTAGAGGTAGGAGGTTCATCTTCTTTAAAGCAGTGTTGTCCAATAGAGTTTCAAGACTTGCCAAACTTGTGGTGATCAGGTCACCACATACACCACATGATACAAAACATATGCAAAAGATGGAGTGAATCTTGTAACAATCTCCCAGAGATGGACTGGGATTGAGCGACAGGACTACAGGTGAGAAATTGTGCATTGCACTGTGAGAGTAGCTCTGTCAATAAGTATTTTAGTAGCAGCAATTTATAAATACACAATTAAAATATTTTGACATGCTTTCATTTCCTTCAATGCGTGCCACTTTACCAGATACCCTTAATAGAGCTAGTCTACAGTTTTTTTAACATTGAGTCGTTTTTGCTGCAGGATTTTCTCCTTACTTTTGACATGCCAAGGATTGTCAGACAAAGCCTGGAACTGCATACTCAGTCAAATGGACCAATCTAGTGTTCATCTAATTAAAATTTCTCACCTGTTAAAGAGTGTCTATTTGCCACATGTCTGGCCAATTTGCCACACGTCTGGCCAGTTTTCCACAGGTGGTGAGTGCCAAATGTATTGGACAACATTGCTCTAAAGAGCAGTCTGATCACCTTAAGTGGCCATTTTCTAAAGGAGTCATTTTGAAGCACCATAAAGTTCTGTTTTACATCTTCAATGGGGACCCAGATTCCCCAAACCTGGCCAGGAATCCCATATGCACCTCACTTCTATCCTGTTTTGACTAGGTATAGCTTGTAAGACCAGACGTATCTGTGCTGATCATATCCTAGGTCTGAACTGAAGTCCAAGATTCATGTACTCCTGTTTTAGGAAGACATAATCCCTGACTCTGCAGCAAACCCACCTTATTGGATGGACTTGAAGAAACAGGCTAAGGCCGTACCCCTATGATCACCTGATGATCATCCTGTGGACTTCTAAATGACAACTATGGATTTTTAGACCCAGTGTTGGCAAGCAAAACTGCTCAAGCTAATTTTGATCTTGTTGTCACCTCTTGCTGAGGTGATAATTTTCATGTCAACCAACTCATTAACCATGATTAAGTGCAGGTTTGGAGGTGCCATTACAATGCAAAATAAAGAAACTCCTTAGCTGTGGTCAGGAAAACTGGAAGCAAGCACCCATATTTTCCTTAGTTTTTTGAAAGTTTCTAACATTTAAAGCTTCAATGTTCCTCTCCTTTCTGTTGTTTGCATTTTTTCAGCTGAAAACTGCTACCCCATTTAACGTCTGATGTTTCCAGCTCCCCAGCACCTCCCTCCCCCATTAAAGGCACTGCTACAAGCTCTTAGTGAGAATTTTCACCACCTTCCTAAATGACGAACTTCTTGTAAAAGAAGGCTGGCAACTTGCTGTTTCATTTAATTGTGGTCCAACCACCAAAATCAATCAGACCTCCCCTGACCTCCCATGTGCTGCCTGGGAGGGTGGTGGAGGTGGGTTGCCTCACATCCTTTAAAAAACATCAGGATGAGCACTTGGCACGTCATAACATTCAAGGCTATGGGCCAAGTGCTGGTAAATGGGATTAGGTAGGTAAGTCAGGTGTTTCTCACGTGTCAGTGCAGACTCGATGGGCTGAAGGTGATTCTGTGATTCTGGATTCAGTGATTCTGTGACATCTGTTGGCAAGAGTGGACGCAACAACAACCATCTGTTTTGTCACCAAAGTTAACTCCCATCTAATTTGGAGGCTCCCACCACAAGAAATCCTGGAGTTGCCACTCCTTCTGTGAGACTTTGCAGCTCCATTTGCATTCCCATTTGGGTGTCAGCACCACTACTGCATAAACTCTACCTCCCAGTACAGCGAACTTAAAACATTCTCTAAGATCGGTATTAAGAACTTCTACTGATTAATAAAAGTAGTATGTATAAAAGTAGTAGTATAAAAGCTTAGTATGTAGCTACTCTGAAATGCAACTGTTTGACCTGCTTAAGGGGGTTAAGCTTCCCTTTCTCTTGTTGCTGCTTATTTGCTGTCACACTATTTGCCCCTCCTCACTGCTGCTCAGTGCTTCACCTAATGCCCCCTTAACTTTCCCTACATGATTCAGAGTCAATGGGAAGAATTTTAACTGCCAATGAGGTGGCAGGTTTAGGTGTGGGTTGATGGTGATGCGGATAAAGCCCCATAAAATGGCATTGGTCAAGAACTCCTTATGATCCTGCCCACTTTCAGGTTTAACCCAGGCAGGTTTGCAGGTGAGCAGAAAATTCTCATGGAACTGTCATGTAAGTAATTTCAATATTTAAAACCCCAATTAACTCCTAATTCAAGTCAGCATTCTGGCTTTAACAGTCAGTGCACAGGTGGCCTGACTAGTGTAGAACTTGCCAGCATCAAGCAGGCGAGAGCACATTGGAGAGTGCTTCAGTGAAACTCACAGGCTGGAAGGACTTCAATCAATGAAACTAAATACCTGCAGCCATGCCTAGGTGAGAGGTTGATGCTCACAGCATTACTTCTGACTGCGCTCTCAATGCTTCACAAGTGACTTCCAGCCTCTTGGAAATCAGTTTACCTGAATTGGACTTAATGCGCCTTGATCTGCTCTTCCCTACTGTCCACCTTCACTGCAACTTGGGAGCAGCTTGTGCAGCTTGTCCTTGGCTCACTAATGAGTAATAAAGGGAGCATTATCAGCAACACCAGCAGCAGCAGGAGCAACACTAGCTGCCTTCTCAGCCACATACCACTCCAGAGGGCAGAGGGAATGAATACAGAGATCCAGCTTGAAGAAGGTGAGACCCCCAACACAGGCTCTCTCGACCGACATGTGTCATGACATGTCATGAGGCTCAAGCTTCCTCATTACTGACATCTGCATCCTCCTGGAACAAAACCAGGTTGGCATGCATTGCTAGTGACCATCAAGGCAGCTATATCCGGAGGCTGCCCTCAATTTCTAGTTTTCATGCCTCTCCCTGGAGAGGCAAGAGAGAAGTTAGAGAGTTGTGAATATGAGAAATGGATTGTGTGGAAAGGAGGGAAGGGCAATGTTTGTGGAAGGTGTGAGATGGCACAATGATGGTGAACCTGAGTGATGGCAAGGTAAACTGCTAGACATAGGATTAAGTTTCTCAGATATTGGATCAAGTAGCAATGAGGGTTAACATCCTCAATATTAGAGGCAGAGCCCCGAGCATGAGGAGGGCAGAGATGACGAACAAGGGGCAGAAAGGTAAAAGAAGCAATGCCATAGCATCAAGTGTACTGCCGAAGACTAAGCTGAACTTGCCAGAGAATCAGTGCCACAGGAGACTGTGCCTATATAGGCAGATGGTCCATGAGATTTGTGCCTTCATGCAAGACCTCACACCTTGCAGTACTGCTCACCATGCCCTACCAGTAGCAGTGAAAGCCACTGGACTTCTTCATCTCTGGTTCTGTCTAAAAATTAGCAATGTACCTTGGTGGCATCTCGCAACAGCACAGTATTGCATCCCACAGGTCACTGATACTCTATTTGTGAAAGCTGTACAGTGCATTAAATTTCAGTCAGATGGTACCTCGTGGGCACAAAGGGCAGTGGGATTCCCCTGCACTTCTGGATTCCCCCAGGTGCAGGATATCATCAGTTCCGCTCACGTGGCCATCAAGCCACCCAGTGACCGGCCCATCAAACTCATCAACAGGATGAGCTTTCACTCCCTTAACCTTCAGCTGGCCTGTAACTATAACAAGGGTTTCATACATTTGTGCAGCCACTTTTCTGACAGCTGCCATGACTCCTTCATCCTCTGTCAGTCCAGGCTGCTGCAGCTGTTCACTCCATCTCTCAAACTTCATGGATTAGGGATATCCCTTGAGAATCAGAGACAGAGGCACTACAACTGTAGTGATCTGCTCACTAGCACAACCACTGAGCTGGCCGTCGGGCTGCTGAACTAGACCCTTCCAAAATTCTCGCTTATTGTGGTCATCTGCTGCACTCTCCATGACATAGCCCGCTGGAGAGGGGTGGATCTTAATAGCATGAAGCCCTGGAAGAACACAGCTACACAGAGGAAGAAGAGGAGCAGGATGTGGAGGAGGAAGAGTAAGAGAGAGAAAATGCAGAACGTTGAGGTGCTTCAGCTGCACGGGGAAGTGTTGAACCTGGCTGGAGATTCAAGGGTCTTGTCAGGATGCTAATAATATCAGGGATCATCTCATTCAGGCTTGTTTCCACATTGCCTTTCTGACCCAGGAGGGACAGCATGTTTTCGAACCCACTCTGAGCTGCCTGTGCAATCACTTCCATTGAAGTCACAGCCAGGTACTTTAACCGCCAATGAAAGATGCACATCGTCCCAGAGGTTCCATGTCACTTTACACAGACCCTTGCTCGCCATCACCACTTCATACCTATCTTCTTGTCCTACCATTAATAAAAGGACAATCATACGTCTAGTTTCATGTGTCAATATTTACATAGTGTTCGTATAGGCAAGCAGTGCACAGTTCCAGGTGGAAAAACCCCAGTGACCCTCTCTGTGTTATGTCAGACATAGCAGCCTCTGGTCTCTGCCACTTCTAGGCAGTGCTCCCCTTCTGGCCTCAGATGAGGTGGAGGTAGCCTGCTCACTTGTCTCTGCTTGCAGCTAAGATGCACTTGGCAGTCACCTTTGTTGTGGAAGTGGCAGGATAAGCTCTGCCAAAGGCTGCTGTACCTGCATCACTGCAGGGGCAGCCTCTGTCACTGGGCCCTGGTGCATTGATAGTCCCTCATTCACAATGGCCAAAGAGACCGATGGTGATGATGGTGTCCTGTGAGGGGTGGCACCTCATCCCCCTCAGAGACTGACTGAGTGCTAGGCCTGCACTCTGGATGGCTGGAGGGGAGCACCAGTTGGGGCACAAATGCCATCCCCTCCAAATCTGCACCATCTGCGCAACTGGCTGATCAAGGATCCACCCAGGCGACCATCAAGCAAGCTGCTGGATGCCTACATCGCACCTGTGGGGCCCTTCAATATATCTCAGTGAGAATCTCTCATGTTGTGCTATCTCTAGGGCTGCAGAAGGGAAACCTTGAATAATGAGGACATCAGTGATTGCCACTTCTTCTCTAAGGAGGTCATGCTGAGCAGGTGACAGGATTGAGAGCCTCTCCCACAGACCACTCAGTGGAGACCTGCATGTCATTATCTTGTCCATGAGCTCCAAGCAGAGGTAGCGAGGCTAAAGGAGGATGAGGCACATGGAGTCTTCACTAGGTCCTTGTCTTTTTCAGGTCAGCAGGAAGGTGCAAGTGTGCCTTGCAATGAAGGAGGAGCAATTGTCTTCTGCATCCAGAAGCTTCTCAGATGGTGTTCCTGGTGTGAACAGCAGCTCCTCAGCTCCTCTTCCAGTGACCCCAGTGCCTCTGGTAACTGCAGTGACAGTCATAACTGCAATGACAGTTGGGTCCTACACCTAGGCCAGCGACCTCAGCATGTTGGGCCCTTCAGCCAGCCAGAAGACATTTGCTAAGGTCACCCTAAGTCAAGGGCAGCCAATCAGCAACCTGCTTCCATGTTATCTGCAAGCACAGGGGGAGCACCACGTAGGAGCACACACAAATGAGTTAAGAGGAGAACCTAGCTGCACTTGTGGTTCATGGGTGTTTAGATTTTGTACATGTAAAGGCTTTATTATGTTGTAATGCTCATTAAATGTTTGACTCACTGCTGTTGATCATCCTTTCTTTCTTGCTGCCTTGTTTGATGTCATCTCCAGCTTTGCTCCCTCATTGAGATGCTAGTGTCAGAGTAACCATGTTTGGTCAGCTCCTCAGCTTTGCCAGTGTGCTCTAAAACTGGGCACTTGGTAATAGAGTGCAAGGTGAAGGAGGCAACAGCAGAAATGCATAAAAGTGAGGCTATTTTGCACTGATTGTGAAAGGGCATCCCTCGGTGGATCATCACTTTGACGTGGTGGAGAATCTTGTGCGCTCAGATGATTACTTCGACAATGCTGTCAAGAGCTCCTTGCTCCTGTGAGGGCCAGCCATGGCGGCAAGGTGCCAGACAAAGTGCATTCCAAAATGTCCTCAGTGTCAGAACAGGCGAAAGAAAACTGTGCATCTCACCGATTACAGAAGTGGAAGTAGGCTACAGCGGCAAGGTGGTCCTGATCAACATGGTTCGACACGTCACTGTAAGGATTGTGTGGACAATGATAGCACCCGAAGGTCCCTATGATAAACAAAGTCATGCGCAGGCTTCAACCAGGGCCCATTTGCCAACTCCCGCGATGATGGAGAATTGGTGAGAGGGGCAGCGCTTTGAACCTAGGAGTCCCTAGTCAAGAATCTGCACACCAGGCAACAGGTGCTTGAAGGTAATTGGATACCTGTGTTGGGACAGGGGTGTCCTTGTGCAGCAGTATCTGTGACTGAACAGTCCTTTCCGGGATACCCTCTGCTCATCCTAAAATGGGGGGGGGCTAAAAAGATGCCCTAAAAATAGGCTGTCCCACTTTCTCCTGGCCAGGGACCACACCCTGCAGGATCACCATATTTGTGGTTAAAGAAAGAAAATTTTAAATTTTGCAACTTGGAATGTTAGAACACTTGTGGATAATTTCAAGAGTGACCATCTGGAAATAAGAATTGCAACCGTATAATGTCAGCTGCGACCAGAAGGGCAAATACAAAACCACATGGAGGCATTCTAGATCCAAGCACTGGCGCCTCCTGGATTATGTCATTGTTTGAGTCAAAGATCTCAATAATGTCTGTATCACTCGATCCACTTGGGGGATTGATGCCTGCTGGACAGATCATTGACTTGTTCGGTGATGAACCTCGCACTAAGACATCACAAGACGCAAAAGTCCATGAGGAGGAAGATCAATGTCTCAACCCTAAAGCAACTGGACTAAAGAGAGGAATTCCAAATGTAACTCATGACCAATCTGGAAAATCACACAGCACTCCAATCGATAGCAGTTCACCATGGATTCTACCACAGGGTACTGGGGGATAAGCTGGAGAGTATCAGTTGGCACTGTGGATTCATAGTTGAAGAGTTGCTGAAAATGTTCTTTCCAGCATTGACGGATGGCATTGTCATCTCCTGAATCGCCTGCTTCCTGTTTTGAGGAAATTCTCCCAGAGGCACAGTGTGGTTTTAGACCTTCAAGAGAAAACTCTGACATAGTCTTTGTTGTCAGACAAATCCAAGAAAAATGTTGAGAATAACATCAGCAACTCTGCATTCATGACCTGACTAAAGTATTTTACTCAGTAAATTGTGAGGCTCTGTGGATTGTGCTCTTAAGATTTTCATGTCTAAGATCACAATCCCGCACTGCTTCATGATGAAAAGACTGCGACTGTTTTGAGTGGGAGATCTCAAACAAATGCCTTCAAAATCTGGACTGGGTTCAAGGAAGATTGTGTGATGGCCCCCATACTATTTACAATCTTTCTGACAGCGGCTATTCACCTCATCAAAGATCAGCTTCCCTCTGGTGTCAGTATTAAATACATTCTAGATGGAAAACTCTTTAACCTGAGTCTCTTCTGTGCCAAAACTAAACAGACCACCATAGACATGCATTTTGGATGACTGCAGTGTCATTGCTCACTTTGCACCAGATTTGCAAGCTACTTTTGATTTATTCAATTCTGCATGCAAGAAACTCAGCCTGTCCTTGAATGTTGTCAAAACAAAACTCATTACAACCCACAGCTGCTCAGCCAAATATTTCATCTCTCATATATATTGAAGGAGAGATTCCGCAATATTTTGAGAACTTTCCATACGTTGACAGCCATCTCTCTCAAAAGGCCACCATTATGAGATCCAACACCAGATCAGATGTGCCAGCTCAGCCTTCTGCAAACTATGCCAGCAAGTGCAAGCCAACAAAAGTCCTAATGTATAGAGCAGTTGTCATCACCACACTCTTGTACTGCAGCAAGTCCTGGACTGTGTATCAGCAACACTGAAGAGCACTAGAGAAATTCTATCAACAATGGTTCTGCTGCATCCTCTGAATTCAATGGGAGGACTTGAACAAATGCTGGTGCCCTTATTGAAGCCAACTCTACAAGCATTCAGGCAAGACTCCTGAAAAATCAACTTCAGTGTTCTATCAGGAAAGTCTCCCCCACCAGGTCTTGTTTCCTCAACTCTCAAAGGTCATTGTTGCAGGGGAGGACAAAGAAAATGTTTGAAATACAGTCTGAAGCTCTAAGTGAACCATGGCAGCATTGACATTAATAACTGGGAGGAGCTTGCTACCAATGGTTCAAAATGGCGACAACTTGTCCATCGCACTTTATGTCACAATGTCTTAATAGCAAGGTGGAGAGGCAGCACAGAAGGAAAGAACAGGAAGAAAACCCCGCAGTCCAGATCCCAATACCTGGTTGAACATCCTGCCTTTGTGCTCAAAGACCTGTGGGTCGAGAATGGGCCTGTTCAACCATGTGAAAACCTTTAGCAGAAACTTGCAACCCTGAGTGGATGTGAAACTTGTCTCTAATCAAACCGAGGGACAGCCAACGATGAAAGCACATCACAACAATTAGGTTTGTATGAGATTGCCGTGAGCCTCCCTTGTAAATCCCTTATTTCTCCTCATCTGGTCTGATGGGTCTCTCCAGTCCCTTGGTCAAAGGACCTCCAGCCTTGCCTTTGCAGCCTGGAGGAGAACCTTCAAGGGTCTGTTGAAAAATCATGGAGCCATCCAGTGCTTTCTTTCTGCCATGGTTGCTGCAGGCTCCTCCTGCTCAGCTTCTTGGATATTTCGAGACCATTCGGGTAGCAGGAGCGATCTTCAGGCAGGCTCTCCTTTAAAGCAGGCAGCAGTGCATCCAGGTCTGCCAGCCATTTAAATATGGCGCTAGCTCCTGCATTTGAGTCAGCTGACGTCACCATTGGCATATCGCTTCCCACATCTTCACGCTAATTGAATGAGTCTTCCTTACAATAATTGGCCAGCCTTCTTATAAAGTTCAGACTTATGTTATTGATGCGCAATCAGCCAGCAATCTTTGCGGACAGAGAGATATCTCATGAATTGCAAACTGTCAAAGGTTGCTGGCCCTTAACTTGGTGAAAACGACATCTCACACTTAACCTTTCATGATATTCATGAATTGTTACGTTTGCACATTAATTGAC
The DNA here is from genome assembly GCF_017639515.1 of Carcharodon carcharias. NCBI lineage: Eukaryota > Metazoa > Chordata > Chondrichthyes > Lamniformes > Lamnidae > Carcharodon > Carcharodon carcharias. Next base: position 22,480,212 of record NC_054479.1, read on the forward strand.
AATTACAAGGGAATCCATATCTCCAGAGTGTTTCTCTTTGTTTTCGGGTTGGAGGCTGGGCCCTGGTTGAAGGACTACAACTCCAGCATGCCCGGGGCACTGGCACAATTGTACAGTACTGCAAGGGGACAGGCATACATGCTCTGTTTCAGGTTCCCTTTGGTGGCTTATTGGAGACGGGATGAAAAAGAAATCCAACCACAGGATCTGGGGAAATGGCTTGAAAAGTTGCTCAGGTGACCAGGGTTTAGACGCGAAAGGAAGCCCATGAAGAAAGATTGGGCTGAACATCAGCAGTTGGTCCCTGGTGCTGGAAAGCTGGGTCACAGAGAGGTCCAGGAGCCGTGGTTGTTCGGTGAAGTTGAAAAAGATTGGCAGCAGTGCAACTGGGGGGTTGAATTGTGTCTGAATAGTTGTTATACACTTTTAAGGGATAGCAGCATGATATCACTGGATGGGAAGTGTATAATGTGACCCAGTCTTAGTTTCACTTTTGCTTTTGAGCAGAGCACACACACAGACACACACACACACACACACAGAGTTCTGCTGCTGATGTCTTCAAGCTTTCTACCTGTGTATTAATGTACCAATCTAAAATGAACCCACAACATGTTTATCTAATCCCTTATGAGTGATTGGTATCTTTATATCATTATAACAACACGGCAAATATAGACTCTTGTAGCACAGCCTGGCAAATACAATGAAATGCAGTCTTGGACAAAGAGACTGCGGAGCTGGGAGGTAACTTGGGATAGTCTGAGCTGAAGTCTGGTTCCCTGACAAGTCACTCCAGGCGGAAGAAGCAAGAGGTCTTCCAGGCTGAGTTGGACTTGCTGTTGAAGGAAATCAGTGGCTATATTCTCGAAGGAGAGGAGCTGAAATCCCTCATGAAGAAGACAGTTTCAAGGATTTTTGTGACCCAGTGATCATTTACATCTGAGTAGTTTGCTGAGAAAATCTATGGGATCTGATCTGTCTTGGTTGTGTCTGCCATTCAATGTGCAGTTTGTGGTGTGCTCGACCACACTTTCATGTTTACCTCATGTTAATTTTGGATGTTAAAGTATCAGATAAATAGGATTGACCGTTTGTTTTGTTGACTCGTGTATAGTAAAATTTCTTCTGTTTGTTAAAAGCCATGGAATCTCGTGGCTTCACTCTTAGTAAGTTTCAAATTTTGTCTCTTTACAGCAAAAGTTACTGGTCCTTAACCAAATCACAGCACTATTAAACTTAACACAGAAAGTTAAGCCTAACAATTATAAGCATAAATACCATTTTAACACTGTGATAATTATTGGTAACTGAAAATCAACCTCACTTGTTCAGAAAATGAACAGGTAGAAGTGTAGATCTCATTTCTTCAGTTGGCATGTTTTAGATGTTAAAAATATCAGGTTTATAAGCCTTATTTAAGTTTTTTCATACTTTTCATTTCTGTCCCATTTTTTCTCTCTCTCTTTCTCTTTCACACAATCTTAATCCAGCCTTTTGTTTATTTTTTCTATATCTGATTTGATTTTGAATTCATCCACTCTAATTCATCCTCCTACACAGTCCTTCCACTGTTTATTAATCACTTCTTTCATCTCATTGGATTCCATTGTCCACCAAGGTCCCAGATGCCCTGTTGCCCTTGTTGCAACTTCATCAGCTCACACTTGCAGCACTTTGTGGAAAATATGCTAATACTTAAATATATAATTGTAAGTCTAAGTAACAGGGTACACCATGAGATGGCCCGCTCCATCAAAATTTGGCCCAATGCCATTTCTAAAGGCAGCTACAGATCTCTTTTTCAAGGCAAACTGAGTGAACAAGGAGGGGATATACACTGGAAAGGTTCATTTTACACATTTTCATATTCAAGTAGCAAGAATGTATCTCATCAGCATATTGTCATATATAAAAAGTGATTTTTTTAAATTTCAGGTAAACACAAGCCTATGATGTGTAGTCTAAGCACACAAACTGATGTGACCTTTTCAGGTACAGCTTCATTATTCTTCATTAAAGATGATTTAATGTGCATATGTCAGGTTTTAAACTCTTATTTTTTTAAATATTCCCTGTGCTCCAGCATTTATATTGAGCTCTGAAACAATATGATCTAATTTAGACAATTTCAAAGTGGAACCATTAAATGGGCTACTTCAGAAGCATTTCCAGGTCTCTTCTGAATCCCAAACAAAATCATTACCTGGAAAAACTCAGCAGGTCTGGCAGCATCGGCGGAAAAGAAAAGAGTTGACGTTTCGAGTCCTCATGACCCTTCGACAGAACTAGGCAAATCCCAGGAAGGGGTGAAATATAAGCTGGTTTAAGGTGGTGGGGGGTGGGGTTGGGTGGGGAGAGAGAAGTGGAGGGGGGTGGTGTGGTTGTAGGCAAAAGCAGTGATAGAAGCAGATCATCAAAAGATGTCACAGACAGCAGAACAAAAGAACACATAGGTGTCGAAGTTGGTGATATTATCTAAACGAATGTGCTAATTAAGAATGGATGGTAGGGCACTCAAGGTATAGCTCTAGTGGGGGTGGGGAGAGCATAAAAGATTTAAAAATATTTTAAAATAATGGAAATAGGTGAGAAAAAGAAAAATCTATATAATTTATTGGAAAAAAAGCAAAAGGAAAGGGGAAGAAACAGAAAGGGGCTGGGGATGGAGGGGGGAGGTCAAGACCTAAAGTTGTTCAATTCAATATTCAGTCCGGAAGGCTGTAAAGTGCCTAGTCGGAAGATGAGGTGTTGTTCCTCCAGTTTGTGTTGGGCTTCACTGGAACAATGCAGCAAGCCAAGGACAGACATGTGGGCAAGAGAGCAGGGTGGAGTGTTGAAATGGCAAGCGACAGGGAGGTTTGGGTCATTCTTGCAGACAGACCGCAGGTGTTCTGCAAAGCGGTCGCCCAGTTTACGTTTGGTCTCCCCAAAGTAGAGGAAACCGCATTGGGAGCAACGAATGCAGTAGACTAAGTTGGGGGAAATGCAAGTGAAATGTTGCTTCACTTGAAAGGAGTGTTTGGGCCCTTGGATGGTGAGGAGAGTGGAAGTGAAGGGGCAGGTGTTACATCTTTTGCGTGGGCATGGGGTGGAATTTTGGGCTCGGCACGATGCTGAACTCTTCTTCCACCGTCTTCGTCTCCGGGCTCACTTCTTTGAGCAGGAGTCCTCTCTCCGTTCAACGGATCCTTTCACCCACCTCCAATATTCTCCCTCCACCTGGACCCCTCCCTCTGGATTCTTACCTTCTCTTGATCTTTTCATTGAGAACTGTCGGCGCAACATTAGTCGTCTCAATTTCTCTGCTCCTCTCACCCATTCTAATCTCTCTCTCGCTGAACTTACTGCACTCCATTCTCTCAGATCCAATCCTGACATCGTCATCAAACCCACTGACAAGGGTGGTGCTGTTGTTGTCTGGCGCACTGACCTCTACCTCGCGGAGGCTGAGCGTCAACTCACAGACACTTCCTCCTACCTCTCCCTGGACCATGACCCCACCACTGAACATCAAGCCATTGTTTCCAGGACTGTCATTGACCTCATCTCCTCTGGGAATCTTCCTCCCACAGCTTCCAACCTGATAGTCGCCCAACCTCGGACGGCCCGCTTCTACCTCCTACCCAAAATCCACAAACAGAACTGTCCCGGTAGACCGATCGTGTCAGCTTGCTCCTGCCCCACAGAACTCATTTCTCGTTATCTTGACTCCCTTCTCTCTCCCCTTGTCCAGTCCCTCCCCACCTACATCCGTGATTCCTCTGACACCTTACGTCACATCAACAATTTCCAGTTCCCTGGCCTCAACCGCTTCCTCTTCACCATGGACGTCCAATCCATCTACACCTGCATCCCCCACCAGGATGGTCTGAGGGCCCTTAGCTTCTTCCTCGAACAGAGGCCCGAACAATCCCCATCCACCACTACTCTCCTCCGTCTGGCTGAACTTGTTCTCACGCTGAACAATTTCTCCTTCAACTCCTCTCACTTCCTCCAAATAAAAGGTGTGGCTATGGGTACCCGCATGGGCCCCAGCTATGTCTGTCTCTTTATGGGGTATGTGGAACATTCCTTGTTCCAGTCCTACTCCAGCCCCCTTCCACAACTCTTTCTCCGGTACATTGATTATTACTTCGGTGCTGCTTCGTGCTATCGTCAGGACTTAGAAAAATTTATTAATTTTTCTTCCAATCTCCACCCCTCCATCATTTTCACGTGGTCCATCTCTGACACTTCCCTTCCCTTCCTTGACCTCTCTGTCTCAATCTCTGGTGATAGACTGTCCACCAATATCCATTACAAGCCTACCAACTCCCATAGCTACCTCGACTACAGCTCCTCACACCCCCTGTAAGGACTCCATCCCATTCTCTCAGTTCTTTCACCTCCGTCGCATCTGTTCCGATGATGCTACCTTCAAAAGCAGTTCCTCTGACATGTCCTCCTTCTTCCTTAACCGAGGTTTTCCACCCACGGTCGTTGACAGGGCCCTCAACCGTGTCCGGCCCACCTCCCGCGCATCCGCCCTCACGCCTTCTCCTCCCTCCCAGAAACATGATAGGGTCCCCCTTGTCCTCACTTATCACCCCACCAGCCTCCGCATTCAAAGGATCATCCTCCGCCATTTCCGCCAACTCCAGCGTGATGCCACTACCAAACACATCTTCCCTTCAGCCCCACTGTCGGCATTCCGTAGGGATCGTTCCCTCCAGGATACCCTGGTCCACTCCTCCATCACCCCCTACTCCCCAACCCCCACCTATGACACCACCCATGCCCACGCAAAAGATGTAACACCTGCCCCTTCACTTCCACTCTGCTCACCGTCCAAGGGCCCAAACACTCCTTTCAAGTGAAGCAACATTTCACTTGCATTTCCCCCAACTTAGTCTACTGCATTCGTTGCTCCCAATGCGGTCTCCTCTACATTGGAGAGACCAAATGTAAACTGGGCGACTGCTTTGCAGAACACCTGCAGTCTGTCCGCAAGAATGACCCAAACCTCCCTGTCGCTTGCCATTTCAACACTCCACCCTGCTCTCTTGCCCACATGTCTGTCCTTGGCTTGCTGCATTGTTCCAGTGAAGCCCAACACAAACTGGAGGAACAACACCTCATCTTCCGACTAGGCACTTTACAGCCTTCCGGACTGAATATTGAATTGAACAACTTTAGGTCTTGACCTCCCCCCTCCATCCCCAGCCCCTTTCTGTTTCTTCCCCTTTCCTTTTGTTTTTTTTCCAATAAATTATATAGAGTTTTCTTTTTCCCACCTATTTCCATTATTTTAAAATATTTTTAAATCTTTTATGCTCTCCCCACCCCCACTAGAGCTATACCTTGAGTGCCCTACCATCCATTCTTAATTAGCACATTCGTTTAGATAATATCACCAACTTCGACACCTATGTGTTCTTTTGTTCTGCTGTCTGTGACATCTTTTGATGATCTGCTTCTATCACTGCTTTTGCCTACAACCACACTACCCCCCTCCACTTCTCTCTCCCCACCCAACCCCACCCCCCACCACCTTAAACCAGCTTATATTTCACCCCTTCCTGGGATTTGCCTAGTTCTGTCGAAGGGTCATGAGGACTCGAAACGTCAACTCTTTTCTTTTCCGCCGATGCTGCCAGACCTGCTGAGTTTTTCCAGGTAATTCTGTTTTTGTTTTGGATTTCCAGCATCCGCAGTTTTTTGTTTTTTGTTTTTATCTCTTCAGACACCCGTTCCTTATTTTGGAAGCTATACCTCAGAACATACTTCAGATGTGTAAACTAATGAGGATAAAGCATATTGGACTCAGCACCAGTATACAAATGCTGTAAAATTTATAATTCATGTTAGCAGTGAACCCTAGCTTTATACAAAAGCTTCAAAAAAAGGTTCATAGGATTACATAGGATATACAGCACAGAAACCGGCCATTTGGCTTCACCAGTCCATGTTGGTGCTTGTGCTCCAGTCAAACCAATTAATGGCCAGCCAGCATGAAACGCGTGCTGCAGCGCTCAGCACTTCCAGGGTGGGGGAGGGAGTGGGAGGAGAGTGAGGGCTGAAGTTTGTGCATGTGCATGGGTGCTCGCAGTGAAAACTCCCTGAGGCACAGAGCTGCCTCGGAGCTGAAGATTTTTATAAATGAAAATAAAGATTTTTAAAATAAAGAAGCTGGTTAAGGAAGCAAAAAAGATGATATAGGTATAGTTAAAGTGCCCATTATTACTTAATTTACAAAATAAAGCAACAAATGCAGAAGATGTAAGTGAACATCCATGGAAAGTAAAGTTAAAACAACTTTAAAAAAGCATTTCTTATGGAATGATAAATATTTGTAATAATTTATGATGCAGAGTTGTAGACAAAACAGGAATTCTTAATAAGGGAATCAGAGAGATGAGCTTTGGTAGATCAAACAGTCGCTTGCCATTTTAACACTCCACCCTGCTCTCTTGCCCATATGTCTGTCCTTGGCTTGCTGCATTGTTCCAGTGAAGCCCAACGCAAACTGGAGGAACAGCACCTCATCTTCCAACTAGGCACTTTACAGCTTTCCGGACTGAATATTGAATTCAACAACTTTAGATCTTGAACTCCCTTCTCCATCCCCACCTCCTTTCTGTTTCTTCCCCCTTCCTTTTGTTTTTTCCAATAATTTATATAGATTTTTCTTTTCCCACCTATTTCCATCATTTTTAAATCTTTTTTGCCCTGCTAGCCTTTCCATCCCACCCCCACTAGAGCTGTACCTTGAGTGCCCTACCATCCATTCTTGATTAGCACATTCGTTTAGATAATATCACCACCTTCAACGCCTCTGTGTTCTTTTGTTCTTTTGTCTGTGACATCTTTTGATTATCTGCTCCTATCACTGCTTGCTTGTCCCTACAACCACACCACCCCACCCCCACTTCTCTCCCCCCACCTTAAACCAGCTTATATTTCACCCATTTCCTTAGATTCACTCAGTTCTGTTGAAGAGTCATGAGGACTCGAAACGTCAACTCTTTTCTTCTCCGCCGATGCTGCCAGACCTGCTGAGTTTTTCCAGGTAATTCTATTTTTGTTTTGGATTTCCAGCATCCGCAGTTTTTGTTTTTATATCTTTTTCTTGGCCTGACTTTTCTTGTTTTCCTGTACTGTAATCTAATTAGATACAGGCAAAGTGTACAATAGGATGATCAAGAAGTGTTGTCAACAGTACAAAACTGCTGAGTTTTTCCAGGTATTTTTGTTTTTGTTTTGGATTTCCAGCATCCGCAGTTTTTTGCTTTTATCTTAGTACATTGAAACAAGTTACTGTTATTTTGGTCAATGCTCTAACAACTATACTCTTGGTTGTTTTAAATATTAACAGACAGTAGCTCATCTAATTTTTTAGTAGCTTTGGTTAAATGCACAGATTGCAAAGTATATTTTGTTGTTAATGGGCATCCTTGAGAGGCTGAAAAAGTACGTTAAACAAGAACAGATCTTTCTAGTTTCTTTTTGTTGTTCCTAAATAGCGTTGATGTTATATTTCAGATGATGAACCTTTTTGTGGACATGTAAAATTGCTATCCAGTATTGGAACACAAACAGAACCAAAACGTCGCTGTCGTCCACGTAAGATTAATACATTAGTGATTAATTTATAATGTCAGTGCATTGAACATTTATTGTGGGCTCTGATATTATTATAATAGATGTTTGTCTTGCATTTATAACTGGTGTTACGCACCGTGATGGGAGGAGTGAGCAGTTAATTCTAGCTCCACTTCTCCACAAATCATAACAATAGTTTAAATGTTTAAGTCACCCAGAAAGCTGACAAATTGTTGCCTTTGATATTGTTATTCTCAACATAAAAAGACCCTATCCAGGCTTCTTTCAATAAACACAAAAATGTTGATTTAGTATAAAACAAACTACTTTTTAATAAACTGGTTAACATGCATGTTGTAGTTTAGCAGTACAACGATTTTCACCATTTAAAAAAAAACAGATATTCAAACTCCCACACACTCACACATACAAGCACAAAACAGGGCAAAACAAACACTGTCCCCTGCAGAGGCTGGAGGATGGGAAAGTTTCCTTTAAAAGGATAAAATTCGAAGAGATCTCAACACTGTTGATCTAACAGAATTCTGATCACAATAGGTCTGGAAGTCCCTTCAGATGAATTTTTTTGGTGAAACTGTCCTTGATTACTTTATTTAGCACAACTTTGCAGACTTTCAGAGAAAAAAACAGATGAGTCATTCTGATGAGACGTTTCTGAGGAAGATTTAACACAAAGGTGGGGCAGAGAGAGAGAAAGAGTATTTTTCTTGCAGCTTGCTTCTAAGGCACCCACACATACTCTCCTGAGGGTTTTAAAGATGAAGATGTTCAAAGACTGTTTTAAAATTAATTTATGGGATGTGGGCATCGCTGGCTAGGCCAGCATATATTGCCCATCCCTAATTACCCTTGAGAAGGTGATGGTGAGCTGCCATCTTAAACCGCTACAGTCTCTGTGGTGTACGTACACCCACAGTGCTGTTCGGGAGGGAGTTCCAGGATTTTAACCCAGCAACACTGAAGGAATGGCAATATATTTCCAAGGCAGGATGGTGAGTGGCTTAGAGGGGAATTTCCAAATGGTGGTGTTCCCATGTATCTACTGCCCTTGTCCTTCTAGATGGTAGTGGTCATAGGTTTGCAAGGTGATGTCTAAGGAGCCTTGGTGGGTTTCTGCAGTGCATCTTGTAAATGGTACACATTGCTGCCACTGTTCATTGGTGGTGTAGGGAGTGAATATTTGTGGAAGGGGTGCCAATCAACTGCGCTGTTTTGTCCTGGATGGTGTCCAGCTTCTTGAGTATTGTTGGTGCTGCACTCATCCAGGCAAGTGGAAAGTATTCTATCACACTCCTGACTTGTGCCTTGTAGATGGTGAATGGGCTTTGGGGAGTCAGGAGGTGAGTTACTCACCATAGGATTCCTAGCTTCTGACCTGCTCTTGTATTTATATGACTAGTCCGGTTCTGCTTCTGGTCAATGGTAACCCCAGGATGTTGATATTGGGGGACTCAGTGATGGTAATGCCTTTGAATTCAAGGGGCGATGATTAGATTCACTCTTGTTAGAGATGGCACTTGTGTGGCACAAATGTTACTTGCCACCTGTCAGCCCAAGCCTGGATATTGTCCTGGTCTTGCTGCATTTGGATATGGACTGCTTCACTATCTGAGGAGACACAAATGGTGCAGAACATTGGGCAATCATCAGGGAACGTCCCCGTTTCTGACCTTATGATGGAAGGAAGCAGCTGAAGATATTTGGGCCTAGGATACTACCCTGAGGAACTCCTGCAGTGATGTCCTAGAACTGAGATGATTGACCTCCAACAACCACAACCATCTCCCTTTGTGCTAGATATGACTCCAACCAGGGGAGAGTTTTCCCCTGATTCTCATTGACTCCAGTTTTGCTGGGGCTCCTTGATGCCACACCTGGTCAAATACTGCCTTGATATCAAGGGTAGTCACTATCACCTCACCTCTAGAGTTCAGCTCTTTTGTCCATGTTTGAACCAAGGCTATAATGAGGTCAGGAGCTGAGTGACCCTGGAGGAACCCAAACTGGGTGCCAGTGAGCAGGTTATTGCTAAGCAAGTGCCACTTGATAGCACTGTTGATGACCCCTTCCATCACTTTATTGATGATGGAGAGTAGACTGATGGGACGGTAATTAGCTAAGTTACATTTGTCCTTTTTGTGCTCAGGACATACCTGGGCAATATTCCACATTGCCAGGTATATACCTGAGTTGTAGCTGTACTGGAACAGTTTGGCTAGGGGCACAGCAAGCTCTAGAGCACAAGTCTTCAGTACTATTACAGGAATATTGTCAAGACCCATAGCCTTTGCAGTATACAGTGCCTTCAGCCATTTCTGAATATCACTTGGAATGAATCGATTTGGCTGATCTGTGATGCTGGGGACCTCTGGAGGAGGCCCAGATGGGTGATCCACTTGGCACTTCTGATTGAAGATTGCTGCGATTGCTTCAGCCTTACCTTTTGCACTGATGAGCTGGGCTCCTCCATCATTGAGGATGGGAATATTTATAGAGCCTCCTCCTCCAGTAAGTTGTTTAATTGTCTACCACCATTCACGATTGGATGCGGCAGGACTGCAGAGCTTAGATCTGGTCTGTTGGTTGTGGAATCACTTAGCTCTGTCTATCACCTGCTGCTTATATTATTTGGCATGCAAGTAGTCCTGTGTTGTAGCTTCACCAGATTGACACTTTATTTTTAGGATGCCTGGTGATGGCATGTCCTCCTGCATTCTTCATTGAACCAGGGTTGATCCCCTGGCTTGATGGTAATGGTAGATTGGGGGATACGCTGGGCCACAAGGTCACAGTTCTACTGCTGCTGATGGCCCACTGCGCCTCATGGCTGTCCAGTCTTGAGTTGCTAGATCTGTTTGAAATCTATCCCATTTAGCATGTTGGTAGTGCTACACAGCACGTTGAATGATAACCTCAATGTGAAGATGGGGCTTTGTCTCCACGAGGACTATGCAGCAGTCACTCCTACCAAGATGCATCTTATGCCAGGTGTTTTTAACCAATCAGCAAGAGCCTTTAGCCTGGCAACAGCAGTTCTTTGTTAACTTAAATAAACAAAGCATCTCTTCCCTCACGAGGTGTTCCCTGCTGGACATCTATCTTGACCCGTGGTATGTGGCGAATTAATATTGCAAACTTTTAAAAATATTTCAGAAGGAAGAATGTCCAAAATCCAATTCCTTCAAATATTCCAAAAACACGTTCCTCACACTGGAAATTGAGCAGTCTCTTAAACCTTTCTTGGTTTTCTTCAGAATATTATTTCTCATTTTGAGTCCATTATATTTTTAGTGAGATTTAGAGGGTAATTTTGATGATACAGTAAAAACAGTTGTTAAATAGGTGCTGTGCTACTATAATACACCTGTTTGAAAGTCTACTTTCAGCCCACAATTTTGGTCTGTAATTTGAATTTGCCTTGAAATACTGAAATAGAGACACCTTTAGGTTTAGCAAAACACTGATTAGGCACAATTTCTCACTCACTCACTCATTCACACTGAAGGTATGGTGTGGCTGGCTGACACACAGTGACATGTTTCAGGATGCCTCAGGAACCGAGTAAGAAGGCACACAGGCTCTCGTACATGGCACTGGAGATCCTGGTGGGGGAGATCCAGAGGAGGAGGAATGCCCTAAACCCATGAGGTGTATGTAGTACACTTCACCCTCTTATCCCTCGTGTCTCTCTCATGTTATCTACCCATTCCTCCTGCAGACCAAGTGGGATCCCTAGCAAGATGCCAATGACCAAACACATCCTTTCTCCTCAAACAAAAACAGAAAGTGCTGGAAAAACTCAGCAGGTCTGATAGCATCTGTGGAGAGCGAAAATCAAAGTTAAGGTTTCGAGTCCGTATGACCCTTCTTCACCCTTCCTCCTGGTGACTCCTAGAAGTTGTCTAATAAGTTAGAATAGCATAGCACTTACTCTGTTTAGGTAAAGTCCCCAGATAAGCTCCAGAGTAAATGTTGATAAGAGTGTTGATGTGTTGATCAAATGTCCCAGAAGATTTCCTGATGTGTTCCAAAAGTTTTCTTCAAGTTTCCAGCACTAAATGAACATGAAAATATGAAATACCTCTAAAACAGTTTTCCTCTGTAAAAACTAGTTTATTCACAATTAGCTGAGAGAGGACATTAGACAATAGCCATCAAAATGCTGTGCAGCCTCCTTAAAGAGCACTAAAAAACAATGAAAGTGGTAACCAGCTGCTTAACAATTCTTTGGCTGGCCTTTCCTAGACAAGCATCAATTTCTTTACCAAGATGGTGTCATGGGCTAAACATGAGACAAACCAGCATTTCAGCTTAAGACTCAAACTTGGCCTTCTTAGAGGTTCTTTAGAGCATAAAGTAACCATGGAAACCCTCCACCCCAATATCTATGCACAAATTGAGCTTGTAAAATGTAGCAACAACAAATGCAGTTCAAAAGACTTTTGTCTAAACCTAAATGTAACATTAGACAGTATTGATTCCATCGTGACAGGATTTCCAAAGTACCAAACAAATCAATATAATTTTACACCTAACTTCAATTGTAGTTAAAAGTACCTCCTCCAAGCCGTATCCACTTTAGGATTACAAAACTGGTCCTTCTACTACCACTTGTATTTGGAGCAGTGGTTAACTCTCTTGACGATATTTAAGTACAGCAGGGTGCACTGCCAGAAGGTCTTAAAGGAGACTGGCAAGTTTTTAAGAAGAAAATTATAATGACTTGTTAAACTTTTATTTTGAGCAGTACACATTAACTTGTGAAGCTATTTTACTTGTGTTGTCTTTATGTTTCAGCTAAACAAACTGTCAAAGAAGAAGCCAGTGTGTCATCTGATAAAATACGACAACAAAAATTTGAATCTCAGCTCACTGATTCAGGTAGAAGTTTATTGTTGTTTATTTTAGAAATGTGTTCATTGGCTAGTTATACGACAAGATGTTCTGAAAGAGAAGTAACACTTAAGGAGAGAATTGGTTGGGAAATCATAGGCTTGAAGTGCCTAAATTTCCATTCATTTGAATGAATATTATATGTCAAAGCAGCAGGTTTAAGGTATTCATATGTTTCTTATGCTTGTACTCTGTTACGGACAGAAGGGGGTTTAACTTAAAAACAGCCCTGATTTCTCCTCTCACCACCTGTCCATAAACAGAAAGATTTTTTTTTGCTTTCGGTTTCCACCTTTATATGTGGTGGCGTATTTTCCCTAAACCTTCAGTTTTTGAGTAATCCAATCCTCTATTAATAACCCCATAGCTTGAGATATGGTAAAATCAGAGGGTTAGTTTATTCTACACATACTCAAAATGCCGGGAGGGGGTGGCATTACATAATCCAGTACATTCACACAATAAAAGAGGGATAAGGGAAAGAAAGAGGTATAGGGCAAAGACCACAGACAAAATAAGAATATTGTTTCATGTGAGTCCAGAGTCCAGAATCAAAAGTCCAATGGTGTATTCCTTCAGAGGGGTTAGCCAGCTGAAACTGATGCAGGGTGATCCATTTTTCCATTAAAGCTGACGTTCATGATGGGAGAAGTATGTAGAGAGGAATCAGTTTTGCAGTAGGCTCTGGTCCAGAAGTTCAGATGTTCCAGTAAGAAACAGTGTAGGTGAGGGCCAGGTAATTTGAACCTGGACAGAGCTCTGTTTCTCCTGCTGCTTTTTTGATGGAAGGTGGAAGACTGCCTTATGGAGCTGAATCCAGGTAATGTTACAGGATGTTACAGGTTCTAGCAGCTTTGGGGTGAGCTGGGGGTGGGGGGTGTGGGGTTGGGGGGGATCATGTGGCATAACTGCCACTTCTTCTCCTTGGTTTGGACAAAGAATGTATATTCCTGGTCTGGATTCTTGAGATGATTAATGTTGCACCCATTACTACGTATCATGGCCCCTTTGTCCTCTCAGATGTATTGTCTCCGTTGGCCAGAGCTCTGCCTTAGAAACGTAAAGGGTCTTTGTGCTTTTCCTTGGAATATGATTTCTGCAATCATGGCAGGGCTTCAGCGCCTCATTAGAGATAATGAGATCCTTGCTATTTTCTGAAGGCTAGAAAGTTATTTAATGGGAATGGAGTGATTATGTTACTGAAGTAGTAATCCAAAGCACAAGAGTTCAATATATACCTTGGCAATTTAGGAATTTATATTCGGCTTAAAGAAATCTGGATATAAACAAATGTGACCATGAAACTGTTGGATTGTCGTATAAATCCAGCTGATTTATTAATGTAATTTGGGGCATAATACCTGCTGTTCTTGACTACAGTCCCACATCAATGTAATTGGCTTCTTAACGGCCCCTGGAGTGGCCTAACAAGGCATTCAGTTGTATTAAAATATGTGGATTGCAATAGTTAAGAAGACACCCCGGCATTAGCTTATTAGGCCAATTAGGAATGGACAAGAAATGTTAGCCACGTGACAGCCACATAATGAGAAACTATCATCCATATGCATCAGCATAAATGAGGATAGAATCAGCTTTGAATCAGCCACTTAAGTGGATTTAGTAGATGCACAGGATGGAATTCAGATAAGTACTGAAGAACGAAGTGAAGGAAAATTTCCTGCGTACCTGCTAAATCCGCTCAAGTGGCTGATTCAGAGCTGATTCTATTCTCATTTATGCTGATGCATACTCACATAAAAGATGACCTCATCTAAAAGTCAACACTAGTTTTTCAGGGATCAGAAATTTCAGGATCGAAGTATATTCTGGAGACGCTAATGATTCGATTTCATACTAATGAAAATGATTACCAGTAAATAAATGAACAAATGTTAGATAAGTAATATGCATGTAATGTATATAGTTAGTAATATTATAAAATAAATACTAGATAACTATTATGAATTGTTTACTTACTCTTGGTTGTTTTTACTTAATTCTATGATGACAGTCTTTTTTGGATTTGACCTAGGCCCAAATCAAGCACACATGCCATCCCCTCAAAAGCATATATGGAGGAACTGGAGGAACAGCACCTCATCTTCCGACTAGGCACCTTATAACCTTCCGGACTTAATATTGAGTTCAGATCATGAACTCTCTCCTCCATCCCCACCCCCTTTCCGATCCCCTTTTTTCCAATAATTTATAATTTTTAAAAATATATATTTTTCTTTTCCCACCTATTTTTAAATTTATTTCAATCTATTGTTTTATCTCCACCTTTTAGCCCATTTCGATCCTTCCCCCCACCCCACCTCCTCTAGGGCCATCTGCCATTAGCTTGTCCTGCTTGCTACCCTTAATGTCCCCATTAGCACATTCCTTAGATAATATCACTACCGTCAACATCCCTTTGTCCTTTTGTCTATGACACC